>NC_136495.1:76099447-76496947 GCF_053919585.1 Euprymna scolopes
GAAAAAAATAGGGTTTGAATTATATTTTTCAAGCTTCGAAAGATAGTAAGTGTAATAATTTAATTTTTTTATCACACATTTTTAATGGCGATTTCTGACACTCCTAGTTTATAGCGTCCAATATATATATATATATATATATATATATATATATATATATATATATATATATATATATATATGAATCACAATTTAATTTATTTGCTCTATCTTGCATATCGAGCAATTCTTATTTAGATGGGATAACTTATAGAATATTACCGCCAGTAATATTTTGTAAATCTTATAATTACAGGTTTCCATACCAACTGATTGTAAAATAAAAAAAACTATTCTAAAGAAGTATATATATATATATATATATATATATATATATATATATATATATATATATATATATATATATATATATATATATAAAGCTGAACGTCTGTGTGTGTGTGTGTGTGTGTGTGTGTGTGGTCACGAATAGGCTCCTATATGGTTGACTATTATAGAAAAGTGATCACATATAATGATAGAAGATGTATCGAGACACAGGAATGGGTATGTTTGATCTGGCAGAACGGTGGTTCATTAAAATTGTGGGGTCTGTGTTCGCGCCTGGTCCACAAAGTATGGAAATAAAAAATTAAAAAAAAAAAAAAAAAAAAAAAACGTTTACAACGGTTTCTGATATAGATGTACATAAGAATACTTTGATAAGTATGTTTTAACTTAAATAGGGATGGTATAATAAAATTGTGGGTCTGCGTTTGCACCTGGCCTCCATAGAATGGGAATAGGCACACACTTTAATAAAGACTTTTCATACCTATCTGCGTAAGTATACTTTGATAATTATGTTTAAGTTTGAAGAAATATGGAATAATAAAATTATGGGGTGTTCGTTCGCGCCTGACCTCCATAGAATGGAAATATATCACAAAGTTTAACAAGGTTTTTTAATATAGATCCACAGAATATTGTGATAAGTGTTTTAGTGTGAACAGGTATGGTATAATAAATTATGGGGTTTATCTATTTTATTTTTACTTTCATCATATTTTGCTTTTGTTTCGATACCCCCAAATTCGAAGCTTTCTCTTTACAACCCTTCCTTTTCATAACCTATCATACTTTCATAAATCAGAGTCCATTTTCTGTAGGCTGTTTTTGAACCCAGTCAACGACGGGTACTTTTGCTAGTATATATATATATATATATATATATATATATATATATATATATATATATATATATATAGTAGCGTCCAAAACTATGGGACAAAATTTTAAAACCTAATATTTGTTAGAAATAATAATTGTGGAACGCTGAATTTTTTACAACTGGTATCATCCATAATAACATACTAAAATTTGAATCATTTGTAAAGGATACAAAAAGAATTATAACAATGATTTATTTATTTTAAAAATATTAACGTCCAAAAGTAAGGGAAATGTGCGTTTTTTTTTGTTTTTTGTTTTTTTTTTTTTAGAAAGTTGTTTTTATGACAATGAAATTTGGCGCGTGGGGTACTTTTTGGCGTGCTGACGTGCCAAAAAAGAATTACCGTGTTATTATATATTTATCCTTTGGTAGAAAATAACTATTTTCCTTTACAAATACCTTCCGTGTGTTATATTAGGAATAAGCGTATGGTGGTGAGAAGGAACCAGACAAACAATATAGGTTTAAATTTTAAATGATTGATTTCTAAATCGTTTATTAAAAAAAAAAAAAACTTCATGAAAGCAAAAACAAACTAAAGTGTTCAAAGTTCGTAAGGATGTGAGAATGTTCAGCAAAGAAGATTTGGGGGCGTAAAGTTAATCTTGAAACTTCTTAGGAGAGTAAAATGGGGCGCTGATAGGAATAGTGATGAAATAAGAAATGTAAATGTTAATTCTCGCTGTTGGTGCTTCCATGTGGAGAAGTTGATGAATGATGTGCGCGAAAGTGTTTTTTTAACGTCGGGAAGGAATCCGACGGAGCAGATGATTACCCCATGCTGGTTGACTGACTGTCTCTTGGCTCAACTCCTGGTGTGTTGCGAAGACTGACGTTTTTATAGTCATGACGCGGACGTAGGTGAAAGCAAAGAGAGTTTTGATCATTAGCTTTCATAATTATATTTCATTTTCGTAAGAGATATAACGATATAGTAATTCGTTTTTTCTAAATTATTATTACGGACACACGAGATAAAACAATCGTTCCCTTTTGTTTTGTTTTGTTTTTTTATTAAAAATGTATAAAAAATAAAAATAAAATAAAAAATACCTTTACATGAGTATAATTTAATCACGTTATTATTGCACATGTGATGCTGTGAATTTTAGTTTTGTTTGTGTATGCAAAGTTATTTGTGTTTTTTTTTACGACCTGGCCAAGTGTAGTATAAACACATCCAACCTCCTCATGTTAAAAACGGGTTTCGAAATAAACACCCAAACCTCCCTGTGTTAAGACGGGCTTTCGGGTTGGGGGGGGGGGGTATTCCGAAAGCCCCGTTCGAAAAAAAAATGTCTTGTTACTTATTTGTACGAGTTTCTTTTATTTATTTATTTATTTATTTTATTTATTTGTGTACATTTCGTAATTTATTTACTTCAGTTACAGTGACAGACCCTCATAAAAAATGATTCATAATTATATTTTATTTTTCGTAAGAGATATACCGATATAGTAATTCGCTTTTACTAAAATATTATTACAGACACACGAGATAAAACAATCGTTTCTTTGGGGGATTTTTTGTTGTTGTTTGTTTTTTCCAGTAAAATGCTTCAATAACTTTGCATGCGTATAATTTAATCACGTCATTATTGCACATGTGAAGTTGTGATTTTTTTGGTTTTGTTTGTGAATTCAAAGTTATTTGTGCATTTTTCTTACGACCTGCCCAAGCGTAGTATAAACATACCCAACCTCCTCATGTTAAGAACGGCTTTTGAAATAAACACCCCGACCTCCCTGTGTCAGAACCGGCTTTCGAGGTTGGGGGTGTTTATTTCGATAGTCGTTCTTAACATGGGGAGGTTCGGGTTTTTATTATACGTTGACACAATATTACTCTGTCATTTCTTTTATTTTTCCTTTTTAAATCTTTCCTTTACTTTTTTTTCTTCTTTGTCCACCGAGAATCATGGAAAAAACGACTTTCAATTGCAGTACATGTTTTTTTTTATATATTAAAAGCGTTGAAAAATACAAAGTATAATTTTGGGTACTTTTGTATTTTTGGTACCGTGCTAAAATAATATTATTTTTATTTACAAAGTAATTTTAACCTTCGGGAGGGGAGGGTGTCTTGTCACTATTAGAAAAATTAGCGTGAAACTTGAATTTAACCTGAATACACTATTTACAAATAGCGCGGTACCAAAACTCTGCCATCATATGCATCTGAGAAGGCTGAAGCACAGATTAGTTACTAAACAAGTTTATTTAATAATGAATAAATATCGAAAATTACAGGATAATATGACTATTATTTGATTTTTTTTTCTAAATTTCTTAAACATAGGTATGTCTACAGTTTCACATACATCATTACATAGAAACGATTTTTGTCTCGCATGTACATTATTTTTATATGCTGTAAGAAATTTGTAAAAAATATTAGCAGTTTATTTAAACCTTCTTTTAAATGGTAAAAAGTTAGAATGATAATATTAAATTACACTTACATAGTGTTACATACAGTAAAGGTTAAAGCTGTGGCGAGCGTTCGAGGTACATATTATTATTACTACATTTATTAAAAAAATAAAACAACTGATTAGGCTATTTTGGCAGTATAGACCTTAGTAATTTAATATTTGGCCAACAACAAATATAATAACCGTATTTGAATTTTTTATGTGGGGGATGGTTCATGCTACCACCGGGCAACGCCGGTTAACGGATTCTGCTAGTATTATATATAATAATAATATATAATAATAATATATAATAATAATAATAATAATAATAATAATAATAATATATATATATATATATATATATATATATATATATATATATATATATATATATATATATATATATATATTAGCTGTATATACCCGGTGTTGCAAGGTTGAGTGAAGGGCTTACTCACAGACAACTTAACAGTGACTGAATATAAACCATATATTGGATTTATAAAGCATAAAACACATCCATGTTTATCTATGAAAATCGAATGGGGAAATAACTTTCATAGTTTAAACGGAAAATTCTTTTCATACTTTCACTGAATCGAGATGTGATTTGAACGAACGCTAAAAAGAAAATATCTCAAATAGCCACCCTCTTTCGTTTTCCAGTTTTCAAGTTAGTTTTCACTGGAACGTGTTAACAAAGTATTTCAAAACAATGAAAATTGTTTTAAGCCCTCAAAGTAACCAATTTATATCAAATTGATCAAGCCTATAAAGAACTGTGACCTTTTTTTTACATGGGAGTCATCACCATTTATCAAGGCCCGAAAGCCACTCGAGGATAAGTGTTACTGAGTGTACGGTAGTCACTGAGACTACAGTATATTAATATTTAGTGGTGGAAATGGGGTAGTCATGGATTATTTAGGGGTTGGAGCGGCTCAACAAGAATTTGTTTACATTGGACTTGAAGACGACCATATTGTAGTCAGCTGGAAAGCAGGCCAGCCGAACATAGTTCCACGGGCGGGCAGTGTTAGGAAAAAGGTTTTGTTCTTGGAATTTTCGTTTAGATTTAGGCACAGACAGAAAGTGAGGGAAACTGTTGATGGTCGTTGTAGTTAGACGAATATTTTTTGTGAACGTCTGAACCATAGATTGAAGCTCAGATGAAACTTGCTATGAAAATAAAAATAGAGAAGACAGGCTCGCAACATCTCTTCCGTGGGAAAGAGGTTGCAGGCAAGAAAAAAGGGCACCACCTACGTGGTTTTGGAGACGGTTTTGAACTTTGTCAAGGCAAGATAAGGTGCTCGGGTAGGGGTAGAGGATTGTGTCAGGAGTTAGATACTTTCTAGAGCAGTAGAATGATTCAACTATTTTTCCGGAGACTTTGGCAACAGATTTGATATAAGTCTTTCACTTTAGGTCTGGAGAAACAGTCAGACCCAGAAGTTTTAGACGATAGCGATTCATATAAATTGGGCCAAGTGGGGATCAGAGCGTTTATGGTGAAAAGATAACGAAATAGCTATTGATGAAAACAGCACATGGTTTAATATTTATGGTTTACCAGTGGTCATATATTTTTATAAATTATGTTTTTAAAAACTTACGATTGATTAATGGATCTAATTAAATTTTATATAATCTGAATCCAAGTAGAGATCAGAGCTTATATGGTGAAAAGATAGAAGTTTGGTTTTGGTTGCATTAAAATAACCACTTTTTACCCTTTGCGCCACATGCTCAAGTCAGATTTCTTTCATGATGATGCTGATATGTACATTTCTAATTTAAACAAAAACTTTGAAGATTTATTTAAAAAAAAAACTTTTAAATACATAGTTTATAGAAATAAAGGTTCTAAAAGCCTTCTGTTTGTTTTGTGTGTGTGTGTATAGACGTTATTGTTTGTATTCACAAAATGAACTCTTGATATACACAGATTTTAAATTAATTAAAAAAAAAAGAAGGAGCACTTACCATTCTGTAAAATAGAAACGGGAAATTCATCTGACGCGTAACTTGTCAGCCAGAGTCGAAAATCTTCATGGGTCTTCTCAGGTTTAATCACCTTCACAAATAAATCAAATATATTTTGGAGAGATTTTCTTCATAAAGCAATCTATGCGAGTCATGCACTTAAATAGTATATAAATTGGTTAGTTGAAAATAGCAATTAGTGATCATAATGATGAGGGGTTTCCAAAAATAATGGCTCCTATTTTTTATTGGATCAGAGGGGATTGCAAATTGCATTGTTAGGATGACTGAACTTATGTATTCATGACCTGAAAATTTCATCCCTTTGTTGCAAATATTGACGCTGTGAGACTCTAAGGAAGCAATCCCTGTCATTTATGTGCGTCAAAAGCAGAGATGCGTCATTGAATTTCTGACAAAAATGCATTGAGAATAAGTGGTGACTATGTAGAAAAATAAATTCTGAAGCACAAAAAGCTCGCTTGTTTTAATGGCATCACTCCCATCTTCGAGCCCCTTAACTTTTGGAGTTAAAAATATACGAGGTTTAACTTTTGGAACGACCCTGATACTAAACTGTGGGAATTAATAGA
This sequence comes from Euprymna scolopes, assembly GCF_053919585.1. Lineage (NCBI taxonomy): Eukaryota > Metazoa > Mollusca > Cephalopoda > Sepiida > Sepiolidae > Euprymna > Euprymna scolopes. Next base: position 76,105,657 of record NC_136495.1, read on the forward strand.
AACATATATAACGTTACATAGCTTAGAGAGCAACAATAAGTTCCTTGGAAGCATGTAACGAGTGATCACAGGAAATGGAGATGAACTGACAAAATATGATTAAATCATGATTATCGGTCTCTCTGTCCTCCCATCACGTATGTTAGTGATTTGTAACGAAGATTGAGTCGAATAAATCTTCAGTGTCTTCCATCAGTTTTTGTCTTGTCTTAGTTCTTTTGAACATATACACAAGGAGGTTTGATTTCACGATGTAAAAGGATCATGAACGGGCTGCGTACAAGAAGAAAGTATTTTTACGTGCTTGTATTTAGGGAATATTAAACATGTAACAAATATTAAAAAAAACTAAAAACTCGGAGTCACACACCTCAAGAAATACTTATTGTACATAAATCAAGTCAAAAACAAGGAAACTTTTGTTTTAACACTAGCCATACCCGGTCACGTGTTGCTGTAGCTCAGCTTGTGTAAATTAATCCCACTCCAAGACAAAATTCATTTTTTAAGAAGGAATTAATGTGGCAAACATTTTTTCATTGAAGAACACTATCCGTAAGGTTATTAATACAGAAAATAGTTAACAGACAGACAGACAGACAGACAGACAAAGAAGGAGACTTGAGAAGAATACATACAGAGAGTTGTGTTTTTATTTTGGCAGAAAAAGAAATGTAAAAAGCGAGCAAGCGAGAGAGAAGGAGGAAATAAAAACTGTTGTAGATAACGTTGATGCCGTAAAATGTTTGTTGTTGTTTTTTCGACATAATAAGAAATGTAAAAAGCGAATGAGAGAGAGAGAGAGAGAGAGGGAGAGAGAGAGAGAGAGGAAATAAAAACTGTTGTAGGTAGTATTCATGCCATGAAATGTTTTTCAGCATAAAAAGAAATCTACAAAGCGAGCGAGCAAGCAAGAGAGAGAAAGAGAGGGGGGAAATAAAAACTGTTGTAGATGATGTTGATGCTGTGAAATGTTTGTTCTTTTACTTCGGCATCGCCATGTAATGTGTTGTTTTTTTCTCAGTACAAAAAGAAATGTGAAAAGCGAGCAAGAGAGAGAAAGCAAGCTAGCAATTGAGTGTGCGTGAGAGACAGAGAGAGAGAGAGAGATAGGGAGAGAGTTGAGAAAAACATATACAGAGAGAGAGGGGGAAGAGAGGGGGGTGAAACTTATGTAGATATTGTTGACGTCGTAAAATGTAAGAAAATGAACGCAGCAATTTACTCAGAGGGCAAAAGTAGGTATCATTGTGATGCCATATTTGAATGGTACATTAGTGTTTATTTAGCATGCAAATACTATTAATCCGGAATGGTCAAAGCTCAGCCAATCAAAATGAGTAGAATTAGTCTGTGGGAACTTTATTATTTTTGAATTGGAAAAGGGAACGATTATGTTATGTCTGTTAGCTTATGATCCAATTACAAAGGATACAAGTACAATATATGTATAATGTGTATATTTCCTCTCGATGTTGACTGGGGTGGTAGAAGGACTTAATATTTAGAAGGAAAAATAGGAACTACTTCTTCTAAAGATGGTTGCAATTGTGATGGTGTTGCTCCTAGGATGAAATGTGGGATTTTATTATAACGATTAAATGTGTCTGAAATGTCGTTCTAAAGTTACATCAGATAGTGGCTAATAGTCTAGACATAATAAATTTGTATGTGGCATTTGTTGTTGCAGCCCTACAGTACTTTGGTCCAGAGGGGAATTTCTGCAATCAAAATATTATATATGGAGATAAAGAATAACCAAAACGATATTTACAAATATTAAATATGATTTCGCTTTTACTACTAGAGATTTGAAAGCGTTTGACAAGGTCTAAGAGAGATAATCAATTTTAACTTTAGTCTAATGTTTTTATTTAGACAAAAGATCAAGTAAAAGAAAATATTGAAATAATATTTCTTTGGTTAGAGAGAAAGACAGAAATTTTCATATACACCAAAAGTCCAGTTTTTCTGTGAGGGATTCAGGCAATTAATTATTTTAAATGGGTTTCTGGCAGGAGAATTATCCTAGGAATTTTGTCGGAGTCAACAACAGTTAGTGTCTTAGCTGCATAACTCTTAACATAACTGAAGATTTTAGACGAACAGTGCTCTTTTATAGTTTTGGTGGATGGAACATTCTAGAATCGCTCAAAATAGAATACTTTAATATTCTACACCTTAGAACATTCTGGAATCTCTCCAAAAGAATATTTTTAATAGTAATAATAATACATTTTTAATATTATGTTAAGAAATTGGAATATCTTAATACTTTTATGAGGAAAATGTCCTCCCATGACAGTATGAATAGTAATTGCGAACTTTCATGTGCTTTTGCAATTAATAGCAAAAACTTGGTTTTCTGCATGTATGACACAATACATTATTTGATGTTGTTTAGGTCAGAGCAAATGTTGACTGAAAAAACATTTGTAAACTGAAAATGAATTCCATTTTCTTCACAATTTTTCCCTCACTTTCTACTAAATCTGTTAATAAGAGTTTCTATATTCTACTATTTTAATATATAATTGTTGCATTTGCATGGTCCACTTGATTACCAACAAAAGATGGACCGTTTTTATAGCATATGAACATTTTATACAATGTGAATTTTGACACTTCATCCTTTTGTTATGTTGGGCACTGCCAGGGCAACGCCAGATGACTTAAGAAATTATTATTATTATTATTATTATTATTATTATTATTATTATTATTATTATTATTATTATTATTATTATAAATTGTTATTGAATAATAGATGGTGAATGTGAAAAATGTAATAAGGGAAAAATGTTGTGAATAAAAAATGTTTTGGATAGTAAGAAGAATATTAACTGTGGAATTTTAGCATAAACCAAGCAGTGTAGGAATTTAGTTGATAAATAATAACAAATAGATCATGTGACAAAACATCAGTTGATTTGATTCTCTAGGCTGCGTGTATTGATGATGTAATTACAAAGGGAGATATTTTTTCTTATATACACGTAGAGTTTAGTCAGTTGAGAGTTTAAGAAAATCGAGCAGAGACGAGCTGACGATGGGTTGTAATGACTACGAACCCTAAGAAAGCTGTTGATCAATGTCAATAGAATTTACAGCTTAGGACAAGCGTGCAACTTTGCAAGAAAAGAAACATTCTGGAAATAAAAGTTGCTGAAAATACAATCCGAGACTTCTGGTTGCTTCATTGGGATGAATCTTCATCTGCAACTTCCAAGATTCGTCAAAACAAGACCCAAAGATGGATGAGGTATGTTTCCCCACAGACCTGTCTTCCGTCCCTTTGTATTGTCCGCATTTGTTATATGTCCTGTTATGCATATGCTACACACAAATCAACTAGACGATCACAAAATAGAAAAAACTAGAGACGATTACAAACACTAAAGACTCTCGCATATATGAACACTTATATACACCCACAACGAACAGTAGATAAACGCAGCGAATATTATTAAACGATCAATAGAGACACTGTCATAAATATATATATACACCCGCTATATACACACCCAGAACAGTAAACAGACTCTTAAATAGATGTTTATATACATTCATCAAATAGACTCGTTCATATATACACGTAAATATATTGACACACTATATAGCAACCCTGCTATATAACACTTTTGAGGAAGCCGGTTCTACTCACCTAGAGTGAATGCTATTACTAATGGACACATTACCATCCAGAAATTATTGGTAGATGAGGCATTGCATTGCATTGCAGAACTGAAGAAGTTGGCAATTCTATTTACCAAACATAAATAGCGAGACATAGACATGCTGTGGAGTAAGATTGGGGTTAGAGTTAAAGTTAGAGTTAAGGAAGATTTGCACAGACTCTTGAGCATCTGCTGAGGTCAATGAGGTGATGCAGCAAAATATATTGAGTTTTTACCTGCTACTCAGATATGACGCCATCAAGATATCTGCACTGCATCATAGAAATAGACGTGCATCATAGATATAAGACTGCACTGCATCATAGAAATAGACTGCACTGCATCGATATGAGCACTGCATCGTAGAAATAGACTGCACTGCATCATAGATATAGACTGCACTGCATCATAGAAATAGACTGCACTGCATCATAGATATAGACTGCACTGCATCATAGAAATAGACTGCACTGCATCATAGATTATAGACTGCACTGCATCATAGAAATAGACTGCACTGCATCATAGAAATAGACTGCACTGCATCATAGAAATAGACGGCACTGCATCATAGATATATACTGCACTGCATCATAGAAATAGACTGCACTGCATCATAGATATAGACTGCACTGCATCATAGATATATATACTGCACTGCATCATAGATATAGACTGCACTGCATCATAGAAATAGACTACACTGCATCATAGATATAGACTGCACTGCATCATAGATATAGACTACACTGCATCATAGAAATAGACTGCACTGCATCATAGATATAGACTGCACTGCATCATAGAAATAGACTGCACTGCATCATAGAAATAGACTGCACTGCATCATAGAAATAGACTGCACTGCATCATAGAAATAGACTGCACTGCATCATAGATATATACTGCACTGCATCATAGAAATAGACTGCACTGCATCATAGAAATAGACTGCACTGCATCATAGATAATAGACTACACTGCATCATAGATATAGACTGCACTGCATCATAGATATAGACTGCACTGCATCATAGAAATAGACTGCACGTGCATCATAGATATAGACTGCACTGCATCATAGAAATAGACTGCACTGCATCATAGATATAGACTGCACTGCATCATAGAAATAGACTGCACTGCATCATAGATATAGACTGCACTGCATCATAGAAATAGACTGCACTGCATCATAGAAATAGACTGCACTGCATCATAGAAATAGACTGCACTGCATCATAGATATAGACTGCACTGCATCATAGATATAGACTACACTGCATCATAGAAATAGACTGCACTGCATCATAGATATAGACTGCACTGCATCATAGAAATAGAACTGCACTGCATCATAGAAATAGACTACACTGCATCATAGATATAGACTGCACTGCATCATAGATATATACTGCACTGCATCATAGATATAGACTGCACTGCATCATAGAAATAGACTACACTGCATCATAGATATAGACTGCACTGCATCATAGATATAGACTGCACTGCATCATAGAAATACTGCACTGCATCATAGAAATAGACTGCACTGCATCATAGAAATAGACTGCACTGCATCATAGATATATACTGCACTGCATCATAGAAATAGATGCACTGCATCATAGAAATAGACTACACTGCATCATAGATATAGACGAACAATGAAGAATCAAACAAGCTATAGAATGGCGTCATAGGGTATTGCGTGCTCACAAATGTCAGGGATGCATATGAACAAGAGCTTGATGCCTGTGTAACAGAGCCACTAGCGTTGGTAACAGCAGCAACCGTATAACACATATGCAAATGTGATTTCTAGCACCCCTAAAGTTTTCACAAGACAGATGATTTTTCATTTTTTTTCTTGTGCAGAAAACTCGTGGGCCACTTGCTAGTGTGTTACTAGCTTTGTAACACTATGAGCCGGTCAATGGTGTGCTCGACCCACGTGTTATGTAAATATCCTGGAAACGGTGCTAAACTGACATGATGGCCCAGTCAATAGGATCTGTCGGTTAGACGTCTTTTTGTCAGAGTGAACAGTAAAGGCATACCTTACGATTGTGGGTGTGGCTGGCTCCTTCCTTCCTTCAGGCAGAGGTGGTGGGTGACCATGACGACCAGTGGTACTAGCAAAAATAGTACCACAGCTTTATGTAATAGTGAGAATAAGAAAATATAGGAGGAATGCGCTATCCAAAATGTGTGAGGATCAAACAAGTGAGAAAGCAACGCACAAGAATTCGGCCCTAAGAGAGTTGTGCACCAATGCGGATGAAATAGATCTATGAGTCAATGCCAGTCCGCCAGGAGTTCTATTGGAGAAAGATAGAGCTGTATTGGAGGATGCCTGTTGGTGCAGCCGGTGAACACTACCCAATATATTAACTTGGCGGAATAAAACGCTGTAATGAAAAGCATTCACCTAAGTAGTACAACAGCAAGCAAAAACATTGTGCCTCCATATCGATTCCCTTTGCATTTATCTATAAGTGTCCAACATGCTGACTGGGAAATCAAGGATACACACCAAGGCAGCAAGCAAGATGCTGATAAGATGAAAGTGAGACACTTTAAAGTAACTCTCAACTGGGCCCAAGCAAAGTTTACCAAAACACTGAACAACCTGCACAAGTACGGAGCTATGTACAGGGCGCTCAGTGTCCTTGTGGCGCTAGCGTGCAGACTATTGAACACATCCTTACAGATTGTCTCCTGAGCATGTTCTGATGTGGACCTGAAGGATGGCTCGGATACTGCTCAAAGATGGATGATAATCTCTTTAATCCTCATCATCGAATAACATACCTGGCCTTGATAAGCAGTGATTCTGTACTGATATTCTCAACCCTCACTGAATAGATTTCAATTCCACACATCATCACACTGTGCACACATACCTCAACGACTTCACCTTAACTGAGAAGATATGATGAGTTGAATTCGAATCTGACATCTGGTACAAAAGCACAGATCGATGATAGAATCAGCAAGATTTGAGAATCTCTCTTCTACTACATTTCTGAATTTTTAGATAAAGATTAGCTATTCGTATTATTTGGATTTTTCGAGCTACTGTTCTCATCTTGAGTTCATTTCCACAACGTTTCGGTCGATGTGACCTCCGACCTTCTTCAGGGGTATCTTGTTGAATGTTTCAGCCAAACGCGAAAATCTGGACGAATTTTCAAACAGAACCTTATATACTTTCGTTCCATCAGCCGGAAAGGTAAGTAGAAATTCGTAAGGATCTCTAGCATCGTGGATGAAATACTTGCTAAAATTCAGATGTAAAATGTTACACTCTTCCGGGGATTGAAGGTTCAATCCTCAATGCGGGCGACACTCAAAACGCAATTGCAAATTACTTGAGCCTTCTACCCAGTAATGACTGACAGAACAAAAGCACATAGTCTGAATAATCAAAATAACACAAAACAAATAAAAATGATGTTAGAAATAAAACACAGTTTAAAAAAGAGATGAAAGAAAACGCAAAACGTGTTTGTCGAGATAAATACGAAAAAATTGAAACTAAAGAAAAAATTCAAATTTGTAAAGTGAAAAAAAGTGTGGTTTATAGTAATTTGAACAAACAAGTAGATATATAAACAAAGCAAGAGCACTGTTTTGTTTTTTAAATGAAAACAGGAGTTCAGTAAAAAAAAAAAAATAATAAAATGCAATACAAAAAGTTTTAATCAGTTCCAGAACTTGAAATCTATCTTTCTATATATCTATAAAGTTTAGTTTTTTCTCGCTCTGGCATTGATATTAAAAGTTTACCTTTTCTACTTAAAAATTATAAAAATGAGCTTCTGAATGTACTCAATCATGGATATGCGAGCGACTACATAAAGGTTAACTAATTTGCATATTCCTTGAGAAAAGGGAGCGTTAATTAATTACTTATTCATTTTTTTATGGTTTCTTATTAGATTATTGGTTTCATTTCAATATTACGCTGAATTCTATTTGTGCATAGTTTCGATAGTTTCTTGCAACGCATGTAAACAGATTTCTATAGTCTGCATAATTGTGTAGAATTTAAGATGAAAACGTTCTAGCATATGAGAATATTATTATCTATATCTGTCTCTCTCTCTCTCTCTCTCTCTCTCTCTCTCTCTCTCTCTATATATATATATATATATATATATATATATATATATATATATATATATATATATATAAAAGTGACCTGTGTGTATGTGCGAAAAGTTTCTACCAAACTCCTCTCTGAATATTTCGCATACAGAGTTGAACTTTGATGTATAGGGTTTTTGGACCTGTAGGACACTAAAGAAGGTCGAAAGGTACATTGACCGAAACATTGTGCGAATAACATTCAAGATGATAATAGTAGTCCGAATAATCCAAATAATTTGAATTATCAATCTTTATCTCTAAAATTCATGATTATTGCTGTAATATTTTTGAACTATAATGGGTGTATGATCCTGCACAGTCGGAAGATTCTATTTATGAACGATGCTGCTAGGAACTGAAGAATCAAATTAATTCACCAACCAATCAGAAACCAGAATTGCTCCATAAAAACTAAACCTTTTCTGTAGCAACTTCGCATATGTTTTCTTTGTATCAACACGGGAGGAATCTTTTGCTCTGTGGCTTCCAACTCAAGAACTGTCTACTGAGAACCACTCATCTCCAGGACTTGTATAGAACAACTAACCATCGGAAACTGTTCTGAAACTAAACATGACTTACAACTCTTGCTATTGATTTGTTTAGGCAAATTCCTATGAACGACATTTTTAACTGTACAAAATTTCCACTGATCAGTTTTATGGTAGTTTATGTCTACACTGTGTAAATTGAACCTTCCATTCATTTTGATAACTCGATATAAGAAACATGGCTGATCATGATGTAAGATATTTACTTTTACCGACTATATACGCCATTGTCTCTTTTTTGTAGTTCATTTGTTCTTTTGACGCCAACAATCTGTTTACATGCGTTGCAAGAAACTATCGATATTTCTGTCGTCGTTTATCAGTTGATCCCACCATTTTCGTTAAACTTATGCAATTTGCTACCATGCCCATCCTATTTAGTTGAATTATCACTTCACAAGCATTTTAGGATGCTATTAATATTATTCAAGTTTTTTTACTAATACTTTTCCCCCACTCTTTATCTGTGCCTAAACCTAAACGTAGATTCCATAAACAAAATTTCTTTCTTAGAACTGCACGCCTATGGAACTGTCTTCCGTTTGCCTGCTTTCCTGTTGAGTACAATATGGTTGTCTTCAAGTTCAACATAAACAAGTTCTTGATGAGCCGTTCCACTTAAGTTAATAAATTTACCTAATTTCTATGAGTAACGATTACTATATTGTCCAATTTCTACTGTACACTCTTTAACCTTTATCCTCGAGTGGCCTCTGGGCCTTGATAAGTGGTGATGCATATGTAAAAAAAAACCCCAAAAAACTTAGATAGCTAGTTTTAATTAACTTATAATATTTCAAGTTTTAGGTTATTAGTAGTGTCTTTAAGAATAGACATGTTGCCCCCTAATTTTTTAAAAATTGGATCCTGAGCCAGGAATGTTGATTAATCAGGTGTTTAGCAATGGTGCTGTCTTCAGAATGATGCATAGTTAATCTCCTCGACAGTGTCGTCGTAGTCAAACCTATGCTTTATTTTCTTCACTGTTGGAGGCACAGTTTTCCAACATGCATTTGCATTCTTTTGCCAGGTTTGCCCCAACTAAGGAGGAGGAGTTATAAGGTCCGAGGTTTTAAATGTATTTTCGATGTGTCGATGATATTTTATGCATATTCAAAAATGAGTCAGATATTATTTCTTACTGCATTTAGTCAATTACATCCAACCTAACAGTTTACTTGTGATAAGGAACACAATTCCACTCTTCCTTCTCTGGATGTACTAGTGCATGAATCTGAGTTATCTTCTCTTACATCGCTTTTACTGCAACTCAACTTTTATCAGCCTTGCTGGTTGTAAAATATACTTATATATAATCTAATTCATGCAGTTTTCGTATTTGTTATTACAGAGCCAATTTTCTATTGAATATTAGATATATACAGCACTAATTTCAAAATGACTTTGGTGCTATCAGCTAGAATCAAAACCAAAGCATTTAGTGCTCCAGCAACATTCCCTTATTTAGCACTCCATCCTGTTTGAGCTATCGACAGATATATAAGAAAGATTAAAAATTGAACCACTTCAAGCTATGAATGAATTGGCACGTGTGCAAATGTAATAGAAATCTGTCGGCAAATTGAAATGAACATTTTGCATTTCAACTTGCCGCCATATTTCTGTATGCATTAGTCATCCATCCAAACAAAGATTTTATTCGTTATAAACCATCCTTGGTGTATGATTACTAGTGTTGGGACGATCAATCAGAATTGGAGTCGAGAATCGAAAAATTCGGAACTTTTTGTGGTATCAGAATCGCTATCAGAATCGGAAAAATTTGTGCCTATTTTCCGATGTCAAAAACAATTCATTTAATTGGCTTTTTATTTGATTTTCTATAAAGAAAAATATTATCCCGCTGTATGTCATACTAAAATAATGAATATCTATTAATTTTAAACTATCAGTAAAACTAAAATCGATAGATCATCTCTCACAAGTGTATCTTAATGTTTGAGAAAACATATGCACATTTAACATGTGTTTTTACGGTAATAATGAAAAATAACAACTTTATAGTAAAATGTATAGAGATTTAGAAAGAATCGGAATCGGTAATTTTATATGGAATCGGAAATTATATCGAAATCGGAATTAATATTGGAATCGTCCCATCCCTAATGATTACTGTTTCCGCTTCTGTTTCAATTCTTTTCATTTTTTTCTTGAAGAACATGTTTTGTGTTTTCTTTCCCCCTTCTATTGTTTTTACTATGTTTTGTTTTCAACATCGTTTTTATTTGTTTTGCTTTCAACATCGTTTTTATTTGCTTGTTTTTTTTTCTTTTCTGTTTTTTTTTTGTCCTGTTTTATAAAGCTAAATTTTTGTTTTACCTCTTCACAGATTTTCTCCAGTTTCGACATCCAACTTGTAGCCAAGTGACAATTTTGCAAGACAACCCAAGATCCATTCTTAATAGCATCTATTATCATTTTCTCGGCAATTGGACCCTAAATTATTAATGGAAAGAAAAAATACAAAATTATTAAACGGTAAAAAATAAATTATTCCATCAAATAGTGAACTCAATCATTTGAAAATGAAACACAATTTTTAAATATTTTTTCACAAATTTTAAATAATAGATTAATGTAGTTTGATTGAAGCATTGTTTAATGTGTGTATAAAAATAATTCATAGAAGACAATACAATGCAAAGGTTAAAAACGGATCGGCACAAACTGAAGCAAATTAAAACATATAACAGTGGAATAAGATGTAGAGATTCATCTTATATTAACACAATATGTGTGTGTTTTATATACTTAAACACCGCATTTTTACTTATGTCAATAGGGTTTGATGAAAGTTCCATATCTTATGATATTTGAGGAAAATTTCCTTCGACAGATATGTGTTCGAGTTTTTTTCAAATGTGCATACAGAGGCTACTGTAAACGTGAACATTTTCGCGGTAACTGAAGTTAACTTAACAATTATTATTCTTTAAACTTAATAATTTACGGCCTGTGTTAATATATTATATTCTTTTATTTATTTTATTTATTTACTAACAAGGAGACCCGACGTTGCCTGAGATTGAATGATAATCAACGAACGTTTCACACTTCCACATTTGTCCCCGAAATCGATGAAATCAGCCATTTTACAATCAAATCGATTGATTGCCTGAGGATACATCACGGTACACCGGCAGAAAACTTCACATGCCTCGCTGCAGTGACTTAATCCACCATAAATTGTAGTCTACATTGCACTGTAGAGAACCTACTATTGATTTTATAAAATTATTTGTTATATATAATAGCTTGCATGAAAGTTTAAAATACAAAAGTCAAGCATCATGCTTCAATTGTGCTCTAAATAGAAGCATTCTATTTCGAATGGGCCCCTGTCATATCAAAGAACCTAGTGTTGATTTTATATACCTAGCCTTGCTGCTTGTGCCGTGATAATGGCTTGAATTTAAATTTATAATGAAAACGTCAAGTGTAATGGTTTAATTGTGCTTTAAACAAAAATATTCATTTCGAACGCGTCCCTGTCATATCAAAGAACCTACTGTTGATTTTATATGTTGGGCCTTTATGCTAGCGTGATCTCAAATGCACTTGTTATGTTAGGCTGTATAAGGTGTTAACTTAGGTAAAAATCGCCTGTTCCTTCTTTCATTGAATCATTTCGATTATCGATTATTGATACTTACTGAAGACATTCTGATACAAAAAAAATCTAAGATCACTGACAGGCATATAAGGTATCTTCATGTGAAATTTCATAAAAATCGGACCAGCTGTTTTCGAGTCCACAGAGAACCCCCTCTCTCTCTCTCTCTCTCTCTCTCTCTCTCTCTCTCTCTCTATCTCTCTTACGCCCACGCGCAGACAAAGTTCTTTTTATATAATAGTAGATAAATAGACTCTTTCATGTATTTAATGACTTTATTTGCATTTTTTTTTTTTTCTGCGTTCTTAAGAAATATAAGGGATGTTGAAATTGAACTATTTAAACTGACGTTTCATTGCAAAGCGTTCAACCGAAAAGCAAAGTATTTTCAAGTTTATATTTAAGATAAGATAATCAGTTCGAAATCGGAGAGAGAAAAATATACTTTTTATTATAAAAATCTTGCAACTGAATGATATTTCAAGAGTTTAGGAACCGATTTGAAAACAAATATATTCTATTAAAAAAATTTTCTTCCGAATCTTTGGATTCGGCATTAAATAACCTGAAAAGGGTTGATATGCCGTAAAACAAAACCAACCAACCAACCAACAAACCAACAGTTTTGGAGGGTTTATATTATAAAAATAAATCTTGTGGAAATTTTAGAAAATAGTATCAGAATGTATCTCAATCAAACTATATATGACAGATATATCCTAAGATAGAATATTGCTGTCACATCTGGGCAGGAAATGCTCAGAACCTTTTTTTCTGTTTTGATAGAATTCAAAACCGACTTTGAAAGTTAGTAGGCAATGACCTTTTCCTCTCCTTCTAACCCCTTTCTTACAGAAGAGATGCTGCGAGTCTATCTGTGCTCTATCGTTATTTTCACGGCAAGTGCTTAATAGAGCTGGAATGTATGCCACTCCCTGCAAAATATTCACAACAAACACTCATCTAGCTACAGCCACTGTCAACAATTTCTCCCACTCTCTATCTGTGCCTAAATGCTAATTCCATGAACAAAGTTTACTTCCTAGAACGATAAAACTTGTGGAGAATGCTCTGTTTTACGGTTGTTGTAAAAATGGAACAAAAATTTCAATTTCGTTCCGTTTTAATCTTCTTTTATATTGTGCCCAAAAAAGGGGAAGTAATCGAAATAAAATTCAATAATCGTACTTTATATATATATATATATATATATATATATATATATATATATATATATATATATATATATATATATAACTACTTCATTTATTCACATAAAATTAATATACGAAAGTATAAATTTATGCGTAAACTTTAAGTATTTACTTCAAAAGTGCTCAATACGTAGGTAGAGCTAGTTAGTAAGTTATATATATATATATATATATATATATATATATATATATATATATATATATATAAACTGAAAGATTTTTTATAAAAATAAAATTTTATTAACAAAAACGGAATAATTTAATTTTTAAACGAAAAAAACTCAATTTGATATACCTTTTTGGTATCTTTTTTTTTTTTACATAAGTCTAACTCACCGTTCACATTGGAAATGTCGACTTTTATATGTTTTCCGGTATGCTTACAACAAATAAACATCCCAACCTCCCCATGTTTAGAACGGCTTTCGGAATAGACACCCTCAACCTTGGCAGTATACCTGAAAACATATAAAAGTTGACATGTCGAACAGGCCCAACTCTTTTCCTGATCTACATTAATGATCTTCCAAATCACATCTTTACATCATTTGTAGACATTTATGCTGATGACGGTACCATCTATGGTAGCACATCTAAGACAGTAAACGACCAAGTTCTCTCTGATTCTCTCTCCTCTGATCTTGAGCACGTGGTACAATGGGGAAAAGAGTGGCTGGTTACTTTTAATGCGTCTAAAATCAAGCTTCTCTCTTTAGATCATCAAGGTTCTAATTCCCATCTGGCATCAATTGAAATGAATGGCCCTCGTCTTGAGGAGACCTCAAGTTTTGACAAGCTTCTGGGCTTGACCTTTATTCCTGATCTTAAATGGAACAAGTACATCAAATCTGTTGCCAAGGCCGCTGGAAAAAATAGTAGGATCTTTCTATCGATCCAGTAGATATCTCACAGCTGATGCAATTCTCTATCTATATAAGAGCCAGGTACGTCCAAGGATGGAATACTATTGTCACATATGGGCAGGAGCTGCTAGAAAGGACTTGTCCTGCCTTGATAGGGTTCAAAATAGACTTTGTAGCCTCATAGGAGATATCCTTTTCCCTTCCCTGCAATCTTTATCTCATAGAAGAGATGTTGCGAGTTTGTCTCTGCTGTATCGCTATTTTCATGGAAAGTGTTCGACTGAGCTTCAGTCTATGCCCCCCCTCGCCAAACTTTCACAAGAAACACTCGTCTAGCTGAAAACACTATCAATAATTCCCCCCACTCTTTATCTGTGCCTAAACCTTAACGTAGATTCCATAAACAAAGCTTCTTTCTTAGAACTGCACGCCTGTGGAATTGTCTTCCGTTTTCCTGCCTTCCAGCTGTCTATAATATGGTTGTCTTCAAGTCCAACGTGAACAAGTTTCTGATGAGCCGTTCCACTCAAGTTAACAAATTTACCGAACTTCCATTACTATCGATTACTATATTGTCCAATTTCTACTATACACTCTTTAACCCTTATCCTCGAGTGGCCTCTTGACCTTGATAAGTGGTGATGCCTATGTAAAAAAAAAAAAAAATGAACGATGACGTAATGTAAAACTGTACTGAATTTAAAACGAAACAAAATTTAAATTTCTGTTCCATTTTTACAACAACCGTAAAACAGAGCATTCTCCGCAAGTTTTACTCCTAGAACTGCTCACCTACGGAACTCTATACCATAGATCTGCTTCCCAGCTGACTATTACATGGTAATTTTCAAATCCAATGGTAAATAAGTTCTTATCGAACCGTTTTCTTAATCCAATGGTAAATAAGTTCTTATCGAACCGTTTTCTTAAATAATCAATTTCTACCCAAATTTCCACCATTACCAATCACTATAGTGTTGTCTCACCATTCTCCTCACGTTAACCCTTATTCAGGTTTTGATAAGCGGTGACTCCCTTGTAAAAGAATATTATGAATTAATTACTTTCAAAGATGGCGGTTAAAGTGTTCTTAAATACTAGATGTGAGAAATAAAGGTTTGAACTTTAGAAATTAAAAAAAATGATCATCCATTGAAAAGAAAAAAAGCAAATTTTATCTGAAAAATGTTTTATTATTTTAATACTGGGTCATCACTATGACAACAGAATATCCTTTTTATTGTTTTGATTCTCGAGTATATATCCGACACAGTTAGGCAGAGTTAATCAACTGAGAACCAAATCATGCTATATAAAAGCATATAAGATATCAACGGATACACACTCAAAAGTCAAAACAATGAAAATAATATGCTGTTGTCCTAGCCCATCACTTACGAAGGCCAAGGATAAGAAAGAAAAAAATATTTTTAAATCTTGCAACTGAAGTAGAATTGTGAACATGCACCCTGATGAATGTCTAACTGATGCAAATGACAAACTGCTGGATCTGTAATGAGAAATTATATGGTTTGGGATTTGATCACACAGAAATTTAAAGAAGTAATTATCTCTCAAGAATCGAGCCACATAGCTGGGAAAGCAAATCATTTAAGGTTCGGGTGAATTTATGCTAATTTCAGCTAATAAACTTTTCGAAAAATCGTCTATGGAAAAAAAAAAAAGATGTAAGGAATATGATTACATCCGGGTTCCTCCTTACAATAATATGATTGGCTGATTAAATCATGAATACCAACTAGCAGAGCTCTCACCTGAGAGAGACGTTGAAAGGTACGTTGAAGACTCACACTTAATATATACTAGCTCCGGCCACGAACACTCGTCCAGTAAGACAACCTACCAGATTATTACTCGAATGTGTAGCAAAGATCACTCAGTTACTTTCAAACGAATATAATTATTTACTACCATAATTAAATGCCTACAGACACTAGTGTAGTATAGGTTCGAACCTGGCTACACAAGTCATCTCTAGCTTAATTAGCAAGGACCATATCCATTCAGCTACCGCTAACCGCTTGAAATAATGTTGAAATTAAACATTTTATTTTTAAATGTTTTTTTTACGTCAGTCAGAGTGATCTAATCATTATACGATGATCTATGCATAAGAGCTAAATTGACCGACTTAATTCAACTGAAAATGCTCAACGATAAGAAACGAGTTTCTTAAAGGGGCTGACTTAATTATTGACTATAATGATTAAATACCTACAGACACTTTTCGGGAATCTTCAGTGCAAGGTGTCACGATTAATACCAGTCGATAGATTTGAACCCGGCGACACAAGTCATCTCTGGCTTGATTAGCAAGGACTGTAATGCTAACACTTTTTAACAATATTTCCTGTTAACTGCTTTTCATTTTATTTGGTTTAGTTATTTTGTTTTATAAAGTATCAACCCTTTTCAGGCTATTTATTGCCGAATCCAATAGTTTTGATAAAAAAAAAAAAACTTTTATGCTTCAAATATAAATCTTCAAATGTTTATTCATTATGTTTGGATTGGTCATGTTTTTTATATGGCATATCAACCTTTTTGCGTTATTCAATGTCAATTTTTATGCTTCGAATATTCATCCATGGAGTATGGTGTGGTTGTTTTGTTTTACGGCATATCAACCCTTTTCAAGTTATTTAATGCAGAATCCCGCAATTTTGGAAAAGTATTTTATCAAGTTCTTTAGATCCTATTTATTCATGGTGTTGGTTTGGCTGCTTTGTAGAGGGCAATTGTTTTTTATTTATTTATTTGCGGACAGTTATCCTTATCTTCATAGTTATTGTTGTTTAACCACGTTTCGGACTACTATTCCTCTGGCCTTCTTTAGGTGGTGAAACAACAGGCACGAAGACGAGGATAACTGTCTAGAAATAAATAAATATGCATATTACTCATCTCAAAGGATTCCAATAGAAAATAAGCAATTGTTTTTGTTTTTGACTTTACAGAACATGATTGAGTTTTGCAAAGGGAACGGGGAACAAAAACAATAAGATTAACGTTTGATGCAATTTAGGTCAGGAAATCAGTCTCTTCAAACAGCCTGATCTATTAGCATCGGTGCACCAGTTCATTCTCTTTGGAATGAGGAAATATCAATGTATAAAATACCGATCTAATGTTTAGCATGTTACACGTTATGTCTAACATGTTAAACATAATGTTTAGCATTGTCGATCAAACACGGAGATTTATTTTAAAGTGTTTTTGTTTATATTTGCATTGAGTTGAATACAAGAAATAAGTTTCACTTACAAGATTGAACATTTTTGTTCACACAAAAAATCATTTTGTCCTGTACGCTCTAGATAGTCTTCAACTGGAATATTCTATTATGTTTAAATATTAACACGATGGCCATGGTGCGATAGAAATTGATATCACCCTCTTTTCACTGATGATGCAATTCACACCACTCTTAACTTCACTCTGTTCTCTCAGCTTCAACTAACACATCACGCACATGTGTACAGCTCGTCTTCCTCCATAAACGAACTCCCCTGTTCTTAAAACAGCTTGCTTATATACAGTACAAGATTGTGCGATTGTGCGATCGGCGAGATTTCAACGAAATTATGGCGTTAGTTCGCGCGACCATTAAAGACAAAATCACCAGGGTGTCGCCATTTTGATTTCTTCTATCATTCAAAAGCCAGACCCTACAAGACGCACGGATACGTGGGAGCTTCTGAGGCAAGTAATTTTCGCACTTATTACAATGCTATTTCTATATTTCACTTGAAGCGCTTCATATCGCTATAATAAAGTGGAAAACAAGTCGAAAAGTAAATAAAAAGATAAGGATCAAGAGTAAGTGGAGTAATCCAGGAAAAGGAGTGACGTCCTCCCCTACATCACTATTTAGTATTCAACTAAATGGGAGTTTTCAGGTTGCCCTCAACTATGGTCGACCACTTACTTTGTACTTATTTTATACATGATGGCTGTGTGAAATGTGTGAAATTTCTAGAACAAAATTATCGAATAAAACATTTCTTATCACCAGAAAGAGCTAAAAAATAAATCGAAAAGGAAATAACTAGCTGTGCTGGTATATGAAATCAAAAGTAGCTAAAAAGCAAACCGAAAAGGGCTTAAAAAAAAATAAACTAAAAAATTTTTTTAAAAAGAGCTAAAAAAACAAATTGGAGTTAAAAAAAATCACAAAGAGATAAAAATGAAAAACAGTTAAAAATCAAATAGAAAGGTCTAAAATAAATTTTAAAAGAAGAGTTAAACAAAATGAACTAAAAGCACAAATCCAAAAGAGTTAAAAAAAAAAACAAATAACTAAAAACAAATAAAATATGCAAAAAAAAAAAAACAAATAAAAAGAGTTAAAAAAAATAAATAAAAAAAGCTAAACGAATTAAAATATTAAAATCATTCAAACACGGTAGTGTTTTGATGATCTATGCTTAAGTGGCAGTTTTAGTCATTTAGAACTGCTTTAAAGCTTCACCGCTCACTCATTTTTTTGACCAAAATTATTACAGTTTATAGATCACCTTCACAGCTATATTGTGAAAAAATTTCAATTTTCATTCAATAAAACAAAAGTTATGATGAATTTTCTGATGTTCAAAATCATAAAAAAATAAATAAAGGTAAGCGACGCTTTTTATGGCTGGTTTCCATAGCAACAGCGTCGCTTCAGCGACTACTGTTTCTACTAATTCGAAAAGAGAAGTAACAAGTGAAACAGAGAGAATGAAAGCATGAAAGCGAGATAGCTTGGGGGATTTTATTGAAAGCAGACGAGTGCCGTACATTGTCATTACATATGTATTTATGGGGGGCAAAAAATAAGACTGAAATTAAACAAAGAACAAGTGAATTTATTGGAAGCCTGAAAAAATCATGGATTTCATAGAAAAATGCGAGCATGAAAAGTAATATGGTTAAGTTTAAACATGGAAAAGTAAAGGATTAGTTGTAAAAACTGAAAAAGAAAAGGACAAGATATTCTAGTAAAAATATAATAAATTTATAACTTAAAATATTGCAGTATTCAGATTTTTTTTTTAGTTTAATTTATAACATTAAATAATCAATTCTTAATGCTGCAATATTTTAAGTTATAAATTTAGTATATTTTTTACTAGAATATTTTGTCCTTTTCTTTTTCAGTTTTAGCAACCAATCCTTTACTTTTCCATGTTTAAGCTTAACCATATTACTTTTCATGCTCGCATTTTTCTATTATAATAACAAATAAAAAAGCGCAAAAAAAAAAACCAATCTAAAACTAAAAACATATTTTAAAAAGCTTAAAAACAAACCAAAAAGGAAATAAATTGCTATGCTGGTATTTCTAACCTGTCCTTGTCCCAAAGAAATGGTTTGAATCTTTTGGTGAAAGCCTTTATCCCTGCCAAATTTCAACAGTGCTGCCATTGGGTCAGCTCCTGGTGACAAAACAAAAATCAAAGGAGTACAGCAATGGGAATCCGCAAAGGAGCCTTCCAGATCGAATGTGGGTGGTTCTATGTAAGCTGCACCAAGATTAGTGATAATAAATTCCTGGGTTTTGGGTATCATTTTGTCTGGTCGTAGACATCGCAAGATCACCATCTGTTCCATGTCACTGAGCTCAGCAAAGTTTGACGGCAACGGAAACACGTTTGGTGCGCTGTCATCATACATCTTTTTCCACAGATCAGTGTTTTTCTGAAAGTCTGAGAGGGAGAGAGAAAATATAAAGATAACAGTGACATCATTGTTAGACATGATGTGAGAGGAACCAATTGAGTTCATTGCAACAGAAAAGAATTTATCTTAACCAAAAAATAACTCCTTATCAAGGTCAAAACAATAAGTGTTATACCGGTGGATTTCGATCCAGAAAGCAGCAATTCTTCCCCTTTGCCAGAAGCATCGCTTATAGAATGTAAGAACTAAAGGACAAAATGAATAAAGCAAGAATAATTACAAGTTAAATATAAAAGGATATATATATATATAAAAGGCACTTTGTGTGTGTGTGTGTGTGTGTGTGTGTGTGTGTGTGTGTGTGTGTGTGTGTGTGTGTTTACTCCCTATAGACTCCAAAACGGTTGGGCTGATTTTTTTTTTTTTTTAATTTCACAAAAATGTACTTTTTGTGTCTTAGAGTGTTCTTAGAGTGTTCTTAGAGTGTTCTTAGATAGGGTTTGCATCAGAATGCCTCCGATTAGTATCGATAATTGATAATTGAAAAATCCGATTAAAGAAAGAACAGACTGATTTTGAACAAAGTTATCACCTTATACAGCCTAATAGCACAAGTGCATTTGAGAAGTTTCTATCACCGCAAAAGCACAAAGGCCCAGCATATAAAGTCAACAGTAGGTTCTTTGATAATACAGGGGTGCGTTCAAAAATGGATGTCTCTGTTTAAAACATAATTGAACCATGATACTTGATTTTTGCATTTGAACCTTTAACTCAAGCCTTGAAATAAACGTTTCTGTTTAGGGCACAATTGAATCATGATAGTTGACTTTTGAATTTTAAACTTTAATTCAAGTCATTATATATAAAAATAATTTTAGAAAATCGGTAGTAGGTTCTCTACAGTGCAATGTAAAGTATAATGTATTATAAACTAAGTCACTGCGAGGAGGAATGTGAATTTTCCTCCCGGTGCACTGTAGTGGGTCCCAAACTAGAACAGGCAATCAATCGATTTGATTGGAACATGGGCGATTTCACTGCTTTCGCTTTCAATAAAAGTATGGTGTAGAAAATTTGTTGATCAACATTCAACCACGGGAAATGTCGAGTTTCCCTGCTAGTTTATGAATAATTTTGCATTTATGAAATTCTGCTGAACATATTACGTATTGCATCTGTAGTAAAAAAAAAAAATGGGGATTAAAAATGGAAGGTTAAAAACCTCCTTTCTTTGTACAGTTATAAGAAACCTTTCCAATCTCAAATTGTCATAGCTGAAACAACCCTTCCGAAAAGTCCAGCGTTCAAACTCTTCAGCTTGATATTCTCAAGCAACATCAGTTGGAATGAATACATAGAAGATGTTGCTAAGTTTGCTGCAAAGAAGGTAGGCTAGAAACCTCCTCACATTTACTAGTATATTATATCTCTATAAAATCACGATTTGCACGTGCATGGGGTATTCTTGCCATATCAGGGCTACTGCTCCAACCACAAGCTTCTCCTTCTAGAGTCGGGGTGCAAAAAATAATTTCTGATCTATAGATACCACACTGTCTGCTAAGCTCCAGCCTCTATCGCATCAGCACAATGTTGCGCCTACATGCTTATTTTATTACTTCCATGGAATGTGTTCTAATGAACTTAATGTATCTCCTAGACGTAAATACCCCTAATTAACTGCTAAAGGAGAGTAGAAGGGTGACTTTGGGTTAATTTTCGGCAGTTTCTTAGCTCTTGCTTCGCTTACTTTATCCTTTAGTCCTCACATTCCATGAGCGATATGTTGCAATATTTTTGATATACCTAAAAGGGCAGATATTTACCTCAGCATGATATGACATAAGTTCACAAAGTGGGGATGTCCAGCAAGCGTCCCTAAAGGAGAGACACTCTGGCCTAGCAAAAATTGCCTGGGCATCTCCACTGGCACTCTCTGGTAGGAGCGCCTTAGGCAACAAGCAATAAACTTGCCCCACTTGAAAGCATGGACTTCCTAGGTAATACCCAAGTGACATATCACAGTCCAACAGGTAGTGGGCCACTTCCTTGCCCTGCATGTCGAAAAAGCATTCTTGATTGGTACTTTCTACCTAAGTTTCCAAACAGCTGAAGCAGCAAGGAGACCCATCCTCATAGTTCAAAAAATAAACAGGGTATGATTTCAAAAAGTTGGAATGATAAGAACTGACCAATCAAATGGAGCCGTGCTCTGCTAACAATCAATCAGAAACCGCAATCACTCCATAAATATAATGAATCTCTTAAGAATTCCTGCACAACTTTTCATCTTCATACTGGAAAGAACTTTGCTCAAGACTCCTTCGGATTGCCTACCTACTGAAAACTCTATTCTTCATTTTAGCTTTTACGATACAAAGCTTCTCTGGATTATTACTGCCATTTTGTTTGGAACAATATGTCGCTTTTCGTCTGAAATCAAAATAGCTTACAACTTATCCTTGAGTGGCCTCTGGGCCTTGATAATGTGGTGATGCCTTTGTAAAAAAAAAAACAAAAAAAAAAAAAACTCAAAACTCCCCCTTTCTGACAAAGGAGGAAGAATTGCTGTTTTCTGGGTTGGAATCTGCCATCTAACACTTATCATTGGCTAGTTTTTGTCCTTGAAGTAGCAGTTTAACTCCTTACATCAAGTGGCTTCAGGCCTTGTCTCAAACGATATTCATTAAAAAAAAATCTTCCTCTTCACTGTAGAAGTCCCTAAATACTGGAAAATTTTATACACTGACAGCTTCTTTCCCTCAAACTACTTGTCTTTGGACCCCCCCCCCTTGCTGACTGTTTTGCGACAGTACCAACCTGCAGAAAGTTAAATATAATGCAAACAAACATTTTGTGGCCCTTTATAAATCTGGCTATTACCATAGTAGCCTCTTATGCTTTAGTTGCAATATACAAGGGGCGTACCACAAGTAATGCTTTCTATTTTTTAACTCAAAAAGTTGAAGAGCTACGAAGACGAGAGTGACATCATTAAAACGAGCAACCTTTGTGCTACAAAATTTATTTTTCTATATAGTCAGCACTAATCTCAATGCACTTTTGTCAGCCTCTTTTGATACCTTGGTCATAAAAGTCAGGAGCGAGCATTGTCACTCACATCTCTGTCGCCACTCTGAAATCAACAATTCCATCTCCTAACTGTGTTTACATCAATTGCATCAACTTTGTAAACATTCAACAAGTGCCAGTGAATGTTGATCGATTCAATTTTTTTCTGTATGGAGAAAATCAATAACGCATTTCTACTTCTGACGATCGTCCATGACAGGGGTTGCTTTCTCAGAGTCTCACACTGTCAATATCTGCAGAAACGTTTAGGCCATG
This sequence comes from Euprymna scolopes, assembly GCF_053919585.1. Lineage (NCBI taxonomy): Eukaryota > Metazoa > Mollusca > Cephalopoda > Sepiida > Sepiolidae > Euprymna > Euprymna scolopes. Next base: position 76,128,787 of record NC_136495.1, read on the forward strand.
AATGCATAGGTTCAGTCATCATAACAATTACAATTTGCAATTCCTTCTGATCTATTCGGGCGGAATAAAAAATAGAAAGCATTACGTTTGGAACGTCTCTTGTATAATTTTGGGGACAAATAAAAGTATTTCTTTTTTTTTAATGGCAAATGAATGTTGCATGTGACATTGGAGGAAGGTAAATTTTTAGTGATCTTTATTTTAGTTTTCTGCACAAAAGGTTTTCTTAAAAAATAAATAAATAAAAATGAAAAAAAATAAACAAATAATAGGTATGGGCAAAAATGGGCGGACAAAAATAGGGGGACCTAGTTTTGAAAGCCGATTTATTATAATTTTTTTGTAGGTGTCTGACTACTTTTTGATTGTATTTGAAAGATTAAGGACAAAACTTAACTTCCAAAAGGAACAAAATATTTGTACACGTGAAAAATAAAAATTATGAAAAATGTTTTCACGGCGAGCTAATCAATTCAGCTAAATTTTGAAGTTAAATAAATTCATTGTAAAAATCCTTTAACAGATTAATATTAATTTTCTGGGTTTATTTCAAAGATAATTAGTAAAATAAAGTCTTAAGATATTGAATTAAATAATAAAAAAAAACACCTTGTTTGTACAAAACATAAATTAATCAGCCCAAAAACCGAGTGATTCTGCTGTTCACAAAACGCAACAAACTAAAATTTTGTAAACACGGAATATACGAAGGCCCACAATTTCAGGCAGTCGAAAGACTGTGAAAATAACGTCATGTAATTAAAAGAGAGGAAGGGGTGTGATAGTTTTCTTTTTTCCCCCCCAGGCGTGCATTCTTACATTCCTATTCTGAATGTTTGCATAATTTTTTCCATTTTTTTTATTTAATTATTTTTTTATGTTCCTGGTTTTAAATTAAATATTTTTTTAATTATTGTTAAATATTATATAAAAATTATGTTAGGCCAAAAGTTTCACAGTCTTGTGAGCAAAGAAATCATTAAAATCTTGTATATAAAAATTATGCGAAACCTGTAATTTAAAAAAAAAAAAGTAGAAATATTTTTGCTATTATAATTTTTTTGTGCGAAAATATTAAAAACAACAATGGTAATATCGGTAGTTTGAGAAATTCATTTTTCGTCGAGTTATATTGAATTCATTAATACGAACTTTAGGGGATTTTTTTCGTAATGTTTCTGTAAAAACTATATAATTTTTTAAAAATTGTTATAATTTACGATGCTTTATTTTCATAAAAAAAGCACAAATAAATTCTTGCGTTTTTTTTTTTTACTACAGAAAACCATAACTATAATAAAGGTATGTTTTGTTTAAACAAAATAATACATTTCCAGTAAGATTTAAATAAAAAATAATGAGTTCACTATATTCCGTGATCATTATTTTATAAGTACTGAAAATTTCATTAAAATTGTTTAATTTCCTGATTTTTGGTGAATTTTTAAGTAAAGGGAGTGGTCAAAATGTTTATACATTTTGAGCATCGGCATTCATTTTGCTCGTACCTAATAAATAAAGAGTTATAAACAAAAAGTGCAAATAGAGAAAAGTGATTAAAGCTTACGAGACATAAAATCTTTTAAGCCAGGCAATTTGGACGCTCTCACTATTTCTGACCAAGATTTTTCAGTCAACCACTCGGGTGCCGGGTTCGGATAGGGGTTATCTAAGGCCACTCCACCAGTCAACAGAAAGCGCCAAACATCTTCATCAATCTTGCCGCTAGAATATTTAAATAAGATATTATTGATGGAAATCATTTTACAAAAAAATTTTAAAATCTTCTTAGTCTGTGTTGAAATGTAAATTTTTAAAAAATGTGTGTAAACATTCAAACTAAATTCTCCTGCATTTCAGAAACTCTCATTGTAGGTAAATGTACAATGTATATGCCAACAGTCTTGGAAACTGTCCAAAAGAAGCCAATATGTCATGAATTCAAAATAGTTTTATCTTTCTTGAAAATATGAGATTTGGAAATAACTCATCATATTCAGTTTAATGTCCATTTTACATACCGACATGTTTCTGGTGACTTTTAAAAATTGATTTCCAAACTAACTTATCTCTGGAAAGATCTTTATTTATCCCTCTTCCTCTATAGCCTATCCTTATAATCATCTCCAATGTTTTCATTGGTCGTTCCTTGCCAGTAGACACTGCTACTTCAACTGATCTACATCTACGAACCTAAGAACTCTGATTCATTCTTTCAATGTGACCAAACCAACAAAGTTTCCTGTTCTGCACGCATCTCCTTATACTGTCTAGATTTAATCTTTCTACTCTGAGATTATCAGATCCAAGACTGTTTCTTAGAAACATGTGTATCATATCAATATCGTATCATTTCTCTCCATACAACGCCTGTCTTCAGCTCTCACATCAAACATCCAGACATCTTGTATTAATTCTTTCCATGCAACACTTACTAGTCAGCTTTCACCTCCATACATCATCACATAGCATACACATGCCAAAGAAACTAGACTTTTGTAAACAAATATAACGCTTCGTTTGTTAGTACAGCACAAGTTCCATGAACTTACAGCAATTCGGCATATTAACTGATTGTAATCAGCAGGAAGTTGGGATTTGCCGGAAGTAAATTTGGTGATGATAGCCAATTTGTCGTCCCCTGATGAAAATAGTTCCAGATTATTGTGTGTGTGTTTTTTTTTTTCAGTATTGACTAAATATATCTACTATTATATAAAAGGAACTCTGTGTGTCTATGTGTGTGTGTCTGTATGTACGTGTGTGTGTATGTGTGTGTGTCTGTGTGTGTGTGTGTGTGTGTGTGTGTGTGAGAGAGAGAGAGAGAGTTCCCTAAGTATTCAAAAACAGCTGGGCCGATTTTTATGAAGTTCCACACGAAGGTACTTTATGTGCCTGGCAGCGTTCTTAGATAGGCTTTGTATCGGAATGTTTTCAATAAGTATTGATAATCGATAATCAAAATAATCCGATGAAAGAAGGAACAGACGATTTCGACCAAACTTAACACCTTATAAACCTCACATCACAAGTGCATTTGAGAAGTTTCATTACGACACTAGCATAAAGGTCCGACATATAAAACCAACAGTAGATTCTTTGATATGACAGGGGCGTGTTCGAAGTGAATGTTTCTGTTTAGAGCACAATTGCAAAATGATATTTGACTTTTTCATTTGTAACTTAAATTCAAGCTATTATCATTGCACAAGAAGGCAATCAACCGATTTAATTGAAAAATGATCGATTTCACTGATTTTGATAACAATAAAAATATGGGAGTGTGAAAAATACGTTGATCATCATTCAATCCCGGGTAACGTCGGGTCTTCCTGCTAGTAATAAAAAAGAATATCTCTTTATTTACTTTTATGAATATAATTTTTTGTACACAAATACGTTTAGATATTTTTTTCCAAATAAATGTTTATCTTCGCACAATTTTTAAAATATATTGTTTTTAAATATAATAACTAAGAATATTCGTAAACTGATTTTTTTATGTAAAATAATTTTTATTTGCATTTTTTCGATATCTTCAGAAATTCTTTTTTGGCGGCACTGATTTTTACAAAGAATTTCGGCAATATCATCTACTGGATTTATATTTATTATGTAGTTTGAATTTGAAATATTCATATTTTGGGAACTGGTAAATATTCATTCATTTCTGTTAAAATATGTCTGCAAATAAATATATTTAAAAATATGCAAATAAACATACTTATTTGAAAAAAAAGTACATTCATAAAAGCAAATAAACATATTATATATTTAAAAATAATATATCTTTAAAATTGTCCGAAAATAAATATTTATATATTTAAAGAAATCTTGAAATTTGTGCGAAAAAGAACATATTTATTTGAAAAATTAAATACATTCACAAAAGTAAATAAATGTATTTATATATTTAAAGACAATATGTCTTTAAAATTTTGTGAAAATAAACATATTTCTTTGAAAAAATATCTAAACGTATTTATGTGACATACAATAGCTCGGAACTTTTTTCATCAAGGGACAAGAAATTGGCTATTACCATCTACTATCGGTAAATCCTAGCTTCCTGTTGATTAGAGTCAGTTAGTGTGCTGAATTACCGAACACTACATCGACTCCTAACTCTTGCAATCACACTAGCACCTGCTCCATAGTGTGTTCTAATGGTATTAAAACCTCCGTACTTATTCAGATTGGCACTAATGGCGGCAATTCAAAGAAAATAAAATAAACAAAAAGGCACTCTAGATGGTACAAAAACTAAAATTGCCCCAACAAGGATTTCTAAATTCTCCGCCTTAGTGGAGAACATATACTACACTTTGAATTGTTTATTTAGAGGACACACACAAAAAAATTACATTTTAAACATTTTAAACAAAGTAGGCACAAGACCATTCGAAAGTGAGGGAAAATGGATACTCTTGGTCATCGTTTGTTACTATAACTTAAAGGTGTCTATCCTACTCTTAGCTAGAATCACCAATTACCATAATACCACATTTGCTGCAGGAGCCGGCTTAATTAAATTTCCTAAATCGTTAAAAAATGTTTTTATCTGTTTCTGTATAATAGTTACTCTATCTATCTGTCTGCTTGTCTGTCTGTCTGTCTGTCTGCAGAACAGTTTCTACCAAACTATTCTGGTCTACAGATTTGAAACTATATATATAGGGGGTTTGGATGTGTGGAACAAATTCGATTTGCTTTTTAGCCGGTAAAAATAGTTGCTAAGAGGCAAAATTGAAAAAAAAAATGAAACTTGGCAGACGTAAGTCGACTAAATGTGCTACTTCTGCGCATGTGCAAATATACATTTATACGGTAGAGTCGGTCAATTGATTAAGTTTTCTGATTCATCTGTACTTAGCTCAGACAGTAACGACTAAGGCTGCAGCGCTAAATGTTTTGGTATCGATTCTAGCTGATGGCACCTAAGTCATATTTTTTTAACTTTTGGAATCACTATTATATATTGGGTACAACATAATAAGCAATAATAATATAATAATAATAATAATAATAATAATAATAATAATAATAAGCAATGGAACATTGGCTCTATAATAATAAATACGAAATCTGCATAAATTGAAATATCATCTTTAACCGTATTTTACAACTAGGCCACGCTGGGGGGGGGCTCACTAACGTATATTGGGTACAATATTATAATCAAAAGAGCATTTACTCTATAATAATAAATATGAAATTTGCCTACGTTAAAATATCATATATAAGCGTATTTTACGACCGGGCAACGTCGAGCGGTCTGCTAGTTGAAAATAAATGAAGTCGTTTATGTACAATGACTTCATTAAGATACAACACTTTCATTCTAACTTGAAGACCAGGAAGGTGATTAAAAAAGCAATTCACTCTATGTCAGACATAAAAGAAAAATCAATGCTAACGCGTATATATGATATATACATATTTAGTGCACACCGCAATAATGACGATCGCATTCTGACTTGAACCGCTCAGTTTATCAACATGTCAAGCACAATATAAACAACAGCTGTTTATCGACGGAACATAAATAAAGAAAATATCTCGTTACAGAATGAATAAGATGTTTGTCTTAATTGGAAAATTATGCGATGAAAGTAACACAATCTAGCATGCCAACAAAGTGTTTTGATTATATGCTTACTCTGTAGACCATAAATCTTTGTGAAATGCGTTCAAACTGCAATAACTGTGATGCACACGAAACAAGAGTCAACAATAATAATTGCATAATATTATAATACTTATCACAAGCTGTTACCAAGCGATGGTGAATTGATTCCCAACAGAGGGTCGGTGTTATGTGCTAACCGAGGTCTCTTGCTTTGGTTGAAGTCATCGTTGGAAGGAAAATGGACGGTTATATATATATATATATATATATATATATATATATATATATATATATATATAGAGAGAGAGAGAGAGAGAGAGAGAGACAGACAGACAGACAGACAGAGAGAGACAGAGAGAGACTTATAAAATATATATGGCGATTAAGCTACACTGAATATTCTGCGTTTCATCCGCTCTAGGATTCTTCAGGCTTATGCCTGATATATATATATATATATATATATATATATATATATATATATATATATATATATATATATATATGTATGTATGTATACGTTTTATTTTTTTTACCGTTTTATCTGTTCAGTTACATATGTTTCAGTTGCTGGATTATATTTACAATCCAGCAGACTCGTCACACCTTACAGAAAACCTATATATATATATATATATATATATATATATATATATATATATATATATATATATATATATATATAAGAGACAGATTAACCATCAACAGGGATCGAACTCACAACAACAATATCAGTAGTCTAGCACGTAAAAACATTTTTTTTTAATTTTTGAACAAAAATATTTAAGTATTTAATAAATAAAAATGTGTCACATCAAAAAAGGGGCGACGCTAAAAACTAAAATCAAAATGAGGTAACTTTACTCTCAGGAAGCGAAAAGTAAAAATATACAAAATAAGCAATAGTTAAAAAAAAAAAAGTTGCTTATATATCGCTAGAAAAGGAGCAGGAAAGCGATAAAAATTGTGCATAACATCTGATAAGACTTCTTAGTAAGACGCTACATTACTGATAGTGTTGTTGCGAGTTCGATCTTTGTTGACAGTTGATCCCTGCTGATGACGAGTTAAACCCAGAAACATGTGTCCGTGGATAAAATTTTATGCATGTGAAAATATTTAAATATTTAATAAATAAAAATACGTACCATCAAAAAAGGGGCGATGCAAAAAAAAAAAATAATAATAATAAAAGGAAGGTAACTCTCCTCTTCGCCGTTTAGGAAGTGAAAATTAAAAATACAAGGCAAGCAACGGTTAAAACACTGCCTACATATCCCTAGAAAGGTTGCAGTAACGGATCTTATATTTAAAGCGATAAAAAATCTTGCATAAAATCTAAGAAACCGTTCTAGCTCAACGGTAAGACGCTAGACTACTGATAGTGTCGCTGTGATTGTTGGCGGTTGATCCATGACGGGTTAAACCTAGAAACAGATGTCCAAATAAAATTTTATGTAGGTAAAAATATTTTAACAAATAAAAATACTTCCCATAAAAAAGGGCAAATGCAAAAAAAAAAAACGAAAATAAATGCTTAAGAAGCGAAAGTTAAAAATCTACTATTATATAAAAGGAACTTTGCCTGTGTGTGTGACTGTGCGCGAGTTCGTTCCCTATGGACTCGAAAACGGTTGGATAGATTTTTATGGAATTTTACACAAATATATTTATGTGCCTGGCAGTATACTTAGATTAGTTTTCTATCAGAATATCTTCGCTAAGTATCGATAATCGATAATCGAAATAATCTGATGAAAGAAGGAACAATCGATTTCAACTAAAGTTAACACTTTACACAGTTAACATCACAAGTGTATTTGAGAAGTTTCATTACCACACAAGCTGAAAGTCTCGACAAATAAAATCAACAGTAGGTTCTTTTCTATTTCATGGACACGTTCGAAATGAATGTTTCTGTTTAAAGCACACTTGCACCATGATACTTGGCTTTTTCATTTTAAACTTAAATTCAAGCCATTATCATCGCATTAGCAGCAAGACCATGCATATAAAGTTAATAGTAGGTTCTTTGGTATGATAGAGGTGCGTTCGAAATGAATGTTTCTATTTAGAGCGCAATTGAAGCATGATATTTGACTTTTGCATTTTAAACTTTAATGCAAGCCATTACATATAAAATAATTTTATAAAATTAACAATAGGTTCTCTACAGTGTACTGTAGACCACAATGTATTGTGGACTAAGTCACTGTGACCTTTTCTCCTGGTGCACCGCGATGGGTCTTGAACTAGAGCAGGTGTTATACGATTTACTAGTACCACTGGCCGTCGTGGTCCACCACCCCTTAGCCAGGAGGTGATTTGGCTGTAAACGGAGGAATTTACCGAAATGCAATTTCACGATTCCTCCCCTCCCCTCTCTCTCTCTCTCTCTCTCTCTCTCTCTCTCTCTTTCTCTTTCCAGCCGGTAATGACGAGGTGAAGACGCGTATCTGTGCGTCTCTCTAAAAGGCGGGGGCAGCATTTTAGTTAAGGAATAGCTAGATAGTTAGCTGTTGATTTCTAAGTTAATTGTTATAAATATTGTAACATATCATATGATAATTTTTGTAAAGAAAAATAAATAGTTAAGATTTCTATATATACGACTTGTATTGCGTTGTTGTGTCTGCCTTAAATGTTGAAACGGTGCCTGAAGACGATTCCAGTCAGAGAAACTCCAACATGTGGAAAACCACCAGAGACGTCATCCTGAGAGAAGGAAGGAGCCAGCCACACAGAAAATCCTAAGGAATGCCTTTACTCTTCAGCTCTGACAAAAAGACGTCTAACCGACAGATCCTATTGACCGGGCCATTGTGTCACAGTCTGGTACCGTTCCCAAGATATTTACGTAACACACAACTCAGCAATGCCATTGACTGGTCCATAGTGTTATACAGGTAATCAATCGATTTGCATGAAAAATTGACTATCTCAATGATTTCGATGACAATAAAAATATGAGAGTGTGCAACATTCGTTGATCATCATTCAATTTCGGGCAATGTCAAGTTTCCCTACTTGTGATACATAAACTAATTTTCTAACCAACATGAAAATTGAAGAGTGGATGGAACTTAAAACGCAACCTATATCAAAAGTCATCAAATTCTTTATCTAAATGGTAAAATGTCGTTCCTGTTTCGGAATGAACACCTGTCTTTTTGGAGCGGCAAAGAAGAATCCCGGAGGGCAGCTTGTCACAGCATCATGCCATCTATCATTATGTAACGTTACCCAACACGTTGTAGCCTCAGTCGCAAAGTAAACAAAGAAAAGAAAAGAACTTCAATTCGCTTTGTAACGATATTTATTTTCTGATTGTTACGGTCGTGACGTCACCAACGTGATTATGCTCTTGAACGTCATCCAGGATTCTAATGCAATCACGAACGTGCTCCCGTCTCTAACATGATCTCCTTTTTTTTTTAGCTTTTATTTTCCTCTACCGGTGATGTCATTTCGCATCCGCACTGTGTTACAATTATATTAGCAGTGATATACGCCATAATCACCTTAACACACCAGTTCTCATGAGATCACCGAAGTTAAGCATCGTTGAGCTTGCTCAACATCAGATGGGTGACTATTTGGGAATACCATGTGCTGTATACAGGAGAACGTCAACACCTGAAAAAAGCTAACGTTATCATCTCCTCTAACTGGAATATACATGCATCTTGGGGCCGCTTATGAATTTGATATTCCCATAAAAGTTCCTCCTTTGGAGGAAGCCGGTTTATCTTACCTAGGGTGAATGCCACTTTGAAAAAAAAAACATATATATATATATATATATATATATATATATATATATATATATATATATATATATATATATATGACACTATGATGTCATGAGAGCATGCAGTGAGCTGCATATTCAGGTGAGAGGGGTTGTTTGACCGGACGGGATGGGGTGAAGGAGTACAGAGAAATGCAAAACCTTAGCTAGAAAAATAAGACCAACCGCCAATATGTCATTATGAGCTTGTTAAAGGCAAAGCAGATGTTATATTGTCTCAAAAAGGCAGACAGATTTGGAATTATCTACGATATGTCAAAAGAGATGGTCGTATTAGAAGTGACATTAGATGATAACGGACCACACGCATAGTGCTGGGCAAAGACAAACTCCTGGGGATTGCCAATAGATATCAGTGTGAGCAATAAACCCCCTCCCAGGAAATGGAGAGAGAGAGAGAGAGGTGTTGGTTGGACAAGACGAAGGGTAAGCTCTGAGAGGAAGAAATAAAGGGTGTTAACCACTCTCTGAAGGAGAGGTGGGCAAAAGGGGTTAGATTTAGAAAAAGTAATTCTAAAAAGGAGTAGAGTCGTAGCCAGAAAACTGAACGGCTGGGCTGGTCAAGCGCTCCCGGTTTGGGAGCCCTCGGGACCTGATGTTATGATGTTAACTAGCCTGTATTAAAGGGAAATCTGTGACTTTACTGGTCTGGTCTTACATCGTTTCACCGCTATAGTCAGTCACCTCAATTTAGACAGTAGCTGTTATGAAGTAATGAAATTAATAAATAGTTTGTTATTGTTATAAACCGGAGTTCTTTTTGTTTGTGACGAGGACTCTTCATTTTGCAGAAAGTCGCAAAGACCAGCGGAGTGATTGATGTAACCAGAGACCACACAGGATAGGAGACAATTCGGTCGAGAGGCAAAGCGCCCCACCATGTAAACATAACGTGTGAAGACGATCAACAGGCCAACTTGTGACGGGACCACGTACGTTCGAAAAGAAGACCTGTAATATCGGTGCAGTCCGACGAGCTTAGTGACACCCGGTGTGGTTGGTGCAGTATCGGTACCCGTTTTATATATATATATATATATATATATATATATATATATATATATATATATATATATATATATATATATATATATATATATATATATCTTTACAAAGAGAGCATGGAGCTTTTTTACCAGCACATGCCCACCATGCTTGTACACTTCAGGCGGAATTGGATCCTTTGGTGATGGGGACTTGCCAGAAGCAATTTGTTTGATGGTTTCCCATACCTCCTGATAAGCAGGTTCCAATGACAATTCTGGAATATCTGGATTCTGAGGAATAGAGGACACAACATCGCTGTCAATTACAGATGAGGTGTTTAAGACAGTTTCAAAGTGCTTCTTCCAACGATTGAGAATATCTGATTTATCAGTCAGCAATGCCTCTCCATCGGCTGTGCTTAATGGAGAAGCACCGCTTTTCTGAGGACCAAATACCTCTTTCAGACCATCATAGAAGGCTTTCGTGATCTTGCTGTCAACAGCTCCCTGCAGTGCAATTGCCTTATTGTACCACCATTGTTCTTTCATAGCACGGAGAGCTCGCTGTACCTCACCTTTACACTTTTTGTAGGCTGTGTGCTTCACTGTTGAGTTTTTGTCCTCAATCCAAGATTTGTGAGATGAGTGCATTTGGTTAATCAGTGCTTAAACTTCATCGTCACTTTCGTCAAACCAATCCTGGTGTTTTCTTTTCGCTATTCACATATGCACATATGTAGCCATCAATGTTTGTATAAATAAATTTCATATATATATATATATATATATATATATATATATATATATATATATATATATGAAATTTATTTATACAAACATTGATGGCTATGGTTACATATGTGGATACATGTTTCTGTAATCACCCGCGTTGGGGGATTACGCCTTCAGGCCAAGAATTATCGTCGAGAACTGATATTTCAAACAAAAACATTTTCTTATTTCGTTTACAAAGTTAGAATGTAACATGGGTAGGGGTTATAAGCGGGGGAGGACAAGTGAGGTCTTTGAAGATAATAAACATTTTTTTCATTTCCCTTTTTTTTATATTCCCTTTTTTATTTTAAGTTCATCTATCCCATCTTTTGGTTTTTATGGCACAAGGCACTTGAGAATGTAGCATTTTTGTCTTGCGGTCTGTAAATTAAAGACATTTACATGGGCATTAAGTACTGACCAGTGCCGTTCAATCCACATACACACACACGCGCGCACACACACAAACGCACACACACATACATACATACATACATACATACATACATACATACATATACACACACACACACACTAGAAGCAAACATACGCTTATATCTATACTCAAGAGTGTTGTACTTTACTCACACACACTAACGCAATGGAAACAGGCCATAACTATATCGACACAGGAATAAAATTAAAATTAAAAATTAAAACAAATTAGATAAATAAATAAAACAAAACAAAAATAAAACAAAACAAAATTAAAAAAACAAACAAACAAACCAAAAATAAAAATAAAACGCCGCAAGTTATCAAACTCCTCACGCATACATATATATAAATACACGTATATATACCCACACCTTGATACAACCGCGCCTATATACACATACACATATATACACATACATAGACATATAATGCTCATATACAGTTATAATATGTTTACATCTCTACCTACATACACAGTTATATCAATGCATGGACGCTCAAACACAGATATCCATGTACACACCTGGATACCATACATCATGACTGTTATTATATCAAAACTAATATTAATCCCGCTAACAATCCTAGTAATAATTCTTATAATATTGATCATACTATTGACACCACCAATACCAATAATAAGACTGTCGATGCTTATATATATATATATATATATATATATATATATATATATATATATATATATATATATATATAAGCATCGAGAAAATAAACACTTACCTGCTCTTCATAATGCCAACACAAAGAATAAAAGAGAAGAGAAGTTTGTCCTTTTCGAAAAGGGATCGACAAACGTTACGGTAAATGCTGCCGGTGAAGTGCGAGTTGAGGTTTTCAATCCGTTTCTCTACAATATTGGAGGGAGAGCTATCGCTGATGGACTGAAAAACACAAACGAATATACCTGATTTCACAAATTTAGGAAATGAGAGAAAAACTTCCAAGGATGTTTTGATGAGACTTTATTAATAATAAAAATGATCTGTAATAAATAAATTTTTGGTGCTTGTTATGATAGAGTCGACAAACTGATTTTCAAATATGTCGTTTTAATCAAAAATAATATTCTGTACTTAAGTTTCATGCCGAAAATAGTAGTATATCCAAAAATTACGAAAATTCATCGAGTGGAAAATTATTTATAGTTAAAAGTAATTTTTACGAAAATTCGGTAAAATTGCATTTTTCTTAGACGTTTTAAAGTAGACGATGAAGAGTTCACACACAGGGGACATAGCTCAGAACACATATTTTACATTACATTTTAATGACGACTATCATTTTAGCCTATAGCTATATAGGTTTTCTTTTACTAAAAACACAATAGCAGTTGTTCTTCTCAATGAATTTTCGTCATTTTTGGGGGGATATGTTACTATTTTCGACATGACAATTAAGTATGTAAAATTGCTTTTGTTTCAAACGACATATTTAAAAAAAATTGATCTGTCGACTCTATCTGTATAAGCACCAAACTTTTTTTTAGATATTAAAATTGTTTACAGAAAAAATTGATAGAAAAAAAAAGTTTTATTTTTCAAAAGCAGAAAAATATAAAACCATCAAGTATTTCGATTAAGGGACATTAGATTGCATTGAGTCGGTGCAAAAGTTTTTGCCGATTTAAAATTTTGAAAACCTGTGATTTTTTAAATCTTTATTCATAACAATAACGATCTTTGCTCTCTATAACTTTAGTTCACTTGTTAACAAACTTTTAAATGCATCGCTTGTAAAAAAAAAATTTAGGTTTTGAGGTGAAATATTAATCTAACATGTTTAATCTCCTCTCATGATGCTAATCATCTAAATGGTTTTGTAATCCTCGAAATAACTCATCATCATCATATCGTCTGAATCCAAAGATTCTAATGCTGGCATTGGTTTCCCCGATATTTGTGTAGTCAGAATTATTTCTAGAAAGACATTGGGGATTGCGGGAAGGACCATGTGAAGGTTGCCAACATCCTAAGTGAAAATGATCTTTGTAAAACGAACTGGATTCGAACTTGTGACACGCGGGTTGTCAGTTCATGTCGTTAACCACTAGACCACCGTCACTTCTTCTCAAAATAAGTGATAATCCGAGGGCTCTAGGTTAGAAGAATATAAAGGATAGAGCAAGATTTTCAAACCAAATTCTCCTAGGAAATCTTTGGTCATTACTAACGTGTGAGGACGAACATTATCACCAAAGAAGATTACTTCCTATCTGTTGACTAAAGAAGGTCGTTTTCGAGTCAACATGAGTGAGAATACAGTAGACCCCCAGGATACGGCATTAAAAATTACTAACAAAATACAGTACAGTATCTAATACACATGTATATAATCAAATAACATCGTACGGCGGGGTAAATTACGCAACCAGGGAACGGGAAACATCATATTCCACATCGTAACCTGAAAAAACGTTTCTTGGGGTCACCGTATCCCGGGGTTCTACTGTATTGCAGAAAAATATGAATGATATTTTAATAATCTGAAAGGAAAAGTTATATCATTGCGATATGCTTAAGTAATAATGATACGCACGAAATAAAGTATGATGGTTTAAAATGGCCTTTCTACAAACCGGCAAAATATTTTGTACCGACGTATAGCTTGAAGACCAACTTAAAATATTTTAGGAAACGTTGAATTTGTGATTTAATATTAGAAGAATATGCTTTAAAATCTGAAAGGATGTTTTAGAAATTAGATAAGAGAATGTTTACACGATGTCTTTTTGCATCGCATACACAAGAACGGCAAACAAAGTAAATAGTTTTACTGGGGCTTCAATTAGAAAAGAGCAAGATTAGAGCGAATCGATGGGCGTAAGAGATTGAAGAGAGTGGGAGGCAGAAAAGGTGGAATTATATTAAACTGACGTATTTCCTAACTTCCGGTGTGGCTGTTACCGGAAGCAGTGACAAGACAAATTATTTTCTTCGCTTTTTCCCTCTCACACTTATATCTCCCCTGTGCATGTATTCCTTTTTATGTCGTTTTCTTTTTTTATTTAATAATCATTGAAAAGTTTTTTTCGGTCTCATTTTAATTTACAATTATTGAAATTAGTTTTTTTTTTTTTGTTTTTGTTTTCTTTTAAATATTAAAAACATTTTTTGCGCTCTTTTTTTAAATAATTATTGAAAACACTTTTTAAAAAATTTTAAAACTATTTGGGGAATATTATGTATTGGAGACTTTTTTTTTAATGTTTGGAAGTTTATTTTATTTCAATAATTTCATTTGTTACTTTGATTTCAATAATTTAATTTCTGTACTTTCATAAACATATATTTATTAATATATATTTATTAATTTATTATTACTTTATTTATTGCGGACTACTCATCTTTCTTAGAAGTTGTTTCACGACGTTTCGGCCAACTATTCCTCTAGCCTTCGTCAGGTGGTAACCGTGACGGGATAGGAACTCCGAATCTCCTAACTGCATCCTCAGCAATTACTGCCTTCCATAGTTCTTGCCGTTTCACCACGTTTGGGCCAAGTAAACCTCTGGCCGGCTTTTGGTAGGATTACTTGGCCAAAACGTGGTGAGACGACAACAATGTAGTTAGGAGATTCAGAGTTCCTATCCCGTCGCGGTTACCACCTGATGAAGGCCAGAGGAATAGTTGGCCGAAACGTCGTGAAACCACAACTAAAAAACATGAGGATAATAGTCCGCAATAAATAAATTAATAAATAATACTCCTCTCAATAATAAATTCCAATTAAATAATATAAATTTATTATATGAATTCGAGTAAAAAATATTTTTAAAATCAAAAAAGCATATTTTTTTATAATTTCATAGACGTATTTCTTATAAAATTTCAAATAAGATAAAAACTTTTATTTTTTAAATTTTTGTTATTAAAAGTGCAAATAAAGACTGTGTTATTTTTATCTTTTTATAATTTTATGGATTTTTATTGTATATTTTTCAATAAGTTCCTTTTCTTCTATTTCAGTAAATCGCTTCACAATAGAAATAGTGAGGAACAATGAAAGTAAAGGGGCTGATTTAACTTGTCACCGATTCCGGTAGCAGCCGCACCGGAAGTTGGGAAGTACGTTAGCTGACTATAACCAAAAAGGGGAAGTGGAAGAGGCACGTGTGAGTGCACGCACACACGTGATGACAACCAGTTGGCAAGGCAGAAAACGAGTGTAAAGCAGTAAATTCAATAATAAAAAAATACAACGACGATACAATAACATTACAACAACAACAACAACAACAACTGGTGAAACATGTATAGAATAAGAAAAAAATGGCTATAATCAACGGTCAAAATGCATTGTGAAGAGTTTGTGTGGGGAATTCTCTTGAGTTATGTTGTTCCCCCTGAAGATTAAAAAGGAATAGACATGCAATATAAAAAGTTTCTTTAAAAGTTCACGGGGTGCAAAAGTGAGACCAAACGATGATCGGTTGCTGGCAAACTATCGAAACAAAACAAGAAGTCACAAGTGTTACATCTTTTGTAGCAAGAGGAAGGTGAATGACAACAATAACAAGTACAAGAAGAAGAAGAACCAAAAGAAGGAGGAGAAGGAGGAGGAAGAAAAGAAGAACTGCAACAATAAGAGGAAGAAAAACGATAAAAAAAATATATAAAAACAAGTACAAGAAGAAAATCTGAAAGAAGGCGAGGATGAGAAAGAACAAGAATAGTAAAAAGAAAAAGAAGAAAAAGAACAAGACAAAGAAGAAGAAAATGAAAACAGCAACATTAAAGAGAAGAAAAGAAGAAGAAGAAGAAGAAGAAGAAAAAGAACAAGAAAAAGAACAAGACAAAAAGGGAGAAGAAACAACGACATTAAATAGAAGAAAAAGAAAAAGAAGAAGAAGAAGACAACGACAAAGAAGGTGTATAAAAAATGAATGAATCATGTCATTAACTCGTGGAAATTGAAGTGAAGTAGACATTGTGAAAAGATATTGGTTGAAATTGGAGATATGAACAGCGTCAGTGAAATGCACAAATCTCTCTCTAATAAATGTCAAACGTTGCTATTTTTTATTTCCCTGTGGGCTTTAATTTAGCATCTTCTTTTTCAGAGTGTAAGTTTTTATAAATATATATCTAACTTTTTAAACAAAAAGACACAAACAGTATATATATATATATATATATATATATATATATATATATATATATATATATATATATATATATAGTTGGTAGCAAAAGTAGTTGGTACATTGCCTTTTTGTATTTCTCAAGAAATACCAAGTTAATTCGAATCAAATTTACATTCCATCTTTGAACTATTATCTAAAAAATAAAAGAGAAATGAAGATGTGCTTAGTTGATAATATTTATTAATGAAAAATAAAATTAACCATATGCACAAGTATTTAACATATTTACTAATATTTACTTGTATATCCTCTGTTCTGCCTTACAGCCTCCAAATGTCTTCCATAACTGCCTACTAGTTTCTTACAAGTACTTGCTGGTAGGGTCAGACATTCTACTTCACGAACTTCCTTCAGTTCCTTGATATTCTTGGGATCTCTTACAGACACCCTTAACTTCAAAGTTTTCCACAGATTTTCGATAGGATTTGGGTCAAGTGACTTGCTAGGGCACTGTGGCATTGTGCTTTCACGGCCCAATCCTGAATCTGCTGCACCCTTGAACAGATATGTTGACAAAATCTTCGTGTATTTTTGCTGCATTAATTTTCCCTTCTATGATTTCCATACCTCCAACTCCATTTGCAAAAAAGCAGCCCCAAATCATCACACTTTCACCTCCAAATTTTACAGTGGGAATTGTATTAGAATGTTTAGATTTTGTGCCCTTTTTCCTCTATACACTGATGCGTATGTTTCTTTTAAAAAGCTCAATTTTTGTTTCATCTGACCAAATAACTTTGTTCCAGAAGTCATCCAATTCACATTAATATTTATAAACAAATTACAAATGATCTTTCACATGTCTAGGTCAACAATGGAGTCTTTTGCGATGATCTAGATTACAGGTCTGTACGATTCAATGATCTCTTGATGGTGTCCTTCCTTACTTCATATCCTTCTGAATTTCTTGATGGTGTCCTTGCTTCCTGCAAATCCTTCTGAATTTCTGAACGAGTCAGAAATGGTTCTTTCTTCACGTTACGAGCAATGTAATGAGCAGTAACATCATTTAATTTACGTGGTTGACCACTTCTTAAGTTATTTTCAGTATTACCACTCGTTGTTTTGCAATTTCTCAAGACAGCCCCAACTGTAATCACCACCAAATTTAATTCTAAATCTATTTCCCAGCACCCCCTTTGCATCTTGATGCATTGCTATGATTTTATGGCGCATATCATTAGTCAAATCCTTTGTTTAAACCATTTTAAAACAGCAATGAAAGAGGAAACCTGCGCAGTGTCTGAGAGCTGTTATCAACTGACCTGTAAGACACCGGAACCCTGGGGTCTCTGATTGGTTGAAATATTGTATCAAGATTAAATGGTTGCTTAAGAATGAAATTTGATCGGTTGAAATATTGTAGCAAGATGAAATGACAGTTTAAGAATGAAATTCGGCAGTGTGTTAAATACTTTTGCATATGAATAATTTGATTTTTGTTAATAAATATTTGTCAACTAAGTATATCTTTATTTCCGTTTTATTTTTAAATAGTTAATATCTGTTCGAAGATTGAGTGTAAATTTCATTCAAATTAATTTGATATTTCTTGAGAAATACGAAAAAAGAAAAACAATGTACCAAAATACTTTTGCTACCCACTGTATATAACGGGTGCTTTTAGAGACTGCGAACTTTAAATTAGCAACTCTGTTTGGCAACTATCGGTTATTTTGTGTTCATCTTGGTTTGGCAAGTCATCATGTGGTTTCAGTAGGACGGAGCCACGTGCCACACCGCGTGCGATTAATTTACTGAGAGAAACATTTGATGAACGAATAATTTCACAAAATGGATCCATTAACTAGCCATTTCATTCGTGTGATTTGACCTCATTAGATTATTTTCTTTGGAGAAATGTAAAGACCCATGGCTATAGTGATAAAGCAGACACAATAGATTACTTGAAAGAAAAATTCGAATCGTTATTGTCAAAATACAACCTAATTTAATATATAGAGTTTGTAAAAATTGGATCTCTACCTTACGCCATATGCATACTATCGGTTATTTTGTGTGCCACAGGTGCCATATGCTCGAAATTATATTTCAATTATAAATGTCAGAAGTTAAATTTAAGAACAAACCACATATTTGTATGATAAAAATATTTTTCTGTCATTGATTCCAATTTAAAATTCGCTGCCTCCAAAAAGCACCCTATATATATATATATATATATATATATATATATATATATATATATATATATATATATATATATATATATATAATTTAAAGGAGACTAGAACAATAGTCTAAAGAACTGAGTGTATTTCAATGTAACAGTGAAATTACTAGTTTAATTAAAATACAGGAAAGAGAAAGTGCTCGTTGTAATTTAGATATATAATAAGCTCGATAGGTAAATATCCTAGAGCTAATTCAATATTAAGTAATGTGATTGATAATTTCAAATTTAAATCAAATTATAATTAAATTAAAAATCCGTTTCATAAGAAGGAATAACAACAAAATCAATTATCTGTACGATCGTTTCGGAAAACAATGCTTTTTATTGTGGTAGACATCAAGTTATGTACAATAATTACATATAGTTTTTTAATAAGCAAGGTCTCCTCGTCAGCAAATTTTGAAGGGTTTTTATTAGATTTAAAAGACACCATAAATAAACCTAGCATTAAAAGTAAGGCAGATGTATCTGAAAAAAAAAGTGAAATAAAAGGTCTGAATTCAAAATTTATAAGAAAATTAATATGGGTTAGAGATAGAAAAAAAATAGAGTAAAATATAGATTTGAATTTAAATTATAAGTTTGCTTTAAGTACCACATTACAAATTTATACATGCATATATATGAAAAAAATAGACACACATATATACATATACATAGATATACAGGTATATACATAAAAATATATAGAAATTTACCTTTTAATTTTTCGCCTTTTGAAATCAGGAACTATGGTTAAAATACTCATTTAGATGTTTGTTATAGCTTTTTACCTTATTGAATGATGAATTTTAAAGGGGGGACGCCCATGCAATAAATTATTTCCGTTAGTGTACTTTTGATTTAAAGACGCTACGGTTTATATTTCGAATGTTGTTTGTGTAATTACATGTTGTAACGGGAGATAATTAGTCATATTTTTTCTTTACTTTTGTTATTTAAAGGGTGTAAGGGGATAATTAGTCTAACTTAATTTATTAAAAAAAAATTGTAATCTATTTTTACTAATAAATAATTTTTAATGATTTAAGGTGGTTTATATTTATTAAATTTAAACCAACGTTTATGACTGCATGTGAATATTAGTTCCTGTCTTGAATTTAATAATGTGGTTGCATTTTTTATATCTTCATATTTTAAAATTTTGAGGGTCTCTTTTGTACATAGTGCACAAAATTTATCTCCTGGTTTATATGGTTTGCAAGTCTCAATTATTCGCCATTTTAAGTTGAAAGAAATATTGCTATTTTTTAGTTGCCAAATATAGTTGGATAGAGTAGTTTGGTTTGACAGAGAGTTATTTTTAAAAGAATGTTTGTGCGTTGAAATTCTATGTTTTATTAGGCCAGATGTGGAACCAAAATATATTACCTCTTGCTTATTGTGATTATTTTCCGTTAGGTCTGGTGCTGGATTATTATATGGTGGGTTGGTTTGTAATTGATCGGTAGATTGGTTTAAGTTGGTGTTATTATTTAATCTGGTAGTTGAGTTATGGCTGTTAATAGGTTCATGTAGATTTGGAGTTTTTGATACTGTGCAGCTATAGATAACATTTTTAATTTTACATGAGCCTTGTAGGGGACATTTATTTTTTCTTCTACAGTTACAGTCTGATATATTTTGTATAGTTGTATTTTGTAGCTTATTAATTTTCTTATTATAAGAGCTAATTATTTTTTAATGAAGGTTAGGCATAGTAGAGTAAGAGACTTTAATTGTGTTCTTATTGAAAATTTTATTATATCTATGGGTGGCTTTAAAGTTCTTATCTAATATTTTAAAAAATTATCTGGCTATGTTTGTCTCTAGGTTTTTGGAATATGGAGGGTTGAACCATAGGGTCTCCTTATGTCTATTCTTACGTTTACGGGTTTTGGTTTGCTGTTTATTTGTATTATTATCTAATATTTGTGGTTTGGTTTTATCTTTTTTTTGTCTCTTGGTTATTTTTCTTAACTCGCAAACGGGAAGACATTGCCATATTATATGTTATTACGCTCTTAATAGGTTTATTTTCAATGCAGTTTATGTTTCTATCATTTTTATTTATGAATTCAATTTGTGAATTATATCCCGAGTTTTTAAATCAAAAGTACACTAACGGAAATAATTTATTGCACGGGCGTCCCCCCTTTAAAATTCATCATTCAATAAGGTAAAAAGCTATAACAAATATCTAAATGAGTATTTTAACCATAGTTCCTGATTTCAAAGGCGAAAAATTAAAAGGTAAATTTCTATATATTTTTATGTATACACCTGTATATCTATGTATATGTATATATGTGTGTCTATTTTTTTCATATATATGCATGTATAAATTTGTAATGTGTTACTTAAAGCAAACTTATAATTTAAATTCAAATCTATATTTTACTCTATTTTTTTTCTATCTCTAACCCATATTAATTTTCTTATAAATTTTAAATCCAGACCTTTTATTTCATTTTTTTTTTCAGATACATCTGCCTTACTTTTAATGCTAGGTTTATTTATGGTGTCTTTTAAATCTAATAAAAACCCTTCAAAATTTGCCGACGAGGAGACCTTGCTTATTAAAAAACTATATGTAATTATTGTACGTAACTTGATGTCTACTACAATAAAAAGCATTGTTTTCTGAAACGATCATACAGATAATTGATTTTGTTGTTGTTCCTTCTTATGAAACGGATTTTTAATTTAATTATAATTTGATTTAAATTTTAAATTATCAATCACATTACTTAATATATATATATATATATATATATATATATATATATATATATATATATATATATATATATATATATATATATACGTATATGTATATATATCATAGGTTTTCATGTGTAGCAACTGTTTTCTTAATAGTAAATAATAAATTTTAAGTCATAAAATTAAGAAACTCACTCCATTTACTAAAATGAAGTCTGATAAAAATTAAATCTACTTTTTTTAATACAATTTCAAGATTACAATTTGCAAAAATAAACTGTACGGCAAATGAAACACTTACTATGGTTTAGCATATAGTCTCATCTTAGTTGTTATATTTACAAGGTTTCCATGCCGATGTAACCTTCGACCTTCTTCAGATGCACATTTTAAATCTTTAGGGGAAACTCCAGAACTTATATAGGGTGCAACGGATAAAGGCATTCTATTAAACAATCTTATGGAGATTAAAGGTTCAATCTTTACTACACTCGATAGTAACTAAAAAATACCAGATTTTTTTATTATTACATGGGAGGTCATCACTTATCAAGGCCTGTAGGTCACTCAAGGATAAGGTTTAATGTGTTCGGTAGATGGTGAGACTACCGAATCAATTATAGTGGAATTTTGGGTAGTGCTAAATTATCTAAGAGAACCTCTCAACAGGGACTTATTCACATTAAACTTGAAAACGACTTTGTTATAGTCAGCTAGAAAGCAGACCTATAGCATTGCGTTCCACAGACTGATAGCTCGAGAAAAAAAGACTCTGCTCATAGAATTTTCGTTTAGTTTTAGACAGAGAATTCAGGAAGTTGTTAACTCGCAACGTCTTTTGAGAAAGAAGCGAAAAGGTTGTCGCCCACTAAATTTTGAAGACGGTTTTCTACCCTGTCATGGCAGGAAAGGGTGCTCTTAGGAACTCCACCCTAGATGTGGTGACTATGGCTATGACAACAGGATATTCTTTTCATTGTCTATCCGTTTATATCTTATCTGCTTTTTATATAGAGTGGTGTGGTTCTTGGTTGATTAACTGTGTCTGTGTCAGATATATACTCGAGAGTCAAAACAATAAGAATATTCTGTTGTCATAGACATAGTGATGACAATACTCCACCTTAGGGTGTGTTTAACTCTTGTACAGGTAGAGAATTGCATCGGAGTGAGATACTTTCTGGAGTGGTAATTTTATCTAATTATAGATTATGGAACGAGAACAATGTACCTCATGGAGTAGATAATGGTTTTAGTCGGAACTTTCTTACAGATTCATAGGTTCGACAAGATACAACTGGATAAGGTCGGAGATTCTAGAATTCGACGTAGGTATTCTCAAATTTCAAACGATGCCCATGAAGTAGGTTGAACATCGGCTGAAACGCTGTCAATATAACGAGCAAAGTTAGAATAATCCGAATTATGTTGCTAATATTGTAATACATTATTCACTTTTAAGGTTTGAATATTTTTTTATATTATAACATAAATCTGAATTTCATTGAAGTTATTAAAATTTTAAAAACTTTACCAAATAAATATGAGTTGGTTTCCTTTTATTTTTATTTCGAATATTAGAGTTATCAAAATAATAATGTAATCTTTCTTAAGATGAATGCGTCTATTTTTAATGTTTGGCATATGAAATAAGTTTTCGAAAGTTGCAAATAACAAAGTTCATGAATTTGTGTTCTGAATTTAGTGAGTTTCATAAACGATATTATTTTTTTCTATTTTAATTATTGAAATCAGATTCTATTTTTTTTTCAGCTTCAAAAGCAAAAAAAAGAACCATTATTAGAGAGATGTTTTTTTTTTATTGCGGCTGCTGATGACAAAGAGTTACCTTTTGTAAGAAATCACATTTTGGTATGAGCTGGAAAAAACAGCAAGTTTAAATTGCATCAAACAAACGAAAATGTCATTTCTGAAAAAAAAAACAACCTACGTGTCAAAAGATAGAATATTTTCTTCTTTATTTTTTCACCTTCATCAAAAGAGTTTAAGTCGATCTCATCTCCTTCTTTCCCAAATATATAACTCACAGATAAGCTGGCTTTCAGTTTTGTAGTGTTTTCCTTCTTTATTTTTAAAAGGAAATCACTACCTAACAACGCCCAAAGGCCACTCGAGGATAAAGATTAATAAGTGTACGGTGGTCACTGGGACAAAAGTGTAGTGATCGTTAGTGGTGGAAATTTGGTATAATTTGATTAAGGGAACTGCTCAACAAGAATTTGTTTACATTGGACTTGAAGACGATCATGTTGTAGTTAGTTAAAAAGCAAGAATGTGGAACTGAGTTCCACAGGCGGGCAGATTTAGGAAAGAAGTTTTTTCATGGAATTTACATTTAGATTTTGGCACAGATAGAGAGTGATGGAAATGGTTGAAAGTGGTTCTAGTTAGACGAGTATTTTTTGTGAAAGTTTGACAAAGAGGTACCATAGATGGAAGCTCAGACGAGCACTTGCCATGAAAATAACGATGGAGCAGAGACAGGCTCGCAACATCTCTTCTATGGGAAAGAAGTTACTGGGAAGATAACCATCTGATTATCCTGGTGGGAGTGGGGAGGTCATCATCGATGAGTATGGAAATGGTTAATAAGCCCAATCCACGCTTGGAAAGTTCTGCTGTAGTAGGGACAGGGAATGGTGGCAGGTGCTCAGGACTTTAAATCATTGTTCTTTATATCCTGACTACTTCTCTGCACAGCTTTCCTGGACTTTCTTATTGACAGCAATGTTATGACTTAGTCCTAACTGAAGTCATCTGCTCCCACTATGACAGGTGAACATTGAAGATCTTCAGTGATCTCTTCAGGGTGTCTTTAAACTGTTTCCTTGAGGGCACTTGCCGTGCTGGAGCTCAATAAACAGAAGCTTCTTGGGTATTCTGTAGTCTGCCATGTGGGCTAACGGAGTTGGGATTTCATCAGGATGTTTGTGGACTATTATCCTCATCTTTTTATAGTTATTGTTTTAACGACATTTCGGCCAACTATTCCTTTGGCCTTCGGGGACCATGGCGCAGTGGATAGAGACGTTGTATCTCTACAGTTCCAGGTGAGCATTATCTGAAGATAGCGGTTTCAATCCTACCCAAAGCCGGACAGAGGATTAGTTGGCCAAAATGTGGTGAGACGAAAATAACTATGGAAGGCAGTAATTATTGAAGATACAGTTGAAGATTCAGTATTCCTATCCTGTTGCGGGTAACAACCTGACGACAGAGGAATAGTTGGACGAAACGTTGTTAAAACAACAACCATAAAAAGATGAGGATAATAGTCTGTGAATAAATAAAATATACAAATTATTTATCTAAAAAAAATTCCAGTAATTAAACAATATTCACAAGAATGGTAGGGATGCTTGGGCTCAACTAATGATGAGACGATTCCAATAATTTTCCACGATTCCAATACAATTACAGATTCCATACCAAATTCCCGATTCCACTACAATTATTGATGCCGATTCCAATTCTTTATAAATCTTTAAATATTTAACTATAATTTTTTTTATTTTTTTTGATTACCGTAACATCTCATATATGCGCATGTATTTTCTTAAACAAAAAACACACATGGGGGGGGGGGAGATGATTCATAATTTTTAGTTCTACCGGTCGTTTAAAATCAACAAATATTGATTATTTTATTATTACTACCAGGAGTGATAGATTTTGTTTTAAACAAAATCAATTAAAAAAGATAATTAAATGAATCATTTTTAGAATCGGAAAATAGGCACACATTTATCCGATACCGATACCGATTCCTATAACGATTTTTTTGATTCTCGATTCTGATTCCGATTTTTTTGATTCTCGATTCTGATTCCGATTAATCGTCTCAACACTAGGCCCAACACAAGTGAGGACTTACATCCATAGAGTAAGGTGGTGAGTCCAACAGCTTTATAGATTTGATCTTTGTTATAGAGTTGATGCCTCTTCTGTTTCATACATTCTCATGAATTGCAACCTTCACCAAGTTTTTTTTTACTAATGCCGTAGTGAAGGAGGCAACTAATTTTTAAACATTATGAAATCATTTTGTTTATGTTATCTAGACGTATTTGAACCTGTTAAGGCCTAGAAAACTTTCAAAGAAGGGTAGGAATTTGCAATAACACATGTTCGATGGTATCGATTTCTTTCCATGAGAATACACAATAGCTGTAGACCTCAGTTGTGCATTTATATATACCCGTGAAAGAGAAAGCGCGGGAAGTTAAAGACATAGTTGAAGTCTCTCATATATGAAATTATAATAACTCATCTGAAGGAACACGCTCCTTCACCTGTGCCACAAAATTCAATAGATTTATTAGACTTTTTCCAGAACATAGAAACTTGAACAAAGTCATCTTATCCTCAACTTCATGATTCCAAATTTAGGTGACTTCATAGCAAGACTTTGCGGGCAAAATGGTTCATGAACGTAGATGTTATTTTCAGACTACTGACAGATAAAATTGAAAAAGAAAATGGTCTCTCCATCACAGACACAATCATCTGTTGCTTCGAAGAAGATTGGCACGAGCATGATATTATCCCCAGCAATAGAATCTACTGAGCTAGAGAAATAGATTGCAAATTCAACTCTGATAAATCGGTAGTAATGGCATCTGAAATTCCTTTCTTTAGTAATATCATTTGAAAGACAAAATTTAAATTGCCTCAGTCTACAAGTATTTCTCCTTCACTAACCGAGTCAGAAAAGATCAAGTATCAGAAGAGACAAATGCAGTCATTGACAGATTAAAACCAATTGGAAAGTGGTACAATATTTTTGGCATATTAACGAGAGCATGACCGCAAAGATTTGGGCGATTCTATCTATAACCACGGGTGATAAGAATGAATCAATCAAATGTCAGAACCGCTTTATAAAATATGCGTAATCTCTTTGAATTCTTAAGTGACAGTTTTTTGTCTTTACACGAGAAGACCACTATGTTTTGCTGAATTTGATTGGATTAATTCTTTATCCAGGAAAGTTTCTCTGACTGGATTTATGCTGCCATTTTGTTTGTTTGTTTTTTTTTTGTTCTTTTTTTGTTTTGTTTTTTTTGTCCCCTGACAAAAGGAGGGTGGATCTGCAAATTCACCCTTGTCCGTTCGTCCGTTTGTCTGTCCACACTTTTCTCAATAACTACGCCTTGGAATTTTTTGAAATTTTGCACAAATATTAAACATGATATAAGTAAAAATGTACGAAAACAGAATTTCCAGTAAAACTCCGGCTGTCCCCCTAAGGGTGCCTTTTTGGTTAAAATGGCTTAAATTGACTCTTTTGTGCTTATTAAAAAAAATTGATGCCTTGGATTTTTATAAAATTTTCTGAAAAGTTGTAACTAACTGATTTCTATATAAATTTGTTTGTCTATACTTCGTGATAACTCTTGGGTGTGACCCAGGGGCTCTTTTAGGGCTAATAAAATACTCCATTTTGGGGATTATTTTACCACATTTGTTCAAAATTTTCTGTGTATATCTATTTAGCAGTTTTGTATGGTGCTGAACTCAAATTTACATATGTTAAGGCTTTGGGGACTTTTAGGGGGGCAAATGATGGACTTAATCATTTCTTTTTTTGCATAGTGCAGAACTCAAATTTACATATGTTAAGGCCTAAAACTGAACCGTTTGTTCATTTTCACCAGAATTTAGCGTCCCCTGGGGACTTTTGGAGCTAAAGTGGAGGGGGGGGGCAATGCTGAACTTAGTCATTTTTTTATGCCTCGTTTACTGCATGCTTCAATTGTGTGTTTTTTTTTTTATTTTGCTTGGAACAACAGAATATTTCTATTACGAGAATGGCTCTGCACTCAAGCTCTCTAGGATTGGCAAACTGTTTCGGTTTGCGACGAGTTCTACAGCCTCATATCAAAAGACAACGAGTTCATCTGGTCAACCCATCATTAATCAATTTTAATAAAGAGTGAATCTACAGGAAGAGTGTACTGAGGTATTTTGACACAAAAGTGCTAATCATTGTAAAGTTTGATGCATGTAAAGCTGGACTTTAAAAAAATGTTATACCTGTTTAATTTTTTTTATTTGGGAATCACCACTTATCAAGGCTCGAAGGCCACTCGAGGATGAGAGTTAATGAATGTGAGGTGGAAGTGTAGCAATCATTAATGGTGTAAATTGGGTAGAATTTGATTATTTAAGAATAATAAGAAGAACTTGTTTACATTGGATTTGAAAGCTACCATGTTGTATCAACCAGGAAGCAGGCCGACGGAACAGTGTTCTACAGGCGGGCAGTTCTGGGAAAGAATCTTTGTCCATGGAATCTGAGTTTAGATTCAGGCACAGATGAGAGTGGGGGAAATCGGCCCTGTCTCCTGCTTCTCTGACTGTACTAACTTGCAGAAATTTAAATGCAATATGAACAGATATCTCACTACTCAAATCCCCATAGTCTCCTGTTAGAAACGATCCCAAATAGTAACCCCTTACGTTCCAAATCGCAATATGCCTTGTTTGGGTTGAAAAAGAGTTTTTAAAAAGAAGTTAAACAGATATCACTGAAAGGCAAAACGTTCAAAATATTTTATTTAATAAAGAGTGATCATTTATCAAGATCAAAAGCAATTCGAGGATAAGGGTCAATAAAATAGATGGATTGTCAGTTGAATGATGAAGAATATTATGAAAGGATTGAAAATGGTGGATATAATATACAACGTTTGATTACTTATGACAAGTAATTGTCGACATTGGATTTAAAAACAGCCATATTGTAGTCTACGGTAAATCACTCCCGGGGTAATGTGTTCTATAGATGGGAAGTTCTCAGAAATAAATTCTGTTCATGAAAATTACACCGCAGAGGAAAAAACTGAAATCATTTTTAATTGTGGTAATTAGACGAATTCTTGTCGTAAAAGAATGAGAGGTTACAGCTCAGTTGAGCACTTTCTAAGGCAAAATAATGATAGAGTGGAGAAAAACTGGTAACATCTCTTCCGTGACAAAAGGGCTGTAATGCACTGAAGAGATCAACCCCAATAAATTGCGAAGTTGATTTTGTACTTTGTCAAGACAGGAAGAATTGCTCTGAGCGGCACCTGACCAGATGTGACAGCAGTACTTACTCCAACTTAGGATGTATCTGACTCTTATATAACTAGAGGATTGCATCAGGAGTCAGATACTTTCTGGTGCGTTAGAATGATGCAACCATTTTTCTTGTAATCTTAATGTAATATACGAGGGGCGTGCAATAAGTAATACCCCTGACCCACTTCTCATAGTGGTAGGACAACGAAACTTGGCACAGCTATTAGTCTTTCTCTACATAGGAACCACCCAGAGTTATGCTTTTCTCCCATCGTTTGATGCAGCTATGGAGACCGTTTTTGTAGAACACCCCAGGTTGGTCCTCCAACCACGACGTAACTTCAGAAATCAAGGCTGCATCATCTGGGAAACGCTTTCTTTTCAAAAACAACTTCATGGCTGGGAAGAGATAAAAGTCAGAGGGTACAAGGTCAGGAGAGTAGGGAAGATGGGGAAGGATTTCATAACCACACGCCCATGCTTCTGATCTGGCGACATGCGAGTTGTGGACTGGAGCGTTGTCCTGTAGGAGGAGGGCACCTTTGCTGATCTTGCCCCCCCCTCTTGATTTTGATAGCTTCCCTTAATTTCCTCAAAAGTGAAGCATAATAGGCTCCTGTAATTGTGGTACCCTTTGCCAGGAAATCTGTCATCACTACTCCGTCCTGGTCCCAGAAGAATATGAGCATGACCTTGCCAGTGGAGGGCTGCACCCTTGCCTTCTTTAGAGGTGGTGAGTCCAAGTGCTTCCACTGCATTGACTGGGCTTTGGTCTCTGGATCATAGTGATGGACCCAGGTTTCATCCTGTGAAATCAGTCTTTTGAAAAACTTTGACTCATCTTCTTGGCACATCTCCAAATTCATCCTCGAGCACTCGACGCGTTCTCGCTTCTGGAATGGTGTGAGCAACCTGGGAATCCATCTGGCAGACACCTTATGCATATGCAAATGGTCATGAATAATAGTTTCCACAGACCCTGTACTAATCTTGACATCTTGGGCTATTTGGCGAATAGTAATGTGCCGATCTTCCAAAATGGCAGCCTCAACTTGATGGACAGATGCCTCATCAATGGCAGAAGGGGGGGGCGACCAGGTCTGGGAGCTGTTTCCACAGACTTCCAGCCATGTTTGAATTCACGATGCCAGCGTTTTACAAGGTCATATGATGAGGCATTATCACCATAAGTTTCTTTCATTTCATCAAAAGACTCCTGTGGTGTGCGTCCTTTCAAATACAAAAACCGGATCATTGCTCGACATTCAACAGGCTCCATTTCACACCTGACTCAGTTCAAACACCTGTAAAACAGAAACCACAATTAGTTCAGAGCTGTAATTTGTCAGAAAACGCGTAGAGTTCATTGCACATGCAAAATTTCAGCTAGATCAGACAGCTGGAAGTGGGTCAGGGGCATTACTTATTGCACGCCCCTCGTAAGTTTTCCATTTTAGATCTGGAGTAAAAGTCTATCAAACTTATCGAAACAAGGGTCTTCTTTATTTCGACAGAAGCAAAACAAGGATATGAGCATTGGTGGTAAAAGGAGAAAAGTTTGGCTTTAATTGTTTTTTAATTAAGATGCTTCTTTTTTTTTCAGAATAAGAATTATTTTTTCTGTTTTTCTAAAAGTAAAAAATACAACAACCAACTTTCTCGTTTTTGTAGATAATAGAAATCAGTTTTGTTTTTTTTAAACAACAACTATCGATTTTTATCATTTCAAAAGAAAAATATTAAAGTTGAGAAGAAAGAAGGGAGAAACGTGTCAGAAGAAATGGGATAAAATGGAGGAGTAAGTGTGGGTATGGTGGAGGAGGAAGTGTAGTAATGTGGAGGAGTAGAAGTGGGGTAAGGCGGAGGAGGAAGTAGAGTAAAGTGGAGGAGGAAGTGAGGTAAGATGGAAAAGAAAGTAGAGTAAGGTGGCAGAGGAAGTGGAGTAGTAAAAGTAGGCTTAGGTGAAAGAGGGAGGGAGGCTACGTATAGAAAAAAAAGAGTGGGCTAATGTGACTGAAGAAGTGAGATAAAGTGGAGGAGAAAGTGGAGTAAGATGTCAGAGGAGATGGAGGAGTAAGATTTGGAGGAGGAAGTGAGCTTGAGTAGAGAAGGAAGATTAGGGTTAGATGGCTGAGGAAGTAGAGTAAACTGGAGGAGGAAGTGGAGTAAGATGATGGAGGATGTCGAGGAGTAAGAGTAAGGTGGAGGAGAAGGTGATTTTAAGTAGAGGAGGAAGAGTGATGTAAGGTGGGGGTAGAAGTGAGATTAAGTGGAGGAAGATGAAGAATGAAGTTGAGTAAGGGAGTACAGTGAAGTGTTATGATAACAGAAGGGGGATGGGTAAGAGTGTGGGATGACGGAATATAAAAGTAGGATGGAATAGTGTAAGGACAGGAACAGGAGTAATGAGGCCCGTGGGGATAGGAGGAAGTAGTAGAATAATCTACTTACGCTGAGATATAAACTGATAAACCAGTTGAGCGAATATTGATACATTGGTTCAATGTTTGTCAGATCTGAGATGCAAAAGAAGAGAACGGATGAATGAACGGCCACGGGTCGGTATCCGTTTCGTGTCTCGTCAATCTCTTTTTCAGTACTTGCAGCGATTTCTTGCTTGGCGGAAATCTCTTCAGCCAAAATCTTTGAGGAAGACAGAATTTTAATGGCCCGTTCATCTTCCAAGATGTTTCCCTGCAAAATGCATACAAATATATCAAATTAGAAACACAAAAGAAGGAAACCATTATTGAAAAGAAAATTATGGACTTATTACAAAAACGAGTCAAAACATGAAGGAAGTTTTGAAACTTCATTTTGTAATACGAAAACATCGCTGCCTTTTTGGAGAGGGAGCGCATTCTTTGTAAATTGTGTCTGAGATAAGTATATTTTCTGATGACTCCATATTCTATTATAGATACGAGGGAAAAACCAATGTAAACATATCCAAGGTAATGGTTAAAACAGTAGAAAATGACCTTCAGTTTGTAGTGGAATTAAGCTGCAAATGGATGGTAACATTTAATGCTACTAAGACTAAGCTTCTTTCCTTTAACAACTATAAAACTTTCTCAACTACCAATTGCCATAACACACTACCTGACAGCTTAGCATTCAAACTCCTCGGCTTGACATTCACAGGCAATATGAATTGGAACAAATACATTGGGTATATTGCAAAGAAGGCAAGCTCCCTCTACCATGCTAGAAAATTACTTACATCTGAGAGCATCATATATCTTTACAAAGTCACCACTCGCCCATACATGGAGTATTGTTGCCACATCTGGGCTGATGCATATACTACTAGCTTCTCTCTTTTAGACAGGGTTCATAAAAGAGTCTCCAATCTAATAAGTCCCGCACTATTAGCCAACCTCCAAACCCTTTCTCATCACCGGAATGTTGCATCTCTGTGCTTGTTTTACAAGTATTTCAATGGAATGTGCTCCAATGAACTCATAGCACTTGTGTTCCATCAACGTACATACTCCCAAATAACATGAAAAGCATCAAAATCCCACTCCTTCACTGTTGAGATCCCTCTCCCTCCTCCAGCGTAGCCGCAGCCGAGATTAAACTCACTACATGAGTTTGTAGTGTAATTCAAATCTTCTCGGTAGCTGAATATGATGCTTCGCCTGGGCTAGCAAGAGTATTTTTTATCATGATGCCATCACTAGATGGGGTACCACCACAGCTTAAGAGAGTCTCATTTACCCTCAAAAGAAGGATAGACCTTGCCACTTTCTCAACCTGGTATTTTACCTCGTAGTACATACAGCGCCTTGCCTTCCCAAATGGTCACCCATCTGGTACTGGCCAGGCTCAACGTTGCTTAACTTCGGTGATCTGAGATCCCTAAATGCTAAAAAACCTTCTACTCTAATAGTTTCTTACCTCGAATTGTTAGATTTTGGAATTCCCTCATCGTTTCTTGTTTCCTTGATTGTACTAACGTGCATAAATTTGAATGTAACATGAACAGACATCTCGCTGCTCAACTCTCCACATTCCCCTGTTTGACACGATCCTAAATAGGAACCTCTTACATTCCAAGTGGCAACATGTCTTGTTCGGAGTGGAAAAGAGTAAAAAATAAATAAATAATTGTTCACATGGACCAGTGATGCAAGAATAACGTGCTAAGTAATAATCAATTCTAAGTCTTCTGTAGGTTGAAGATTCTATTTATATCTCACCGTTTGACAGCTGATACTTTTGTGGAAATTGTTCCAGACAAGGCCTGAAGCCACTTAATATAAGGAGCCAATAATAAAGAAAGATTATTATAACAAAGACAGGAGATGTCTATTGACCTTAGTCTTGAACAGACAAAGGTGGAAAACAGTTAGCAGGAAGAGAGTTCTATAAGATTGCGGTTCTTGGAAAGAAGCTACTGGAATAGAAAGCTGTATTACAAGGAAGTATCAAGACAGCAAAGTGATGGAGACCACTAGTCCAACGAGTCAAACTTAGAGTACATTAAAGAATTACTTACATTACGTGGCTGCTAGAACGAAAACAATCCCCCACCTTTGTTTATTAAATAAAATATTCAGTTCGAAATTTCATGCAGATTGCTGTGTTTGACATGATGCACCTAAAGACTGTCAGTAATGTGAATAAGTTAAATAATACCAACATGATTATATCCGATCGAGGTATCATTGGTTTCCCAGCTCACCACTCGTTCGCAGTTTACTTAATAAATTCAACAGAATAAGTGCAAGATTATGTTTTGCACTCCCCACTTTTTTTTTCTTTTCACACAGAACAATGCAAACTGACAAACCTCTGAGGCGGACAACACTTCCAGAATTTTATCTTCAATTTCTTTTAATTGTTTATTATTTGCTGCGCTTTCAAGAATGAGTTCATTTTTCTTTTCTTCCAGCTCTGGTTTCTCTTTGGCAGCTACGATTCCAAGCAACTGATCCTGAAGACCTTGAGGAGTGATCATGAAATTCAGCAGACAAACCTGTTGTTGGCGGTCGGATCATGAGAGAATAAAAGAGACAAAAAAAAAAGAAGGGAATAAGTAAAGAACAAACGTTGTAGTCATTCTTTTGTGAAACGTAGACACGTATGTATGCACGTATATATGCGCACACACACGCGGAAACACACACGCACACACAGGCATACACACAAGCACACACGCACACACACAAGCATACACAAGCGCACACGCACACACGCATACACGCACGAGCGCACGCACACACACAATAAAATAAAATTTCTTCAAGAAAAGATTTAAACTATTTGGAAAAAAAATTATAATCTTAGTTTTTATATAAACTAGACTTTTTAGCCAATTAAATCAGAATGATTTAGAAGGAGTGCTTTATGCCAAATTGTTTAATTATGGTTACATTTATGCTCATTTTCGCATTAAATACTTATCCCTATTAATCCCTAGCAGCATCGAACAGATACCATAATACTTAGTTCGCTGCATCTAATCATAACAAAAGTCCATACAAATTTTCATCTACGTCGATCCAGTATTTTCCTAGAGTAAATGTAGTATTATAATGATTAATCTCCATTAATTCCTGTTAATCCATAACTGTGCATCGAATAAATACCATAATACTTCATTGGTTGTACCTTATTATAACAAAGGTTTATACAAAATTTTAGCTAGATCGACTCAATAGGTTCCGAGAAAACCTCTCGAATAAATGTAGTATTGTGGTGATTAATCTCTAGTAATCCATATTAATCCTAAACTGTGCATTGAATAAATACCATAATGCTTAGTTGGCTGCACCTAATTATAAAAAATGTTTATACAAAATTTTAGCTAGATCGACCCAGTAGGTTACGAAAAAACAATGATGCCACAGATTGAACGATTATAATCTTCGACGTGATCAATTAGATGCTAGTTTAGAGGCAAAAACAAATGCACATGTAACATATCGTTCTGAAAAATAACAGTAACAATAACCAGATTTCCTGGTTATAGTCAGCTAACGTACTTCCGGTGGCAAATCAGTTCCTTCACTTTTATTGGTCTTCTATTGTGAAGCGATTTATTGAAATAAAATATAAGAAAAGCACATTATTAAAAATATGCAATAAAAATTAACAAAATTATATAAATAAAAAATAACACAATTATTCTTTATTTGAACTTTTAATAACGAAACAAAATTAAAAAATAAAAAGTTTTTATTTTATTTGAAATTTTATTAGAAATATATTTATGAAATTATAACCATAGTTTTCTAAAATTTCAAAAATAAAAGTTGAATTTATATAATAAATACATGTTTATGAAAGTATAAAAATGAAATTATTGAAATAAAAAAAAATTTCAAACATTATAAAAAAGCTTATCCAATACATAATATTCCCAAAATAGTTTTAAAAGATTTTAAACTGTTTTCAATAATTCCCCCAGTATATTTCTTAAAAGAAAAAATAATTTCAATAATTCTTAATTAAAATAAGATCTAAAAATAAACTTTTCAATGATTATTAAAAAAAGATCGGAAAAACGTAATAAAAATAGAGGCGATATAGGCGTAAGAGAAAAAACGAAGGGACTGATTTGCTTTGTTACTTTTTCCGGTAGCAACAACGCCGGAAATTAGGAAGTATGTTAGCTGACTATAACCGATTCTCTCCATTTCCTCCCAACCTCTCTCTCTCTCTCTCTCTCTCTCTCTCTCTCTCTCTCTCTCTCTCTCTCTCTCTTTCCTTCCAGTGTCTCTCTCTCTCTTTCTCTCTGGTTAAATATTGTACCTGAAGTGAATAAAGAACTTTGTATCTTAGGCAAAAGAGCCTACAAGTTAAATATTAATAATTAACAAAGAAAGAATCTGTAAGAACAAACGATCTCTAATAGAAATCTTTACCAGCCCAACAGGACCGAACATACAATACGACCAAATAAGTCTTTCAATGTGTTTATTTCTTAAATTTGATCATTTCATTTCGTGGAATCATCATCATCATCATCATCATCATCATCATCATCATCATCATCATCGTCGTCGTCGTCGTCACACAAGTATTTTAATGGAATGTGTTCCGATAGACTTAAAACACTTGTATTTTCCTCAACGTAAACACCCTCTGACTAACCCGACACGCAGCAAAATCTCATCCTTACACTATAGAGATCCATAGATGTTGGAAAACCTTCTATTCTAATAAGTTCTTCGTTCGAACTGCCAGATTTTGGAATTCTATCTCGGTTCCCTGTTTCCGTGACTGTACTGACATGTAAAGGTTCAAGTGTAATGTGAACAAACATCTCACTGCTCAACTCTTTACATAGTGTCTTTGTAGATATGTCCTAAATAGTAGAATAGTAGCTTTTATGTCCAAGTGTAACCGTGCCTTGTTTGGAGTGAATAAGAGTAAAAATAAATAAATATTCGAACATCTTCTGACATGAAGTATGAAAACTTTTGACTAAAATGACTGGATTCTGTATTAACACATAAAGTGTTAATATGCCGTAAACCAAAACAACCAAACACACCAAAAATAAAATTTCAAAGATTAACATAAAGAATCAATACGAATTCTTATCATTGAGAAAGTCAAGCTTATCTTAGCAGAGTATTTTCAGTTTTCTGTAGTATTATAAAAAGATTGAAAAGAAGGAAATAAAGACTCACCTTTACGGATACTTCCGGAAGATAATGAGGATTTCTGAGTCGTGTCGTGATGTAAAGGCGAAAATCATGAGAATATTCAATAACGTTGTCACCCAAACGTAGGTATTCAACGCCTTGTTGTTTGAAGGTCGCTTTCTGTAAGACCGGTTCCAGAAGAGGGTCAAGTTCTTCGCCCACATTTTCCAGAAGAAGTGGGGTGCCAAACTGGATGCAATTCTCCAATGTCCGCACATAATTAGAATCGGATAATTTAATCACAGCCAACTTATTTGAGCTTTCCATGTCTTTTATCCACTTGTTGGCTTGGCCTGCGGTCAAAGAAACATGGTGAAACTATTCAAATCAAATTATAGGAAACAAAACTCAAAGAAACTAAAAAATAAAAAATAAAAATTAAATAATTTCGATTCTGTAGATATTCCAACTACTATTTTCATCTTGAGTATTATTCTGACAATGTTTCCGCCGATGTAATCTCCGACCTTCTTTGGGTGTATGTGCTTGAATTCGCAAATGTTTCTGTCAAACTCGGAAATCTGTGTGGAATTTCGCATGGAATGCTTTATTTAATCGATAGAAGTAGCATGCTCATGTTCCGTCTCAAACATTTGCACGGAACTTCGAATAGAACCCCTTATTCAGTTAATCCACTGGGATAGCAACTCTCGTCTCGTCAGGCATGACTGAGTAAAAAATCTTAAGTAATTCACAATTGTATTCTTTGTATCGCACATATTGAAGATTGAACCAGAAAAATGTCACTAATAACTGAATATTACGTAGTGCTTTATCTGTTATAGCATAGATTTTTAGATTATTATTATTATTATTATTATTTATCATTTATTATCATTTATTATATTATCATTTATTATTATTATTATTATTTATTATTATCATTTATTTATAATAATAATAATAATCATTATTATTATTATTATTATAAATAATAATAAATAATAATAGTAAATAATAATATTAATAATAAATAATAATAATAAACGACAATAATAAATAATATAATAATAATCAATAATTGTAATAAATTATAATAATAAATAACAATAATAATAATAATAAATAATAATAAATAATAATAATAACAATAATAATAATAACTGATAATAAATAATAATAGTAAATAATATTAGTAAATAATAATATTACTACTAATAATAATTACAATAAATAATAATAATTATAATAAATAATGATAATAATAATAAATAATAATAACAATAAACAATAAATAACAATAATAGTAAATAATAATAATAATAATAATAATAATAATAATAATAATAATAATAGTTGATGTGATTTATGATGATAAATCATTTGTGCTACATGTTTCGAACTACCAAGTACTTTGTTTCAGAATTTTGAGATGACGATTGATAATTTGGATTTGAATTATTCGGACTACTCTTCTAATTTTGGTTGTTATTCGCGCAGCGTTTTAGTCAATGTAGCATTTCACCTTCAGGTGCGTCTTTTTAAACATGGGAATTTTCATGTCGAACTCGAGCGCATTTTTTATCACACCACAGTCCCATGTATTCACATGGTCTTCTGGAGGTTGATGGTTTAATTCTCAGTACAGACGATACTAAAAATATAATTACTTAAAACTTTTTACCCGGTCATGGCTGACAGAATGAGAAAAATCTACCTCCATAGATTACATAAAGGTTTCGGTTGGAAATTCTGTACAGATTCCTGACTTTGATATAAAGAGTCCCAGGTGCAACAAATATGCATCTGAAGATAGTCGGGAGTTACACTGGTCGAAACGGTTTGAGGATTACATCCAAGATGAGAACAGAATTCTAAATAATACAAATTATCAACCGCCTTGTTCAGCTGTTCACTTTTCAATCATTATAAAAAATTTGAACATTTGAAAAGATTCTAAACATATATTTTGTACAAAAGCTTTCAAAGAAATCAGATGATTGTCTTTTATTTGTTGCTGTTTTCAAATCGAAATCTGGACCTTTTAATCAGGTCGTTTCAAGTCTCGGGTTACTCAAAAGCCTAGTAACTAATCAAGGAACTTTGGTCGTTTGGAAACAGACAAGAATGAGAAACAGGAAGAAAAGAAAAAATGTGCACCAGGGATGAAAATATAAGTATCGCCGTCAGCACGGACGAAAATACAAAAGATAATTGCCAGTCGGAACAACTTTCATAAGAAATGAAAATAGTATCACCGGTAGCAGAGAACCTGAATTTACAATAGATATCAATATGCTCACAACATTCAAATGTGGTCAGTGATTGGTTAACAACACAACTCATTTGCATTTTCAGGGTGTTTATACGTAATTGCCTTAAAAAAGCTAGAATCTCACTTTTGTTTAGGGAGATTTGCTGACGACTACTACTACAACAATAATAATTTTACATAGTAAAATAATCACTTAACTTATATATTTACATGAAAATATAAGTTTAAATATGAAACGAAATATAAAGAAAAACATCTAAGTAAAATATATTTTAAATCACTTTAAAATATTTTTTAAACAATACGCATTTACATTTTTTTGTTAGCAGACAAATTTTCAGCCTTCATTTGTGTATTTGCATTTTATTAGTGGAAGGAATATAAACTTAATTGACAAAATGTTTTCGATTATATTAATAGTCATGAATCGTTTATTATTCGCTTTAAGTTTATGACCCTTAGCATATTAAGTTCATGCTTTTATGACCAGTAAACAGACATGAGATTTTGAAATCAAAGAAACGCTGCCGCCTAAATGTATATAGCGTAAAAGTGTGAAAAATCTCAAGTCCACTCATTCATTGAAGTTTTTTTGTTAGGTTTGTCACTGCTGATGAACTAAGCAAAAGTCATTTTTTTTCTTTTTCTTTTTTTTTTTTTTTTTTTTGCACAAGTAAAATATATTTACATCGATTTTTATGTTATTATGATGTATAGATTTCAGTTTTACTGGTAGCTTAATAACAATAGTCATCATTTTATCTTATCAACAATGTAAAATTAAGTTCAACATGTTTTTAAGGAATCGTTTTTTTGGAATCGGAATTGAAGCTACAATTTTTCCGATTCTGATACCGATTCTGATGCCGATTCTGATGCCGATTCTGATGCCCCTCAAAAGTTTCGATGTTTCCGATTCCTTAGCCTCTGAGCCACACCCATACGCATATATATAAATATATATACATGTATATATATGCGTGTGTGTGTATGTGTGTGCTTGTGTGTGTGTGCGTGTGCGTGTGTGTGTGTGTGTGTGTGTGTGTGTGTGTGTGTGTGTGTGTGTGTGTGTGTGTGTGTGTGTGTAAATTGACCTGCCATCCCTTTTATAAAATATAGAATTGCCCGATCCTCGAAGAAAAGATGCAAGCAAGCAAAAAAGCAAGCAAATTCCACAGAATTTTATAATTATATAGATAAATAAAAATGCGTCCTTCCATTCTGTCATCATAGCAAGTAAAACACATGCTTTTTAGACCCTTTTGGGCGAAACCATTTCAAATGGTAGGGGAACAAAGATAATAAATAGCAAAGGAAGAGCTCTAATCTGTAGTGGAATGGAGCTGTATATTGATGGTAACATTCGATGCTGCCAAGACTAAGTTTCTTTCCCTTAATGATTACAATTTTCAATCACTGATTACCATGGCTAATGAGAGTACTTCATTCACACTCTTCGACATGACATTCACATGCAACTAATTTGATATCTACACTCCCTGCTAAAAAACACATATAAAGGCAGGGTTCAACATAAGGTCAACTGGGCCTTTGTTCTGTAAGTGCCTGCCCATTGATTGATTAGGAAGGGAGCGGTGGAAACTATTGGCTAACTAAAGTTCAATAGAATATGCGTATATAAAAATGCGAGACTACAACAATTCGCATAAGCATGACGAATCCTAGTGTGGATGAAACGCGGAATATTCTGTGTAGCTTAATTGCCGTATATATTTTTCTAACTTATTACCTAGCTCTACCTATGTATTGAGAACTGTTGAAGTAAATACTTCGTTTACGCATAAAATTATACTTTCGTATGTTAATTTATGTGATTAAATGAAGTAGTAATACTAATATATGAATTTAGGAAAATTCGTCTCGGGAAAACTCGTCTCGGGAAAACTCGTCTCGGGAAAACTCGTCCCCTTTCGCTAGGTAGGAAAACTAGTCCCTTATTGAATAAATATCGATTGAAAACACATTTTATGATCGTTCTTGAAGGAGATATTGCTTTTTAAAATAGACTATAGCCCCCCCCCCCCATAATATTTAAAAAAAAATATTTTTATTTGTTTAATGTTTTTTTTTGTTTTTTTTTTTTTAAATAAAATCGATTGTCCGTTTTCTACCTAACTGGTTAAGTTCTTAGTGGTTTCACTTATTTTAAAGCGTTTATTATGTTCATACAAAGTTAATTACAATTTTTTTTGGTTCTTATTTTAACGATGTTTTTTGGAGTCATAAAAACAATAATAAAAAACAAAACAAAAAAATTAAAAACTGGGAGCGTTACTTTTTTGTTTTGGTTTTTAATTATGATAGTTTTTTGTTGTTATGTTTTTGTTTTCTCTCATACCAAATGCACTCATGCGTTATTTAAAATAATAATTCTATCAATTATCCACATTTATTGTCGTCCTGTCAAATTTTGCAAAAATTAACTAATAAATTAAAAGCGAAATATTTTTTTGGCGCGAGAGATGCCATGGGCTAACAATCTCTCGTTAACTCATTTTTAATTTTTTTAATTTTTACTTCAAAATTCTAAAATCAATCGTTCAGAGAAAAAGTAATCACTAAATAAATTTATTAATCAATTTTATTGAAAACTCCGCTATCGTTTATCAAGAATCTTTTTAATTTCATTTTTTGTTGGTTGTTTTTCGTAGGGAGATATAGTTTTAACCCCCCCCCCTCTCTAAATTATATTTTAAAAAATATTAAAATTTGGGTTTGTATTACTGTACACATAGATTCGAAAAAGTAGTTAAAAAACAAATATATAACAAATAAATGTTATCAAAGGCAAGATAAGTTGGGTTACCCGATAAGTTACTTTCTACCAAACTGG
This sequence comes from Euprymna scolopes, assembly GCF_053919585.1. Classification (NCBI taxonomy): domain Eukaryota; kingdom Metazoa; phylum Mollusca; class Cephalopoda; order Sepiida; family Sepiolidae; genus Euprymna; species Euprymna scolopes. The sequence continues at coordinate 76,170,305 of NC_136495.1, forward strand.
ATATAATTCTCGTGTTTTTATTCAATTTAACATGTTTATTCAGCTCGAAAAACATGCAGTGTTTACCGATGTATTGGAAAATTCAAAATGGCGGCCGACTCTCTCTTAAACACGGTAAGTTCGGGAAAAGGTGTTATAAATAATAAACTAAACAAAATACTGTTAGAAATTCGCTCAATATATATTACCGTGACATAGGTTGACATATATTCGGTGTTTTTTTTTTAATAGTATTTTGTCTAGTTTATTATTTATAACACCTTTTCCCGAACTTACCGTGTTTAAGAGAGAGTCGGCCGCCATTTTGAATTGTCCAATACATCGGTAAACACTGTATGTTTTTCGAGCTGAATAAACATGTTACATTGAATGAAAACACAAAAAATATATCCAGTTTGGTAGGAAAGTAACTTATCTTGCCTTTGATAACATTTATTTGTTATATATTTGTTTTTTTGACAACTTTTTCGAATCTATGTGTACAGTAATACAAACCCTAAAATTTATTATTTTCTTTTTAAAACCAAATCTCCCTCAGTAATTTCTTTAATTTTCTATTTTTTAGCGATTATCAAGACTTTAGATGTGATATACCGGACATTATTTCTCGTTCTCACGTAACACTCAACATGTTTTTTTGTTTGTTTTCTGTGTTTTTTTTTTCTTTACCGAATAAACGATTCCAAATAAATTAAACAACACACAACATAATCGGCGAAGTAGAAAAATCGATTTCACCCTTTTATAACAACAGTAAATAAGTAAATTCTTTTTATATTAGTATAAAAAAATATGCGGTCTCGTTTTTGAACATAATAAACGCTTTAAAATAAGTGAAACCACTAAGAAGTTGGCCAGTTAGGTAGAAAACGGACACTTAGAAAATCGATTTTATTTAAAAAAAAAAAAAATTAAACCAGTAAAAATATATTTTTTTAAATATTATGGGAGGGGGGGGCTATAGTCTATTTAAAAAAAAACAATATCTCCTTCAAGAACGATCATAAAATGTGTTTTCAATCGATATTTATTCAATAAGGGACCAGTTTTCCTACCTAGCGAAAGGGGACGAGTTTTCCGGAGACGAGTTTTCCGGAGACGAGTTTTCCCGAGACGAGTTTTCCGGGCACCCTTATGAAAATAAATATATATATATATATATATATATATATATATATATATATATATATATATATATATATATATATATATATATATATATAAAACTGATCACATATAATGATAGAAGATGTATCGAGACAAAGGAATGGGTATGTTTGATCTGGCATAATGATGATTCATCAAAATTGTGGGGTCTGCGTACGCGCCTGGTCCACAAAGTATGGAAATAAAAAATTAAAAACTTAAAAAAAAAACCGTTTACACGTGTTTTTGATATAGATGTACATAATAATACTTTGATAAGTATGTTTTAACTTAAATAGGGATGGTATAATAAAATTGTGGGGTCTGCGTTCGCGCCTGGACTTCATAGAATGGAAATAGGCACAAACTTTAATAAAGACTTTTCATATCTATCTTTTTTTTCAGGAATTCTGTCGCACGTACATGAATGGGTGTTGCTTTTTTTTAGAATCTCACATTGTCAATCTCTGCAACAGAGAGATGAAACTTTCAGGCCATGAATGCATAAGTTCAGTCATCATAACAATGCAATTTGCAATTCCCTCTGATCCATTTGGACGAAAGAAAAAATAGGAGACTTTACTGTGTATGTGTGGATGTGTCGGGATGATTAATTCGAATTGGGAAGAAAAAAAAATGGAATTTTTTGAGGTATTGGAATCTGTATCGGAATCAGAAAGACTTGTGCCTATTTCCCGATCCCCAAAACAGTTCTTTTCATTGTTTTTATTTGTTTGATATATTTTTTACATAGGCATCACCACTTATCAATACCAAGAGGCCACTCAAGGATAAGGGTTAAAGAGTGTACAGTAGAAATTGGACAATATAATAACCGTTAGTAATGGAGATTCAGTAACTTATATGGAACGGCTCATCAAAAACTTGTTTACGTTAGACTTGAAGACAACCATATTGTAGTCAGCTGGAAAGCAGAAAAACGGGAGACAATTCCATAGGCGTGCAATTCTAAGAAAGAAGCTTTGCCCATGGAATCTACGCTTAGGTTTAGGCACAGAAAAAGAGTGGGGGAAACTAGTGACAGTGTTTTCTGCTAGACGGGTGTTTCTTGTTAAAGTTTGGCGAGGGGGAATGGAGCTCAGCCGAGCACTTGCCATGAAAATAACGATAAAGCAAAGACACACTCGCAACACCTCTTCTGTGAGAAAGAGGTTGCAGGGAAGAGAAAAGGACACCCCCCACAAGGCTACGAAGTCTATTTTGAACTCAAGGCAGGATAAGTCCTTTCTAGCAGCTCCTGCCCAGATGTGGCAACAGTACTCCATCCTTGGACTTATCTGGCTGCGTAAGTATACTTTGATAATTATGTTTCAGTTTGAAGAAATATGGTATAATAAAATTATGGGGTGTTCATTCGCGCCTGACCTCCATAGAATGGAAATATGTCACGAAGTTTAACAAGGTTTTTTAATATAGATCCACAGAATATTGTGATAAGTGTTTCAGTGTGAATAGGTATGGTATAATAAATTATGGGGTTTATCTATTTTATTTTTACTTTCATCATATTTTGCTTTGGTTTTGATACCCCCAAATTCATAGCTATCTCTTTACAACCCTTTCTTTTCATAACCTATCATACTTTTATAAATCAGAGTCCATTTTCTGTAGGCTGTTATTCAACCCAGTCAACGACGGGTACTTTTGCTAGTATATATATATATATATATATATATATATATATATATATATATATATATATATATATAGGTGTGTGTTTAGTATGAAAATATATTTATGGAATGTAAGCTACACAAAACGTTCAATAGCTACTACTACTACTACTACTACTACTACTACTACTAAGCTATGTAACGTAGCTGTTACACTTTAACCATGTCGTTACATTTCAACAACTGGGACCCACACGTTATCTGGTACCGTCGCAGGAACAAACAAACAAACAAGGAAGGAAGGTCACAAAAAATACTACTCAGCATTTTTCTAGGTGAATACAAAGGTCATTTATTCCAGTAATTTCCGACAATGCACTTCACTGTGTATCAAAATATCACTCACGCGCTGATGTCGAGACTGTCTTTCACACACTTGTCTTTTTCACCGCTTGCTTTTCTGGTTTTTTTGGGTTTTTTTGTTTTTTTTCAACCATGCGGCGCATTTTCTCTCTCGCCGCCCAAAGAGTCAAAACACGTTCGATCGCTTCCTTTGTTCGACCACGTGCTGTATTTTTTTATTTTCCTGTTTCTCTCCCACTTCTTCCCGTGGCGTCAGCACGTGCACGCTTGCTTAATTTGCAAGCTAATATTTTCGCTAATTAACTATCATATGCTGCTGCTGATGCTTTTCTCACATGCACCCATACCACGACCACCGAGATGTAGAAGGTCTGTTAACTGAAAAATGCCTGTTGGCAATGTAGGTAAAATTTGGCAAACTATCACTGTCGGACACTATATGGGGGCATTTTTAAAAAGAGATTTAAAACATGTTAAAAAGAAAATAAAAGAAACCCAATTCGATTAATAATGAAACTGAACTTTATTTAATATAAAATATAAATATTATGTAAAATTACGTAATTTTAAAGTAATATACAATCTATATAATGATAAAACCGAATTATGAATTTAGGGAACAAACAATTAAAGAAACATATAAAACATAAAACATTTCTTGGCTTTCGGGACAAGATCATAGTGTAGTATCTGTTTTGATGCTAAACTTCACCTTTTCTGTCCTTGATCGGTGGAGGAGAAATGTTTCATGACTGATATTATTTTTATTCCTATCCAGAGTGAACCTTATTGGGAAGCTGGATTTTCCCCCACAAGATTATATGTTGAAATATTTAAATAACTATTGCTTTTAATACAGAAATTATATTTAAAGTTTTAATTTTCTGTTCTTCTATGTCCATTTTTCCCCCATGTTTTTCATCAAAATGTGTATTTTCATCAGTTACATGGTTAGGAATCCTATACTACACTATAGTCTTCATCTTCATATCAGTGCAGAATACATGAATACGGAAATGAAGTCCACAAAACTATTAAAAGACAATCATACCATAATGTGAACATTGGTTAGAAACTATGAAAATGTAGTAAACAGCTACGATATTGTATTACAAACTAATATTAGAAACATACACAATATATGTCAGCCTATGTCACGGTAACATATATTGAGTGAGTTTCTAACAGTATTTTGTATAGTTTTTTAGTTTGAACTTATTTTCTCAAACTTAACGTATTCAACAACGAGCTCGCCGCCATTTGCCTTTTTCAAATATATCGATAAACACTATGATTTTCGAACCGAATAAACATTTTACATTAAATACAAACACTAAAAACTTATCCAGTTAGATAGAAAAGTAATTTATCTTGCCTTTGCTATTTGTTATATATTTATGCATATCTATGCATTTGTTATATATTTGTTTTGTTTTTTTTACAACTTTTTCGAATCTATGTGTATAGTATTTTCATTAAATTGTTAGGTGAAAGTGCAGAATAGTTAGAAAGCCCCCCTCCTTCCGTTAAAAATAGCTTTCTAAATAATATTTCAGCACGGTGCAAAAATATCTATTCATAAGATAAAACAAAAAAATATTTATCTTTATTTAATGTACTCTTTATTTTTAGTCCATATCAAAATTAATTAAAACTGATTACTTAATGAATTTTTAATTAATTTGTGTTATTCGTATATCTCGGGAGAGAATAGCAAATTTTCTATTTCATTTCCCGTTTCAGTCATGTAAATTATTTACAGTTAAAATTTTATAAAAAACAAAAACTTGAAGTTTTAAATATATTTCAAAGAAATAAACTACGCCCGGTGCTAAAATATTGGAAATTCATCGATTGTAAAAAAATAAAATTTTAATAATAAAAACTGTGTTTTAAATAATAAAAACTTTAAAATATTTGGAAATACTCAGTGAAATGTTTTATTTATTATTAAAAGAACGGACTGAAAAATATTATATAAAAATTGTCTGTTTTGCAGTAAACAAAAAAAAATTAAATAAAATGAAATATTCGACTTTCTCCAATAGAAATGAAAGTTCAAAAACGAGTTCACTTACTATATTTTATTAGATTAAAATCATCCCAATGTGCAATTATAATAATTATCCAAATGGAGAATTGTTCTTTCTCTTTAGAAGAACATACATGGACGTTCGGTAAAACAGACATATTTTTATGCTTGTTCGCGTGACCGCGTGGTTGAACATCGGAAACTTTCTATACCTACAAGTTGATCAGGAAATGACGTCAGCTGTAATGTTCACTGGCCTACGCTCTCGGTAGCCGTCCCCATACTCACTATGTTACAATAAAAGCGCACTGTTTCGTTACAACGGGTGCAGCGAATACGCGTTTGTTCGTTGAAAATTCATTTGATTGTTTACGAAAATGTATATTGGAAAGGAGCGTTGTCCTCGTCAGCGTTACATAAATATGCTTATAGATTACCTACGAAGAAGAAGAAGAAGAAGAAGAAGAAGAAGAAGAAGAAGAAGAAGAAGAAGAAGAAGATGATGATGATGATGATGATGATGATGATGATGATGATGATGATGAACTGAAATGAAGAAGGAGATGATGAAAAAGAAGGTGAAATAGAATATAAAGAAAGTGAAGAAGATAATGATGAGAAGGAAGATGAAGAAGATGAAGAAGAGGGAGATGAAACTAAGATGATGAAGACGAAAGAGAAGAAGAAGATTGTGATAAAGAAGATGATGATGAAGAAGATAATGAAGAAAAAGAAGATAAAAAGATAAAGATAAAATAAAGAAAAACGAAGATAATAAGAAAATGATGATGAAGATGAAGAATAAGATGATGAAGAAATGATAGATGATGATGAAAAAAAAAGACGATGAAGATGTAGAAGATGAAGGTAAAGAAGATGATGAAGAAGAAATAGACGAGAATGACGAAAAAGAAAAGGAAGAAGGAAGATGATGATGATGAAGAAGAAGATCATGATGAAGAAAAAAAAGAAGCAAAGAAAGAAGATGATGATTAAAAAGATGAAGATGATAATGAAGAAGATTAACATGAAAAAAAAGAAGAAAAGAAAGAAAATGATGATGAAAAAGAAGAAGATGTTACACAAGGTTTAACAAAAAAATAAAAGAAGACTGTAACATTTCTACTCACCTTGCGGATCAATCATAAGTGGCCATCGTCGCGATTTCGATATGATGATTGCATTATCAGTGCTGAAGTTATCGACGGGCAGACCAGCAATTTGCCAGGCTCTCACTTTGACTGGGTCGCCAAGACACGTGTTAAGAGAAAACACTGAGGAACACGGGATTCCTCTGTCAAGGCACAACTGAAGCCAGTCCTTGATTATTTCCTGTCGGGTTATAATAAAGATCAATATGTTAGGAAACACCGGGTGCCACCCATCCCTTCTACCTGCCTAGAAAATAAGAAATATATCAAACGACAAATTTGTATAGATTTTAGAAAGTTTAGTACAACATACCTGCCTATAATCAATGGTGAATGCCCCGAGATAAGCGACCACGCCAGACGATAGCAATACGTCACCTGTGATGTGCTCGTACAGTAGACCAAGATTTTTGGCAGCTTCTGTCCAACGATCTTTCTCACCTCCAAGACCACCAATCAACTTTTCAGCACGGTCGAGCTGCTTTGAGCAACAGTCAATGTTGTATTCGAGTTCTTTCTTCTTCTGTGTCATCTCTTCAAATTTATCGTTTAAGGCTCGGAGCTTATCAGCAACCTATTATTTATATCAAAAGACCTGATTGTATATATTAAAAACAAGACAAAAAAAACAAGCATTACAACAAAAAACAAAGAAGAAAAACAAGAAAGCATGTTAGTTTTTATAAACAATTGTAACAGAGCGCTAACGTGCATATGCAAATGTAGAGCCGTGTGTGAAAGAAACGACTATGAAAAGAGCATGTGCACAAATCGGCGATCACGTTCAGCACGTTTGAGAGCACGTTCGAAACGACGTTCGAGAGGTCAGAGGTCAGGGAGAAGGAGCATGGTCACGGTTTATTTGGGAAAGTACCCGGAAATAAACGTTAATTGATAGATTATCTACAAATAATAATAATAATAATAATAATAATAATAATAATAATAATAATAATCTGATTGGTGATGTAATTCTAAAAAAATAGTTTTTAACACATACCTCAAAATACAAACAGTAAATATATATATATATATATATATATATATATATATATATATATATATATATATATATATATATATATATATATTTTCGTCTCAATTGTATTCCAATGCGACGTCAATCTCCAACTATGGCCTAAATATCGTTGCCATCTAAGTTAAAATCTTTATTTAGTATTCTGAATTTTGCGATGACCTTGAGGTGTGCACATTTTCACACCCTGACAAAGGTAGAGGAACAGATGCAAACGTTTGAAAGAATCACAAACAGAGGATGCAACAGACAAGTAGAAACGATAGATATTTCAATCTTTAAATAAAATGATAATGATCATTATCATTATCATTATAACCATCATCAGAATAAGGGAAAAAAAGCTTTAAAGGATTTCATTTCATCCGGAATAAAAGACTGCATTCGACAAAATCTACAAAACTAGGTATCAACAGAATCATCCGAATCTTCTGCTCCATAAGAAGGGGATTTACATCTGCTCCCTACGTAAAAATGTAATCCAGTTACAAAGGACGTACTTCTTCCAGCTGCGCTCTTTTAGCGTCCAATTTGTTCATCTGGGTTGCCAATTCAGTTTCTGCGGCCAACAACTTCACTTTCTTAGGAGCGACGATTTTAGCCACTCTGTCGTATTGATCCATGGCTCTGATCCAACGACATAATCCTTCACAGGCTGTCGAGGCTTGTTTCACAACATTCGGATCAAAGTCTGGATTGGGAATGTATCTGTTCAAAATAAAAGACAAATCTAATAGATGAAACCAATTTTTTTTTTAAATTCAAACACAAAACTTTTTATTTATTTATTTTTTTAATTGTATTTTCACCCCAAACAGGGCAAATGGCCACTTTGATGTGGGGGGGGGGCTACTATCTGGGACATAATTTGTAAAGAAGTTGAGCGGCAAAATGTCTGTTTACATTACACTTGAACTTTGTGTATGTTAGTACAGTCAAGGAAACAGAAACCCGGAAGGGAGTTCCAAAATCTAGCAGTCTGAAGGAACAAACTATATTAGAGTAGAAGGCTTTCCGGCATCTAGGAATCTCTACTGTGTAGGGGTGGGATTTTGATTCTTGTGCAGATTTGTCGCGTGTATTTATATCGAAGGGGTGCAAGGGCTTGAAGTTCGTTGGAGCACCTTCTCTTAAAATACTTGTAAAACAGCAAAAGTATGCAACATTTCGTCGATGGGACAGCAGTTGAAGTCTAGCTGACAGTGGCATTGATTTTCTACAACTCTGTAATCTATGATTAAAACATTTTCTTATCATTGTTGTCTTTTTTGTTCAATCGAATTAAACAAAGTTCAAATGCTAAATGGCCTCATTTATGATTACATTGCATGGCAATAAAATTAAAAAATATTAACTTGGAGCATTTCTGAAAATACTTGTAAAAATTACTCATCCTTTTACAAACAAATACACTAAAGTAGTGCAATAACACGAAAAGAAACATTAATTATCTGAAGATTTATTGAATTAAATAAAAATTAGGAAATTTATTTCTAATAAAACAAAAAGAAACATTAATTATCTGAACATTTATTGAATTAAGATAAAATTAAGAAATTTATTTCTAATAACACAAAATGAGACATTAATTACCTGAACATTTATTGAATTAAAATAATGTTAAGAAACTTTTAATAAAACTTTCTTTACACATTTTATGTTTTCTGTCTCGTTTTACTTCCTGACATGGCTCAATCTCAAGAAATTTTCTTGATAACGTGGCGTGGTTCATTGCCTTAATGAGCTCATTTTGTACAATGATAGCGTCTTTGAGTATTGACAAGAACCACACGGACATTTAATATGAATTGGGCACAGAAGTTATCTTGTAACGAAGAATTTTTTGTTTTATTTTACTTTAGTCAAAGTTCTCAACAATCAAGGGACACATACATATTCGAATATTCTATTTAAATTCTTCTTTACTTCTCAAACATTGTAAAGAATTGAAAAACATTAATTTTCCTCTTCCTTAATAGACCATTTCAATATGTTATAGTATATCCTTCTTGTGGTCTCTTGGTTTTACAAGATTCCAGGACAAGAATTTTTCTAGTCTGATGGCATATTCAGTTTAATGTTGTTATCGTAAGCAACATTACTTAGAGAAGCCAGTGCAGGATAGCCATACCGAGGGGATTTTGATTTATTTTCACGTCAAATACTATGTTATTTTGAATCTTGGCTCTGGATTTACTTGAAGGGTGAGGTATGCACATGCTAGGTTTTCCTGACAAACCCTGTACAGAAAGACCTTAGACACTCGACGATCGTGTCTAGTAGGCATTCAAATTCTCTCTAGTAGGCATTCAAGTTCTTTCCAGTAAGTATTCAAGTTATCTCCTGTCATTCAAGTTCTCTCCAGAAGGCATTCAAGTTTTTTTTTCTCCAGGAGGTATTCAAGTTTTCTCTTGTAGGTATAAAAATTATCACCAGTAGGCATCTCAAGTCTATCCATTAAGCATTCAAATGCTATCCTATAGTAATTCAAGTTATCTCTTGTAGGCATTCAAATTCTCTCTGGTAGGCACTAAAGTCAACTTCTGTAGGCATTCAAGTTCTCTCTCTCTCTCTCTCTCTCTCTCTCTCTCTCTCTCTCTCTCTCTCTCTCTCTCTCTCTCTCTTTATATATATATATATATATATATATATATATATATATATATATATATATATAACTACTTCATTTATTCACATAAATTTAATATACGAAAGTATAGATTTATGCGTGAACCCGATACTATGACCACAAAAGCACATTCAAAAATAAAAAACACCGTATAAAAACAACACTAGCGAATAAATACTGGGAACTCAAAGAAAGCGGACATTCGCAGGTAGTCGAATGGAAAATAATGAGACAAGCTACCACATGCAGACATGTAAATTATGCCTCCATGAAAAATTTTCTATCCTGTACTCTAAAGAACCTCAAAATCTATTAAACTGTAGGCGGGAAATAGCAAACAACTGTGTTCACAAAATAAAACTTACTCTAGGATAGCGATACAAAATAGCTTTAAAACTAACAATAAATATAGAAAACAAACAAATAAATAAATTAAATAAACATGAATATACATAAACGATCACACACATATATGTATATATATATATATATATATATATATATATATATATATAAGTATATATATGTGCATGTATGTGTGTACACATAGGTATATTTATATGTATAAAAAAAAGAAAAAAAAAGGAGAACGTCTACCTAAAACGACTAACCTAGTTTTAAAACAGATCCTTTGTTTGATAAAATGCATGCCGATTGGCTGATAGGAAGGGGCGCGGTGGATACTAGAAAGCTGATTGGCCAACTAGAAATCCTCAACATATATAAAAACAAGAAGCAACCACAGAATTTGCGCATAAGCCTGACGAATCCTATAGGATGAAATGCAGAATATTCAGTGTAGCTTAATCGCCATATATATTTTATAAATTACTATATATATATATATATATATATATATATATATATATATATATATATATATATATATATCGTATTAATATATAGACAACTTTTGTAGCAACCAAAAATAAAGTTACTTAAAAATTGAGAATTCAATGAATCCAAAGATGAAAGACGATAGTTTGCTTGTAAAAAGAAATTGAATACACATGTTCATATCAGCTGTCAGCTTGTACGTTTATGTGTGTATAAATGTTATTGGCATTTAGATGTGTGTAGTGTGTGTATATTAGCATGACTGTTTTTTTTTCATTGAGATAGTGTATGTATGAACTTAAGTGCGAGCGAGTTCAGTTAGTTGTATACATGATGATATTGTGTGTTAGCAGTTCGTGTGTGTCTCTTGTTATATCTGTTGGAGGCCTTTAGTCAGAAATGTTGTTAGCTTTCAAGGACATACCACCAACGTGCGTTGTCTGGAAAAGAGAGAGAAAGTGCTGTGTTTTGATTTTTACACTGCGTGAGATTTGGAAGTGAATACTTCTTGCATTGTGATTAGTTAAAAAAAAAACTGTTGATTTGATGTTTGTTCAATCAAGACTGAATACATAAAAAATAACATTCACTGCCACTGCTGCTTCTAATAAAAGAGAAACTTTTGCAAAAATCAAAGAATAAAAAGTAATACTGTGGGAATATTAAATTCCTTTACTTACGTCTTTCGAATTTTTGCCATGATTGGAGGGGGAATATTATCTTTATTGTAAGTTTTGAGTCTTTCCAAGAATCTCAGATCTCCAAGAAGTTTTTGGGATGGAACCCAATAATCATCAATCATCTTGCCACTTCCATCCGGTTTCCTTTCGGACTTTATGCTCAGCATCACACATACAGACTCCATCACTAATTTGACAACAGGTGGAGGGTTCTGAGACAAACAACAAGAAAATGAAAAGACAATCTGGTCAGAGAAAATGGACAAAATAAACTGTATATACTCAATATTTAGCCAATTTTTTTTTATAACGAATGCAATGAGTTGAGCAAAATATTTTTTTAAAAACTGAAGTGAGCCATCGTGATATAAATTAAATTAAATTAAACGTCTTCGATTTTTTTCATTGATAGGAATTAAACAAAAACGATATAAGAATGGAAATAAACGAAATCAAAAGAATTAACCTAAAATTTTTCAATAAAATTAAAAAATAAATAAAATAAAAAATGAAGCTAAATTTTTTGATAAAAATAAAAAATAAAATTAAAAATAAAACTAAAGGTTTTAAATGAGAGTAGAAATCAATAAAATGAAAAATGAGCCTACAAATTTTAAATCAAATAAAAATAGATAAATGAAATAAAAATGAAACCAAAAATTTTTATAATAATAATTTTTTATTTAAAAAATGAAACTAAAATTTTTAAATAAATAAAATAAAAATAAAACTAATAGCTTTAAATGAAAGTAGAAATAAATAAATAAAAACTAACCTAAAATTAAAAAAAAATGAGTAAAATGAATAAATGAAATGAAAAGTGAAACTAAAACTTTAACATAAAATTAGAAAATAAAATAAAAGGAAAAATAAACCTAAAATTTTAAATCAAAAAATAAAAAATAAAATACATAAATGAAACGAAAATTAAACTAAAAATTTTAGATAAAATACAAAAAAATTAAATAAAATGAAAAATGAAACTAAAATTTTAAATAAAAATAAAATAAAAATAAAATGAATAATAAAGCCAAAACTTTTCATAATAAAAATAATATAAAAATGAAACTAAAATTTTTAAATAAAAATAAAATGAATAATAAAACCAAAATATTTCATGATAAAAATAACATAAAAAATGAAACTAAAATTTTTAAATAAAAATGAAATGAAAAAACGAGAGATGAAACCAAAAGTTTAATAAATAAATAAAATAAATAAAATGGAAAATGAAAATAAAAATTTGGATTAAAAATAAAAATGAATAAAATGTTGTTCATCATCCAACTAACAGTGTTATTCTTATCCTTGAGTTGCTTTTAGCCTTAGTAAGCGGTAATTCATTAGCATAAAGGAAAAAGAACACAATAGCAGGTTAAACAAAGGTACCAAGTTCCGAACTCAAATCCTCATTATATGTAAAACAAATGTTCTATCACTAAGAAAGGAGACACTTATAGTCTTTGTCTTGCATCTAAATTCTTGATAAATCTCTAAAAGAGCACATATTAGAATGATAATGTAACAAGAAAAATTCATTTTTCCCCTACCATCATGGATTTGAGCATTGTAATATCGGATGGTTTTAAGGTATTCAAGGCATGAATGGCGGCTTCCAATGTTGGAATGGCCTCAGCCAAGTCACTCTCGCATTCGTCTTTGATCGCCTGAGCAGCTGCAGCAGCTTCATTTGCTATTGCTTCATCAGCTGCAACCACCTGCAAAATAATAAAGTATACATGAAAAGTTTTCCACAGACAAGCAAATAAGAAATCGTTATAAGCTGATCTATCGATTTCAATACCCTCATATCATTCTTTGAATTAGAATTTGAGTCTCTTTTGGTTGCTTGGAGACATGAGTAGTACCAATCAAGAATCCATTCTTGACAATCTGCCTGATAGTTGTCGCCATCATGTGATTAAAAAACTGCTTTTCTTTCCCTTTTTTCCTTCATTGTGACGTCACCTCGCGCCAAAACATTCGCAACAAATACTCGCCTGACTGCAACAACTGCCAAGAACTTCTCTCACACTCTACCTGTGCCTAGAACTAAACAAGAATTTCATGGGCAGAGTTTCTTTTCTAGAAATGTCTACTTTTTTGGCTGACTATAACATGGCCGTTTTCAAATTTGAAATATAGATCCCTACGATTGGGATTCCAAAAATTTACAAATGTTCATTCTACCAGTTGAATTTACAGAGAACACCATCGGATCTACACTTACCATTCATTTAAGTTCCAACAAACTCCAATATTTGTTACAATTCTATTTTTCATCTTCTTACGTGGACTTCAGATTGAATATCTTTTTTGTTCTATATTTTCTTTAATAACATTATATCTCCCATACTCTGTAATTTTCAAACTATGTGCTAACCAGCAAAACTATAGCTAGTGTACATACGTAGTATTTTGTTAACTATTTTCCTTTCAAATTCTATAGAATAAAGGAAAATCTGCATCCCTTGTTTCGAATAATAAATGTTGTTAATTCTAATTGCAAAATTTTTACTTCCTTCTTATAACAGAAGTTTGCTAGACAAATGTAAACTTCAGTCCAATATAAGTATTAATGTTTATATTTATCCCAACCAAATAAGAAAGCTCGATACTACGACATTGCAAAGTAGAGCTTAATACAAGAAGCATAAATGAAAACTGTAAATCAAATCTTACATGTAAAATTTATTTTTCGACAGAATACCTCCAATAAATAAAGACGGTTAATATATACTTTTATTCCACGGAGTTTCAAGAAATGAAAGAAATTATATAATTTGCTAACTCATTTCTTTCCTCTGAAGAGAATAATTTTGCATTCTTTGAAACTCTATGGAATAAGGATATATTAACCCTCTTTATTTATTAGAGGTATTCTGTATATTCTAAGTGTAATAATAATAATAATAATAATAATAATAATAATAATAATATATATATATATATATATATATATATATATCTGTTCAGTATATGTTCAGAACAAATTTGATAATTGTCTTATGTGAGATGTGAGCTGTAAAATTGTAATGGAGGTGTCGAAGCAATGGTTAATAGGAAGGAACATAGCAGGTGTCCTGACAAAATCTACAAAAAAGTTCATTGAGAAGCTCCAAAAAGTGCAGCAAGATTTAGTCAAGGTAATCTGAACCTCCACATCGAAGTGACAATTATGAAAAAATAAGGGTTTTCGTAACTCACACTCAAGATCTAAAGAAAACACCTTACGGAAACTAAAGAACTATTAAGATCAAACACCCAGTTGAGTTGGTGTTGCTATGATTCTTTTCATTATGAATTGCACAACATTCCCGACCTTGTGTCACATCTTACTGTTATAGGAGGAAATTAAACTTCCACATCATGCCAGCAACCACATCTTTGAAAAGGGACTCAAACTCAATTCAGATGTCTATATTGAGTTTCTCTCCACTTGTCAAGAGTTGGGTGGCGAGAGTGATTGTGGGAAGGCCATATGTGTAGCACCAGAACTCAGCTCAGCTTCACACCTCCTAGATGTAAATAGAAAAAAATAGATACAAACCTCTTTCTTGGCTTCCACCTCGACCGTGTCTTGTTCAATCTTGACCATCAGTATTTCTGTATCTTCTGATGTCTTAATTAATTCCGGTTGCATCTCTGTCAGTTTCTTCTGCATGATGCCCACCTGAGAGGCAGCAAATTCAAGTTTCTCCAGACCTGTCAAGTAACGGTCCTTCATGGTAAGAACCTCTGTACGTTTCAGGGCCAACAGATTCTTAAAGGTTAAAATCAATTCCAAGTAAGATGTTGGAGTGACATAATTATGTCGACGCAAAATATCGTAGTATCTATAAAAGAAGACAATCACAAAAGTTTTAGTTAAAAAAAATATAATAATAATTTAACCATCATTTTTTATGCAATGTAGAAACAGGTAGAGTTATTACTATAATACTCTATCCACTGCACCACGGATCCTTGCAAAGATCGCAAGAATCTGTGATGCAGTGGATAGAGTACTTGGTAAAATTCAATTGTAAAGGTTACACTTCTGGAGGTTGAAGGTTCTTAATTACAAAAAGTGTAAGACAATGGAGATGAATAAGAACTCAGATGTGGGTATGGTATAGTTTTTTACCTTAGTGATATCATTGGAGCACAGGGTGGAGTTGGTGCTGATGTGATTGCAAAAGTTAGGTGTGAATGAAATAAGTTCAAGGAAATTAAGCCATTAATAAACTGCAGAGTGTTATCCTTCTCATACAAGATCTATCAAGCATGTGTACATAGTGTGATGACATATGGAAGTGAAACCTGGCCAGTGGGGGTTGAAGACATGCATTGCATGGATAGAAATGATGTGAGAATGATATGATGGATGTGTAAGGAGGGTCTTTAAAGATAGTCTTAAATCTGATGATCTCAGAGCAAGATTAAATCAGAAGAGCATGGAGAAATGTGTACAGAATCAGGGACCTTGTTGGTCTGTCCATATTGAAAGAATGAATGAAAGTTCCTGGATTAACAGATATAGAATAGTTGATGTAGCAGGGTCAGCAGGGGAAGACCACATAAAGCAAAAGATGAAGTGATAAGGATAAATAGAGACCTGGTCAGAGATAGGTTAATTTGGAAATCCATTTCAAAAAGCAGTCCAAGAACTGGCCCTGACAATATTCCAGTCATATAACTCAAAATACTACAACCGTAACTAGCACCCATTCTTGCAAAGCCATTCAAAGGAGAATTGCTTCCCAACACCTTGGAAAATCTTGTTAGTCTGACCAGTATTTAAAAACACCGGAGATTGGTTTTCAGTATCTCAGTACAGATCAATTAGTCTTCTGTGGGCAATGAATAAGTTGCTTGAATCTAATAAATAGATAAATTGTCAACTACCTCTGCAAAAAAGCCCTGCTCAGCGAGAAGCAATATGGATTCCATCCTGAGAGGTCTACAGCTGATGTACTGACTGTGATTTCACAGAGAATCAGTGAATCTATCGATGGAGGATTCCTCTCTAGAGTAATAGCTTTTTCTGTATCAAAGGCATTTGACAAGGTTTGATCTCCAGCTATGGAATATGGGGAAATGTCTTCTCAACCCTCGAATCCTTCCTTTCCGACAAGCTTATACAAGTAGTTATCAATGGACAGAAGTCCGAAGCTCAAAGTATCAATGCTTGAGTACCCCAGATATCGATCCTGGACCCAATTTTCTTTCTTATCTTCATCAATGATCTTTCAAATCGCACTCTTAAGTCATTTGTCTATATATACTCAGACGACACTACCATCTATGGTAACATTTCAAAGGCCAGCAATGAGCAAGATCTCTCAGTCTCTCTCCACCGACCTTGAGCATATGGTGCAATGGGCTAAAAAGTGGTTGGTTAATTTCAATGCATCCAAAACCAAGTTTCTATTTTTACATCACCAACGCACTGATCTGAATAGCTCTTGTCTCAAAGAAGCACCCTGCTTCAACAAGCTTTATGGACTGACCTTCACCCCTGACCTGAAATGAAAGAATTACATGAAATCTGTTGCTAAGATCACCGGAAAAATGGTCCTTTTATTACCTTCGAAGGTATCTCACTCTCAACACAATCAATCCTTTACCAGTATAAGAACCAAACGTGCCCTAAAATGAAGTACTATTGCCACATCTAGGGAGGAGCTTCCCTGAAAATTCTATCTTTCAATGACAGAGTTCAAAATCGGCTTCAAAACCTGGTGGGCGATGCCCTTTTCTCCTCCCTGCACCCTCTTTTCCACAGAAGAGATGTTATGAGCCTGTCACTGCTTTACCATTATTTTCACGGCAAGTGCTCGTCTGAGCTTCATTCAATGGTTCCTTCTCACCAAACTTTCACAATTTTTTTTTTTTTGTTTACAAGGTGGTCACCACTTATCAAGGCCCGGAAGTCACTCGGGGATAAGGGTTAATGCGTGTACAGTATGTTAGTGCTGAGATTTGATAGTGTCTTACTTAAGTAGGCGGTTTGTCAGGAATTTGTTTATGTTGGACTTGAAGACATCCAAGTTATAGTCAGGTGGGAAACAGGCAAACAGAACAGAGGTTCACAGGCGTGCACTTCTAAGAAAGAAGCTTTGTTCATGGAATCTATGTTTTGGTTTTGGTGCAGATAAAGAGTGGGGAAAATCTTTGACAGTGGTTTCAGCTAGACGGGTGTTTTTCATGAAAGATTTGCGAGGGGGGACCAGGGATTGGAGCTCAAATGAGCACTTGCCATGAAAGTAACGATAAAACAAAGACATGTTCGCAACGTCTCTCTTGTGGGAGAGAGGTTGCAGGGAAGAGAAAAGGGCATCCCCCACTAATCCCCGAAGCCTATTTTGTACTTTGTCTAGGCAGGATAGGCTGTTTTTAGCAGGTCCTGCCTAGATGTGGCAACAGTACTCCATCCTTGGACGTACTTGGCTTTTATATAGATAGAGAATTGCATCAGCAGTGAGATATCTTCTGGAGCAGTAGAAGGATCCTACCATTTTTCCAGCGACCTTGATGTACGTGTTCCATTTCAGGTCAGGAGTAAAGGTCAATCCCAGAAGCTTATCAAAACATGGAACTTCCCCTAGTCAAGAGCCATCCATTTCAATTGATGCCAGATGTGGATCAGAGTGTTGATGATGTAAAGATAGGAGCTTAGTTTTAGATGCATCAAAAGTAACCAGCCATCCCTTTCCCAACTGTACCACGCGCTCGAGATCAGAGGAGTGTGAATTAGAGAGAACTTTGTCATTTACGGCCTTTGATGTGTTGCCATGTCATCAGCATAGATGTCAACGAATGATTTAAGTATGTGTTTTGGGAGATCATTGATATAGATCAGGAAGAGAGTTGGGCCCAGGATGGACCTCTGAGGGACCCCAGCATTAATACTGAGGGCCTCTGATTTCTGCCCATCAACCACTACTCTTATGAGCCTATCAGAGAGAAATGATTTAATGATTGAGAAAACGTTTCCAGTTATACCGTAGCTGGAAATCTTGTGAAGTAGGCCCTTATGCCATACCTTATCGAAGGCTTTTGATATGTCAAGAGCAATTGCCCTAGGGAGGAAGCCTTTGTCAAGAGATTCACAAATCCTATGAGATATAAATGTTAGCACATCTGCTGTAGATCTGGCAGAATGGAAACCATATTGCATGTCACTAAGAAGGTTATTTCTGCTGAGGTGGTTGACTACTTCTCTATTTAATATGGATTCCAACAACTTACTCATGACACACAGGACACTTATTGGTCTGTACTGAGAGGAAGATGACTTATCGCCTGAATTCTTAAATACAGGGCATATTGATGAGGTTTTTCAGGGTGTTGGAAAGCACTTCTTAAGGCAACGCTTAAACAGTTTTGTAAGTATGGAGGAAAGTTCTGGTTGAAGCTTTTTCAACACTATAATTGGAATGCCGTCAGGACCAGTTGCTTTACTGGAATCAAGGTTCTTGATTAGCTTAGCGACCTCACACACAGATATTTGTATGTTGCATAGCATGTTGTCTGTTATAGGGGGAAATACGGGGAGTTGATGGCCTTCGTCGCATAGGGTAGAATTAACTGCAAAGTTCTTGGCAAATAGTTTGGCCTTGTCTGATGCTGACGAGATGACCTCAGGTCCATTGATGATGGTTAGGATAGAACACACACTTCTGTTCAGGATCCTGTTTGCTATTTGCCAGAACTGGTGGGAACCAAGCTGCTGCTCAGCTACTTTGGATTTAACGGACTGAGCATATAGCTCTCTTGCATTTTTTATTACTCTTTTAGAGTGGTTGCTGGCAGTCCTGAAAGCAGCTCTAGTCACAGTGCATCTATTACGTTGGTAACTATGGAAAAAGTGATTTCTGTGCGCGATGACAGCAGCACATTCTGGGGAGAACCATGGCTGGCTGTTAGGTTTTTGTTGGAATTTTTTGGATGGTATGAATCGGTCTATGCATACAATTAACCATTCGGTCAGGTCTGATACTATAGAGGACACATCCTTTTTAAACATGGAATGCAGGGGTAGATCAGATATAAATGTACGGAAGCTATCCCAGTCAGCAGTAGAGTATCGATATACAGTACGGTGGAGAGGTACATCTGAAGACTTATTGCATTTCGTTTTTATCTTAACTAATACAACCGAATGGTCGGAAGATCCCAGAGGAGACAGAATGAAACATGAACATAGCTCAGTGGAAGTTGTGAGAAAAAGGTCTAGAAGGCTAGTGTACTGACCGGAAGTATCGGGCACACGGGTGGGTTCGTGAACAATCTGGGTGAGGTCTTAGGCAATGGCGAAATCATAATAGAACCTCCCCACATCATCTGTCTTGTTCAAGCCATTCCACATTGAAGTCACTACAAATGTGGATGTTAGCTGAAGGATGAGCAGACATGATGTGGTCAATTTGAATGCACTCGTCAAGTTAGAGGGCTGCCAACAAGTTTCCCTACTCTCTTCAGTGCCCAAATCTAAATGCAAATTCTATGAACAAACTTCTTTTCTAGAACTGCCCGCCTGTCCAATGTGAACACTTTCTTGCTATCCTGTCCCCTTAAATAATCTGTAGGGGACTAGGATATATAAATACCCCAATCCCGTTACAAAAGAATAATGAAACGAATGGGAATTGAAGGAAACAAAGACTCAATTTATGGATAAGATAAACGTCGTTTATTTGCTGTTGAAAGGAATGAACGTTTTAGTTATAACATGTCCGCGCGTATGTAACCAATGTTCATTGCAGGACTGGTGTTGTAGCAAGAAAAGGAAATGTGTTTTCATCCCAAGTTCGGGTCACTATTGTTTGTTCGCACGTGGGAAGAGAAATAAATGTTGTAGGAAAATTGAGAATGGTAGTCCAGCGTGTAGACAAAGAA
Organism: Euprymna scolopes; assembly: GCF_053919585.1. Taxonomy (NCBI): domain Eukaryota; kingdom Metazoa; phylum Mollusca; class Cephalopoda; order Sepiida; family Sepiolidae; genus Euprymna; species Euprymna scolopes. Next base: position 76,190,696 of record NC_136495.1, read on the forward strand.
GAGGATATTAGAGTTGTCATCAGTTAGTAGTCAGCTACGCGAAGGTGTTCTCAGGGAACAGGAGTAGATAGAGAGAGAAAGAGTGAGAATGTATACATACAGTCTTTAGCTCGTGCCCCATACATAGTCGCAGGGGAGGCGGTTGGTTAGCCCAACCTCTCTAGCCGAGAGCTAGTCATAAAAAGGGAGTTAGAAACAGTTTGTCTCCGGAGTGTCTTTTGCGCATGTATATTTCCTTAGAAAACAGAAGTGACGTCGTCCATGTGTGCGTTCGTGTTCGAGTGTGTGAGTACATGTGTATACGTAAGCGTGTGTGTATATACACGTGAATGTGAGTGTATGTACGTGAACGTGAATATTTGTACATGTGTGGACGTGGGCGCGTATGTTTGTGTGCGCGTATGTATATGACAGCTTGAAATATGAATGTGTGTTTTGTGTGAGACTTGAAAAAGGCTCGTACAAATCCAATTCTGCCACCAAAATCTATTACTGAACTGTTGTCACACTGACCACCTTACACTCATTAACCTTTTTCCTCTGGTCATGGATATGACCTTAAACTGTATCCGATGGTGAGGCCCCAGCTCGCGGGCTTTGGGGAGTGTGGAGCTACCCTTTAATTGCCATTGCTCCAAGGTCCACTCTGACCCGGAGTGGTAATACCTGTTAGGGTCCAAACTATGGGTTAAATAGAAACCGACTTGAAAAAAAAATATATTCTATTAAAAAAATTTTCTTCAAAATCACTGGATTCGGCATTAAATAACCTGAAAAAGGTTGATATGCCGTCAAACAAAAACAACCAACCAACCCTTGTCCTCGAGTGGCCTCCGGGCCTTGATAACTGGTGACTTCTCTCTAAAAAAAACGTGTTAACATGTAAAGACAGACGTTAAACCAAATCTGATGATGATGATGATGAGGAGGAGGAGGACGATGACGACGACGATGATGAAGAGGAAAAGTAGAAGGAGGAAGTTTGAAGATTCAAAATATTGCTGAAGATGTTTTGTAATTTTTGAGATAAGGATTGATAATTTGTATTATTTTGGATTATTAGGACTATCGCTTTCATCTTGAATTGTTGGAGGTTATAAAACAGAGCAGCTAGCGTTGGGTTAGCAGCAGCAGCAGCAGCCATAGGCAAATGATCAAGCTGACTGCATGACACGTGTTCAGAGAAAAAAGTATTCGAGACATGTTCGAGATATCAGAGGCCAAAAATAGATGTGTTACACAGATGGCCCCAAGGCGAGGAAACACGGCAAGATAAAAATAGAATACTACATGGTCAGCAGAGTCTTGTTAAGCAGATGGGCGTACAAGAAAACTTTTGAACAAGAAACTAGGCATTATTTTGGAAGTACTTGCAAATAAATGTCTATTGTTTCAACCGAAAAATAGTGAGTCCAGTTTTTTCCTCTTCTTTGTTTCCTTGCGACTGTCTGTATACAACGTGTGGGACTTGAGTTTATGCAACGACTACGTTACAGTTACATTATCTTGAAAGCAATAGTCCGTAATAATTCGTAATAATAAAATTGCCAATAAAGTTTCAAGAATTAGCAATGTTATTATTTGTATATTAGGTCAGAAATGTATAGTTTCAAATAAATACTATTCAAGTTCGAATTGTTCTTACCTTTCAGACATCACGTGAACACTTTCATGAAAATGTTTACACATTGTTACACATTCTTGCTTTACTTTATCGTCCATTTCGGTATCTTCCAAGAATTTATTCGCCACCATTTCCAGAGCATCTGATGGCCACGCCTTTAAAAGGACAATATAAATTTATCAGTTTTAAAACTAAAAATACAAATCTCACACACACACACACACACACACACACACACACATACACATACATACATACATATATATATATATATATATATATATATATATATATATATATATATATATATATATATATATATATATATATAAAACCACCTGAACAGTGAGAATTATAAATTTTTTTTTTTTTTTTCTCACTGGTCTTCCAACTGAAACCAATTTCCCTCTTTCCTCATTCGATTCTTAGCTTTTAATTTATCATTCTGACGTTTCCTCTTAGAAGGTCAGACGATAAGGCCTTAAGGAAAATTTTAATAATTCCACCTGCCCGTTTTTTTTTGTTTCTTTGGTATTTAAATTAAATTATATTTCCTCTGAAATTTCTCCTTCCATTTTGCTGTAACAAGAATTTACTTATATATATATATATATATATATATATATATATATATATATATATATATAGGGTAGAACGATAAAAGTGTCGCCCTAAATAAAATACAACAGCTTTATTTTAAATGTGATGTGGCCCTCACTTGAAATCACACCAAAAGCCATAAGTGTGGCCGGAAACTTTGTTTTCATCACTCTGAGCACGTTCCTGTTATTTGTGGCAATCCAGCGATGCATTTTGAGGGTGCTTGCAATGGTCCTGTTGTCAGAACTTAGAGCGGTAGAGAACATGAGTTGCATAGCAGCGCATCTCCAATCTCTCTCATTTAACATTGTGTCACTTTCAGACATGATAGAACGTTCCTATCACTCTTGGGATTTGTACACAACTGGCCAACTAGTCGATGGTCTGCAACAAAAGTAGAAAACCGGCTTTTATCAAACGGAAATGGAATTATCTCGTATTTTATAGAGCGACAATATCATCATTCCACTCTGTATATTGATAAAAATCAAGAATAAAAACACAACAAAGAATAAATATCAAACTCTTTTATAGTAGTCGATATTATATTATTATATATATTATATATTATATTATATTAATCTTAGTCTGTCTGTCCATCTGTTCATTTCACTTTTTCTTGGAAACTACTGGGTCAATATGGTTAGAATTTTGTATAGACATTAGAAATGATAATGTTCAGCAAACTAAGTATATAATACTTAGTTTGCTGAACATTATCTGTTTGATGCGCTGTTAAGGATTAATAGGGATTAGTTACCATATTTATTCTAGAAGTTTTCTAAGAAAAGCTGATATGGCTGAAATTTTGTATGGACCTTTGTTATGATAAGGTGCAGCGAACTAAATATTATAGTTTTCGTTCGACGCACAGTTAAATTTAATCATATTCAACTATCAATTTCGCATAAAGCACTCATTTTAAGCCTATGGAAATGGAACATTTGCCCGTTTTAAGCTAGCAAATAGTTTTTTCATCATTATTTCCAATAGAAGTAGAGGATATTTTTCATCGATTCAAGTTCTCTCCAGTAATCATTCAAGTTCTCTCCAGTAGCCATTCAAGTTCTCTCCAGTAGCCATTGAAGTTCTCCCGTTAAAACTTGTCCAATTTGACACATATTCTAAATCCAACAAGAAATGATTCCAAATAAAATAGACTATACTTCTAAGCATGACCAGAATTTATGTTTATAAAGACAAAAGCAAAAAGGGATTAAAAAAGACTGTAGACTTATAATTACGCTGCACTCACCCAGAAAGTTCTTACATTCTTTTTAATGAGTTCAGTTGCACCTATAATTACTGGAATGGTAGAGATCTTCCTAAGATTCCAGTTTCCTTTTTAATGTGATACGTAAGACCTTTGTATTTCATTATATTTTCCTTCTCAGTTCTGTTTAACCCAGCATCATTGAAGACACTAACTTTTACTAAGGTTGCTTCTTTCTCCTTCTTGTCCCATATCACTATGTCAGTTTTTAGCTTTTTTGCTCTGTTTTCAAGCTGTAGAGATTGTATAAACATAGTGGATGGTGTATGACTTATTTCCAACTGTTTTTTCGTAAAGTATATGTTCCTGGTATGTGTTCCCAGGATTTGCTGCTGTATTCGATATTCAACTTTTTACAGATGATCCAGTGAAGATACGAGGGGCGTTCAATAAGTAATGCCACTGACCCACTTCCCATAGCAGTAGAGCAACGAAACTTGGCACAGTTATTAGTCTTTTTCTACATAGGAACCACCCAGAGTTATGCATTTCTCCCATCGTTTGATGCAGCTCTGGAGACGTCAGAAATCAAGGCTGCATCATCTGGGAAATGCTTTCCTTTCAAAAACAACTTCATGGCTGGGAAAAGGTAAAAGTCAGAGGGTACAAGGTCAGGAGAGTAGGGAGGATGGGGAAGGATTTCATAACCACACGACATGCGAGTTGTGGACTGGAGCATTGTCCTGCAGGAGGAGGGTACCTTTGCTGATCTTGCCCCGCCTCTTAATTTTGATAGCTTACCTTAATTTCCTCAAAAGTAAAGCATAATAGGCTCCTGTAATTGTGGTACCTTTTGCCAGGAAATCTGTCATCACTACTACGTCCTGGTCCCAGAAGACTGTGAGCATGACCTTGCCAGCGGAGGGCTGCACCCTTGCCTTCTTTGGAGGAGGTGAGTCCAAGTGCTTCCACTGCATTGACTGGACTTTGGTCTCTGGACCATAGTGATGGACCCAGGTTTCATCCTGTGTAGTCAGTCTTTTGAAAAACTTTGACTCATCTTCTTGGCACATCTCCAAATTCATCCTCGAGCACCCAATGCCTCGCTTCTGGGATGGTGTGAGCAACCTGGGAATCCATCTGGCAGACACCTTATGCATATGCAAATGGTCATGAATGATAGTTTCCACAGACCCTGTACTAATCTTGACATCTTGGGCTATTTGGCGAATAGTAATGCGCCGATCTTCTAAAATGGTAGCCTCAACAGATGCCTCATCAATGGAAGAAGGGGGGCGACCAGGTCTGGGAGCTGTTTCCACAGACTTCCGGCAATGTTTGAATTCACGATGCCAGCATTTTACAAGGTCATATGATGGGGCATTATCACCATAAGCTTCTTTCATTTTATCAAAAGTCTCCTGTGGTGTGCTTCCTTTCAAATACAAAAACCGGATCACTGTTCGACATTCAACAGACTCCATTTCACACCTGACTCAGTTCAAACACCTGTAAAACAGAAACCACAATTAGTTCAGAGCTGTAATTTGTCACATAACCCGTAGAGATATAAATCATTGCACATGCAAAATTTCACCTAGGTGCATTACTTATTGCACGCCCCTCGTATTTACACACTCCATTGTGTCGCATTTATAGTAACCGTCACCCAGCAGAACCTTACAGTTGGATGTCAGGTGTCTCACACTCCCTACTTCTGTGTGTGTGTGTGTGTGTGTGTGTGTGTGTGTGTGTGCGTGCGTGCGTGCGCGTGCATTATTTAAAATGTGACGTCAAATAATTTCAAATAAACACTTCTTTTAAGCAAGGCGAGAACTTATGTTTATAAAAACAAAAGCAAAATGATTTTTAAAAAATGAACTCTTCCTTGTCATCATCCCTTAAAATTAAGCTGCACTCACCTGAAACCAATCAATCGTACAACAATTGATCAATGACGGGAACATTCGTAGGCGATTCCGGAAAGCGTCTCCAATTGGACTCATCGCTAGTGCCACATGAACGTTTTGCTTCACACGGTCAATGAAAAAATTATACATGGCAAGTGGTGTCGCATCGATTTTACGGCCCTAAACGCAAAAAAATAAAAATAAAAAACAATAATGAACCTGAAGCGAGAGAAATATGCAAGGCAAATATTAAAAAAAAATGCTTTCCTTTCAGACATTTTTATTAATTACTAGACCACTTACGACCCGTTGGATCATGATTTGTTCTAATATGTTTTAATTAAATATTAACAATAATTTTTATATTCACAGACACTGGTGTTTCATGTTCATGCAATCACTAGTGTAGGAAGTGATAATTACCACTGGTTAGGAGATTTGAACCCGGCCAAAGTCACCCTTGACTTTATAGGCTAACATTCTACCTCAAGGCCACCGGCAATTATGGATGTAAGAATTAAGGATGATTAAGTGCCTACAAATGCCAACTTAGTGGGCATACATAGTAAACAGTTAGAATGTATTCAACAACCGAAAGTCGGAATGTTGCCTCTGCACTAAAATTGATCGCTTTTCCTTAATTCCATAGAGATGACTCAACTCAAATATATATATGTGTGTGTGTGTGTGTGTGTGTGTGTGTGTGTGTGTGTGTGTGTGTGTATTATGATTTTAAATGTGAGATAATATAATTATTTCCATAATCAATGAACGTCACAGTTCACATAAGCCATTAAAGCTACTGATTTGAAGTCCAATTCTAGTCTTAGGCTTCCAATCCATGGTTTTCATGGCTTGTGTGAGCTGCGACGTTGTTTTATTGTGGAAATTATCTATCCATCTATATATGATCTTATAATTTTACAAATTAGAATTCACAACATTTATTATTTGAAACAAGGGAGACGGATTAAAAATAGATTTCCTTATTCCATGGAGTCTCAAAGAATGACTCTTAAAAAAGGAAACACGTTGAGCAAACGGGTAACATTTATATGGACTAGCTATTATTTTTCTTTTTTAGCACATTGTTTGAAAAGCTCAGAGTATGAGAGAAGTAATGTTTGAAACATAATATAGAAATATATAGATGAAAAAGAATATTGGCCTTAAAGTGAATTTAAAAATTGAAAAATAATAATAATAATAATAATAATAATAATAATAATAATATATATATATATATATATATATATATATATATATATATATATAGGGTGTTCCAAAATGTTTGACCCTATTTCGTATGCATCTTGCTCTCTCTCTCTCTCTCTCTCTCTCTCTCTTTCTTTCTTTCTTTCTCTCTTTGTTTTTCGCCACAGGGAAAGATTTGTAATGCAGTTAGAACTTGAACTTTGTTCAAGTCAGTCGCAAAAAGTTTGAATCTGATTTTTATCGATAATAGACGGGTTGTACCAGCTCAATGTTTCGATCTCTTAGAATGCATCTTCAAATGTTGAAATAAAAGAATTCAATTTTCATATAAAAAGATGTATTGTTTGCTTATTTTATACAGTGTTCAATTGCAGCTCGACAGCTCCAGTCCAGATCATTAATTCTCAGGAAATAATTAATGATGCTAGGAACTTGAAGAGAAAATTCATCAAACAGATAGAGAAAACGACATTTTTTATCTGAAACGGATGTACCTATCGTTTTATCATTTATTGAACTGGTAGTCCAGTACGAGGATGTAACAGCCCTTCCAGAAACATCCCCATGGCGCAGAGACACACAGTCACATACACTCTCTGGTAAACGACTGTCATAAAAGTTCGATATTTATAATAAAAAATATAGCATTATGAAGCATAGGACATAGATTAGAAACTGATCAACTTGGTCAGTATTTGGAAAATAATAATAATAATTTAAAGACAAGAGTATAAAGAATTATTTCGAATAAAATGGTAAAGCAGAAGCATTCCTTTTTTTGTGACATCAATAAGTCGGAAACAAATGACAAAAATATAAAATATTGTTTAGAAAAAGGATGTGGGTGACAAAATTGATTGAATAAATTCGGTCTGCGGCTGATATCAATCCATGCAATCAGTTGTTATTTAAGAGACAATGTTTATCATTTTTAACACCCGAGGAGCTGGTGTGGTGCCAGGATGACTCTTTCAGAATGACCCTTTCAGAAACACCGTCACACTCCCCAGCAAGCATCAGGAACACAAATAAACAAAGGATTGTTTGATATTAGTAGCAAATATTTTCTGCAGAATTTGAGCAAGAAATTGTCAAAAAATGCAAAACTTTGATAGAAAGCGGCTTTGTTGGTGTCAGGTTAAGGAATAGTTCCGTTCAGCCGTAGATGTATTAGTCTGGGACGCGACTATAGAGGGGAGTGCTAATAGAGAAGGGGTGCTACCAGATCAGACTGTCTGAAAATACTGGCTTTCTAACCTAAAATGCCCCAAACATTGGTGTTATTGTTTTTTTCCTTTCCCTTTACACAACTCAATCATGTTCTGCAAAGTCAACAAAAGAAAACATTTTTTTCTGTACAAAATGCCTAAACTAAACACCATGAATAAATATTTGAAAGATATAAACAACTTGAAGCATAAAAACCCTTTTTCCAAAATTATTGAATTCGGCATTAAATAACTTGAAAGAGGTTGTTATGCTGTAAAACAAAGCAACTAAACTCAACGAACAAATAATTGGAATTATACAGAAGTTGTAACATAAAATCTTTTTTTCCAAACTACTGGATTCAGCATGAAATAACCCGGAAAAGGTTGATATGCAATAAAACAAAACAACCAAACTAATGTTAATGGAGTTGCTAAGGCATTTTTGTAGACAAGAGTGCACTTCACCTACAGCACTTGCTTTTCAAACCCCATTTCACCTTCTGTCTAATCTCTTGCAGAGGCGGTAAATAAAATACCAATAGAAAAGCGCCGAAAAACAAGAAATTTGAAAATGACTAATTGAGGTGGGAGGGGGGAGGACTTACTTCGAGTCGTGCAACATTTTGCATTTTGTCAATGATTTCTGCTTTCTCATCGGCTGCGTAAAGATTTGGGACATCACCGGTATTCAAGATCATGCTTATGTCCTCCATGAACGATTCATCTTTGATTTGGTTGTCTGAAAACAGGAACACGTGTGGTTTTGCATTGCATCCTGCATTTCGCAGAAGCTAAAAGAGAAAGTAAGAAACAGCAGTACAGATTTCTGCTACAATACATGCATCTGAAATAAATGCTTCACCCTTCTAAGGGAGAAGACGAGGTCTGAAAGAGTAATGCAATGCAAGGTTAGGATGTATAAATATTAATAAATGAGAACGACCCGTTTTTTATTGTGGATGATTTATCGGCATATTTCAGCAACTTATGAAAACTGCTTGAATAATTACAAATAATATATTCCAAAATGTGGGGCGACTAAAATTTAAAAAAGGGCAGATAACTTCTTTCTTAAGAGCGCTCAGGGAACGAGAAGAAAAAAAAAGAAAAAATACTACAGAATCGCTAAAAAGAAAAAAATAAATAAACAATCTTGCATTTAAAGCGATAAAAATAGGGCATAAAAAAGGAAAGGTCACCGTGGTCTTATGGTAAAACACCAGGTATCAAGCGGTGACGGGTTCGATCCTTGGCAACAAAGTTAAGTCATAATGAAGAGAAGTGATACTTCGAAACATGCATGTCTGTGGGTAGCTTACTTCTATGCACGTAATAATATTTAAATAAATTAATATGTATTTATATTCTCTTTTATTTTTTCTATTTTATTTTTGTTTTTTTTCTGAGGAGGGACATCCTATCGGATGTCAGACATTCATCCACTATTTCAGACACCCCAACAGAGAAATCGTTTAAAGATTCTGAACCGTCCATTTAAGGGCAATCGTACTCGGTTCAACGATTATAATCGCCAGATGGTTTATGTATACTTGTATAAGCGGTATAGTAAAATGAGGTTAAAAGATTCGGTACTTATGCAGAGAACGATATATTTTTTTCGTGGATGTAGCATCAACATATTCCGGCAGCTTACATAAACTGCCAGAATATGACGAACACTCAGCTAATGCAGCAAACGACACTTAATAAATTGGAAGAAAATATTAGCTTTGATCCTGTAAAAATTTAAACCATTTATAAAATCATTAAACCATTCAAATAATAAATTAATTAAATCATTAAAAATAAATCATTTCAGTAAATTTAATGGGTTTACAGATTATGCTACAGCCGCTGGAAAAAAGGTCTTTCATTTTATCAGGAATAGAAATTAATCGGAGGCAGTATAAGATGCCGTACATGTGCAAAAAAATGCATTTTAAAAAATAAACAAGAATGACAGATTCACTTGGGGGTGCATAAATGGCCAATGTAGGCAGTGGACCTCCTTGCCTTAGGGGATTTTTTTTTTTCAAATCGCATCTTGAAACTGGAAAAATAATAAAGATTATATTCAAGTTTACTATTGTGATATTTTCGTTTTTTCTAGTGTTTTAAAATTTAATCAGCGCTCGGCATATTCCGGCAACTTACATAAGCAGCTGGAATATGCTGATAAAACATCCACGAAAAAAGAGTCATATATATATATATATATATATATATATATATATATATATGTATATATATATATATATATATATATATGTGATTTTTTAAAAGTCAAGATTGTTTTAAATTTTTCTTTTGTCAAACTCTGATTACGAAAACCGAAAGTTATTTCACTGTTCTTGTATACATAAAAAAAATCAAGAACAATTTTCATCAATTAATAACCAGTTTATTAAATCGACAATTAGCATTAGCTCGTCTTGAATTGATCCTCCTGTGTTCTGAGTTGATACTGTTTGGATTTGAACAAAATGTGCAACAAATCAAGAATCAATTATGATAATTAAATGACTCAGTACATCAGCAATTGGTAAAAATAATGAAGTAGGAAAAAATTGTATTTGTATTGTTTGGATTCTTCCGTATTATTTGCATTCTTCGGAATACTCTTCTCATTTTCAGTGTTATTTGCACAACGTTTCAGCCAATGTAACCTCCGACCTTCTTCAGGTGTATCTTATCATACTCGGGCATCTTGCTGTCCAACTGAAGAATCTGCACAAAATTTCGAACTGAATCTTTTATTTAAGACACAGGAGTAGCATGCTTCCATTCTTTCAGTCATAACTGGATAGAAATCTTCAGCAATTTGCACTTATATTCTTAGTATTAAATCTTTAACCCCCAGAAGAGTGTCACTTACAACTGAACTTTACCTAGTACTTTATCCGTTACGTCATGTAGATTAAATAAAAAGTTCTGCTCGAAATTCTTGCAGATTCCTCAGTTTGACAGAAAGATTCTAGAGTTTGACAAAATATACATGAAGAAGGTCTAAGGTTACATCGACCGAAACCTTGTGCGAATAACACTCAAATACAAATTAATCAATTCTTATCTCAAAAATCCAGAAATGTAAAATAAATATGTAGTCATACACCTTAGCTTTATAAAACGAGTTCTTTTTCTTATTAACCTATATTAGAAATAGAATTCTAAACGCTTATTTTTTTACTTAAGTGTGTGTGTATATATACCAATAAACTTTCGAACAGATGCACCGAATTGAAAAATTCTTTTTTTCCCCTGAAAGGTGTGAGTCCTTAGATTGTCATCTATATATGGTTCATAACGAACAAGGCTAAGTCACACAAAAAGCCCCCCCCCACCAGGATATTTGTACCGTTTCGTACAATTGTCAAAAAAGTTACTTGCCCATGTCAACAGAATTTAGCACTGTCTGTATACAGTCGCGGTAACATCTTTCAGCATACGGACAGGACTCGTGGTGCAATGGCGAACGCGTCTGACTACGGATCAGAAGATTCCAGGTTCGAATCCTGGCAAGTTCATAATAATTTTGACCATCATTTTTTCCAACGTTTACTCATTATCCTTACTCTTAGTTAGGGTATTTTTGTTTTTTCAGTGATTTTGTTTTTCCTATACTCCGAGTTCACAAGATAAACGTTGATGGTAGGACGATGTTGAGTGTACTCGATTTTGTGTTTAACTCGGCATTGTGTGTGCCGAAGCGGCGCAGCTGCTAGTATAATATTGTAAATAATTGATTTTTCTGATGGAAAATCTTATTAAAAACAAATAAAATGTAAAAAAAAAAAAGATTTAGAGAAAACGAAAATATAAATATATGTGTAAGTTTTGCTTAATAACATTTATTGGATGTCAAAAATGAAACAAACGTATTTAGTAAAAAGTAAAATGCGTTTTATAATTGAAAGTTTTTTTTTACATTCACATCGGCTAATTTATCATCTGCATATTTTGGTCAAAGCTCAGTGTTGTGGCGTGTCCACCCTACGGATAATAATAAACTCTTCCACTTACTATAAAGACTGGGAGAATATGGGGGAATACAGGAGAACAAGTTATGCACAAGTTATGCGCACTTGGCAGTCAGACTGACGTATGACCACACTCTTTATTTGTTGTATTTGCTTTTCTGTTCAATATATTTTATTTCCATTAAATACGGAGTTGTGTGTTTCTTCTGGACACTTGACTCAGGAATCTTTGTTAAATACGTGGAAGCCTATCGTGTAGGAGTAACAATTTTTGAAAACTTTCTTTGATAAACTAAATACGTCCATCAAATTCTGGAAAATAAATGAACATTTAATTTGCATTCACCGTGTGTGGGGGGGGGCGGAGAACAAGAATAATAAGATTTTAAAAAAACATTTACCACCCCCTCCCTTCGAGTCGGGCATAAAACGATGCACAAACCTTTTTAAGGTCATCTTTCCACTCAACTTTTGTATAATTGCGAGTAATCTCAATTTGAAACAGCTCATATTCCGCCATGTAACAAGCCAATTTGACAGCACTTTGACGACCACTGCCACCAATACCTGCAAAACAAAAATCAAACTTTAGCTACAACCACTCTCAACAAAGTCCTCCCCACTATCTGTCTGTGCTGCAAATTCCATGAACTAGCACTGCCCGCTTGTGGAACTCTGTACCACGAGCCAGCTTTCCAACTAACTACAACATGGTCGTCTTCAAGTCCAATGTAAACAAGTTCTTGTCTTAAATAATCAAATTCTACACAGTTGTCACCACTAATGATTACTACGGTGTTGTCTTGGTAACCACCGTGCATTCATTAACCCTTATCCTAGAGTGGCCTGGAAGCCTTGATAAATGATGACATTTTGAAGCTTTATAGGCTTCAAAATGCGTTGGCATAAAGAGTCCATTCTATCCCCCAACTAATTGTTTGTATTCCCTTATTGAATAAATGAACCAATCTTATATTCACCAATAGTTTTTGTGACTTTATTTCTCATTCCTATTGTTCTCCTATATAAGTTCCAATGATACTTGTTGAGCTTTATATTGTTCAGACAAGCCTCTTCTTATAGAATTGAGCTCACTCTTTTCTTCTAACGCATTAATATAATGTGAGGAGTGAATCGTTGAAAAATTGTATACACAGAAGGAATGCACTCCTAATAAACTGGGTCAATGAAAAAGATAAAACTTAGATTTTGATTATATATGTATACAAAAAAATTAGTAAACTTGTAAATGCTAAAATTGGTTTTAGTCGGTAAAATTTGGGGTTTAATCGTAATTGTATTATAGATTTTGATGTATTATATATGAATTTTTAAAACTCATACTTTATAAATGTAATTTATAATCTGTTTCAATTTTTAAACTATAGGAAAAATATAATAGTGTTAATATACTAGGAAAATCCCTTAGGCTAGATAAATACTCACATCCCCAAACCTTGAAAGAGTTGAAATTTTTAAAGAAATTTTTAAACGTATTTCGAAATTTTTAAACGTAATTCGATATAATTAAACGAAATTTTTAATTTTTAATCGATATTGATATAAATTTTAAGTTTGAATTTTTATATAAAAAAATAGATTTTTAAATTAATTTTTTTAAAATTAAAATCATTTTATATATAAAAAAGAAATTATGGAAAAAAAAATGTCAATCGAAATTAGATTTTAAAATTAAAATAATTCAAATTTTAAAGTTAATGAAATCATCAACCGATAAATAAACAGGGGGGGTGATTTAATCAAACGAGAGTTAAACGTGAACTCGTGAGGTATATATATTTTCCACTTCCGGTTATAAAATAGATGAGTATTGGCTGAAGAGAGCTTGATATGATCTTAAACGGTCCTAATCATCGGGCTTGAAACCGACGGTACCAATGACTTGTCTCATCTAACAACTTTGTGTACAATATATATATATATATATATATATATATATATATATATATATATATATATATATATATATATACCGTATTTGGGGTAATTGCGCCAAGTCTGGGGTAATTGCATCAACTAGCTAAAAGTGCTCTTTTGGCAACCACTCATATAAAGAGTACTTTTTTTTAGTTGGCGCAATTACCCTCAGATTTGGCACCATTACCTCAAAGTACGGTATATATATATATATATATATATATATATATATATATATATATATATATTAATTCTATTAAATATTTAAATATTTTTTATTTAATTATTTATTAAATATTTTTTACGTGCACAAAAGTTATCCATGAACATATGTTTCTGCGTATCGTCATTAGCATGTTAAACTTTTAACAAGGATCGAACTCGTAACTACCTAATCGGCAGCTCGATGTTTTTCCATGGAGCTACGATTTGTCAAATTTCTGCACGATTTTTTTGTTTTTAAATGTAATATCTATTGGGTTGTTTCATTTATTTATTTAGCGATTCCGTTGTATTTAATTGTTATGCTTACCGAATGGTTGAGGGAATTACCTGCTATTTGTTTATTTGCGTCGCCACTTTTTGTTGTTGTTGTTGTTGTTGTTGTTGTTATTATTATTATTATTATTATTATTATTATTTATTAAATATGTAAACATTTTTTTATTTAAATATTTCTTAAATATTTTTTATGTACATGAAAGTTGTCCCTGAACATATGTTTCTTGTTTCTGGGTATCGCCCGGCGTCAGCATGGCTAAACTGTTAAATTCACACACACACACACACACACACACACACACACACACACACACACACACACACACACAGAGATAGATTTTCCCTTTTGTTTCATTTTCCTTTAGTCGGACTTCTGAAAAATCAAGAGGCTTCTTCCCGGGATTACCACTTGATTAGATTCAAGGATATTCGGACATTCCATTAAAGTTGCCCTTTATCTTTCAAACGTTGAGCTAGTAAAGAAGTTAGTATGATATAAATTGCTGGTGGAAGTGGAACTTTTCTCTATTTTCTTTTTATCTCTAAAGCTAACTATATAACTACTGATTTATTTATTGTAAATGTTATTCATCCATGCTCAGTCTTAAAGATGTGTCAATTGAAAGGGGCACCGAGTTTTTTATTAAAATTATTTTTCTTCAACTTTTCAATCGACTTTTCTCGTCTTCTCTCTTTCCCTCCTTACTATTTAAGCTCTCTGTTGATTCCTTATTGGCCCCGTTTATTAAATTTGTGCATGAAGTGACGTCACAGCAGAGAAGGAGAAGAAAAAGAAAAAATATGCACCACGTGGTAAGGACCGGAGAAGAAATTGCTTCCAGGGGGGAAAAAACGTTTGACCCGTAGTGGTGAGAGACATGTAACTAAGTGGCAGATGACATAAACTAACAGACTTTTAAAACAAGAAGCAA
The DNA here is from genome assembly GCF_053919585.1 of Euprymna scolopes. Taxonomy (NCBI): domain Eukaryota; kingdom Metazoa; phylum Mollusca; class Cephalopoda; order Sepiida; family Sepiolidae; genus Euprymna; species Euprymna scolopes. The sequence continues at coordinate 76,205,817 of NC_136495.1, forward strand.
AGCGTTATTTTGGAAGAACCATCAATAAATGCATTTCGTTTCAACTGGAAAAGCTGACTCGCCGAGCTTCAAAATGATACCGATCTCGTGGAAATCCGTCGCCTCTGGCGAAAGTTTTAGGCAGACATACAAACATACGTACATACATATATTTAAACAGATAGGTGAGATTTATATTATAGAAGATAATGATATATCATTGATTGTCTTTATCTGAATTCCTATATATCTTTCTTATGCAAATATATTCTTCATCCAAAAAGTTCTTGTGTTTTCTAATCGATTGAGCAGAAGATCAACACTCGCGACTGGGTGAGAAATTGTACAAACTGACCAATATAAATACCTCACAACGGTATCATCTCGCAACACACGTGGGTAAAATAAAAGACAAATCATGAAATATATAAAATGTGAAATATTTTATATATTTTATTATATCGAGTTTTTTTTTTTTTTTTTTTTTTTTTTAACAAACTACAGAATGTTTCATTCAAATCATACAGAAGAAACAAATGTGTTTTTTGGAGGGAAGGGGTATATAAAACCATTACCGATAAGTAGAACATGTCCATTGTCTTGCAGTAGGACACGGCTCACTCTTGAAATGTGTTCGATGGCAAATTTGAACATCACTAACGACATTGGGCTTTTGCTGTTGGCATTACACTCATCCAAGTAACTGTGGAGAGAAAAAGAGGAATCTTATGTATAAATACAGATTTTGTCTGTATGTCCGTCCGTCACAATTTTTTAAACGCAAAAAATACATTGTGGAATTTGTCTCATATGGAAATATCTTAACTACTCTTAGAAATGGAGAGCATTTCATTAAACAGTAAATATTAAATTCGCAACAAATAAAGCAGGGGCGGAAGTCGAAACCGAAACGTTGAGATCTTCAGCCTGAAATTGTACAAACTAAGCTAATTAGAACTTTTTATAAATAGAGCTTAACGAATTAGCTTGACAAATTAATTATAGCTTTGGTGTGACATCATAGATTTATGATTTAAGTTATGTTTCAAACCATGAATTCAAATATAACCGATAATAATAAAGACAAATAAATGAATAGATAAACGTTATCAATAGCATTCAAACAAACAAGTTGCAACAACGAGTAAAAAATAGAAGAGAATAAATAGAGGAATAAAAATAAATTAATTAAATTAATATTAACTTTAGACAACACGTACAACATATCAGACCCAGAACCTTATACCGGAAATTGACACAACAACATCCGGTACCGACACAAATACAGAATGTAACAACATTCGAGAATTGTCTACGCTTCCTCCACCTCCTGACGAAGAGAAATTTTCTCGTAAATATTTGTGAAACTCACACATCTACCATCTTGTGCAGCACATTCGGAAATAAATATGCATAATTGAAAATTATTGAAGTCCCTTCAGTATTGTAATCGTTATTCATTTTACTACATAGACCATTTCCATAACTCCAGTGCGATAGCCTTTAAACACTACCCTGTCATATTTCCCACAATACTTCAAGCAAACTACAAAATCCTCCTTAGCATTGGAAATGATTTATTTTGTTTTTAACTATATATTGTATGTCGCTTTTTCACAATCATATAATCCTTCCAGCCTAGCAAAATTACACGACCAGAGGCAACATATATTTGCTAATTAAGTAAATAATGAAAACCTTATTGAAAACATCCTTTTTAAAGATACTTTATATGAATTCAATGAATGTAAATTAGTATCCGTTTTTAGCCTATAATGGGCAACGCAAATTACTCCCAATAAACGAAAAAGAATTGTCTATCATAAAAGCCTCAAACCAAAACATGAGATGCAGTAAGTCTGATATTTATGAATTTTTTAGATGAGGATTGGTTATTTGTATTATTTGGATTCTTGTTCTCATTCTTGAGTGTTATTTTCATAATGTTTTGCTCAATATAACCTTTGACCTTCATCAGGTGTATCTTGTCGAACTCGGAAATGTTTCTGTCAAACTTGGGAATTTGAACAGAATTTCGAACAGAGCTCTTTATTTATTTCATAAGGGTAGCATGCTCTCGTTCCGTCAGCCACAGCTGGATAGAGGTCCTAAGTAATTCGCAATTGCCCACATTGAGAATTAAACCTTCAACCATCAGCAAAATATCACTTTTACAATTGATTTTTCCAAGGAGTCTAACCACTGCGCCATGAGTCCTTGTGGATACAATTGCTGAGTTCAACAGAAAGATTCCCGAGTTCAACAAGATACACCTGAAGACAGTCGGAGGTTACATCGGCTGAAACGTTGTGAAAATAACACTCAAGATGAGAACAATAGTCCGAAGATTCCAAATAATACACTCAGTCTGATTCGAACTGCGGACTTAAGGATTACAAATCATTTGTTATTTGTAATTACATGATTCTCCAATGTCCAACTTATTTGAGATAAATTTAGCGGTAATGTGTGTGTATTTTTTTCTTTTTTCATTTTCTTCCTTTGAAGATTGTAACGCTGGGTATGGGGCAGCCAAACCAGCTGCCAACATTGCCCTGCTTTTTATTGAAACCAACCGAGAGCTCTTTTTAGTATCCTCGCTGTTCCCTTAAGTGCAATTGTCTGGATCTCTTTTGCACTTGGTTCACCAGGAATATTAGTAAGGTAGGACTTCAGGTTCTTCTTCATAAGCCCTGTAGCACCTATGATAACTGGTATGATTGATATCTCCCTAAGATTCCAGTTTTTTTTCATAGCTTCATATTTGGTCTGTTTCTCTCTTTCAGCTCTGTTCAGACATCCATCATTAGGGACACTCACTTCAACCAAGGTTGCAACTCTCTCTGACTTATTCTATCTAACTATGTCAGGTTTGACAGCAGCATTTTCAATGTAGGTGGTTGCAGGGATTACATGGTCGTAATGTATGGTATATAAGTCATTTTCAACTGTTCTTTCAGGTTGGTGCTCCCAGGACTTGCTGCTACACTGGATGTTTCATTTTTTACAGATGGTCCAATGGAGGTACGTGTATGTGTGTGCACGTGTCAGTGTGAGGTGCTGTTACTGGGAAATATGCAGCTCTTGAGTGAAGAAGGTGAATGAATAGGAATTGACTGGAATGGTTTTCTTAGTCCCGATTGCCAGTTGATTATTACTCTCAATTTACAGTTAGTTTATATAATAATTTGTGACACCTACGCACCTAACAGTAAACGCCCATTCTGAGATTTTGCCTGTCATGCCTCTAAGGTGTTTATTCAATGGTGAGTGTTTCTGTCTCCAGCTACCATTTGTAGATAGCATTACATTCGCAAGTTGTTGTGAATCAGTCATCAATTATTTTATTTCAAACAATCGACCATGTTACGTGTCTTCTGGCCAGGTGTATGTCTGCGTTAATATGTTTTGTTACTTCTAGGTGACATTTCCTGTACACTCGGCTCGGATATTTAACATTACTATTATAGTATGTAACAGTAATACAGTTGGGAGATCTTTCCTTCCAGTTATGGTCTGAAAAAAATCATTTATAAAAACTATTATAAACGACAAAGAATCATGTGTGTTGTACATAGAAGGCTAAAAAAAAAAAAGTGAAATGCAATCAGTTTTATTCGAACTGTTGACTAAAAATGATCCATCATTTGTAGCTCCATGTAAACAGAATGTTTTGCCTGTTTGCAGAAGAAGGAAATCAGAACGTCTTTAGCAGTAGGATTATTCGGTGGAGAGAGATTTAGCGATAACAGGTGGTTTTGGAGCAATGTGGCTTGAAAATGTGCAGCTTTTGGTTGTTAGACCAGTTAAACAGGTTTAACTTGGATACCAAGAAATGAAAATCCAGAAATTAGAATACAGTATCCTATTGAAACTGTTTTACTACAACTCTAAAAGCAGAGACAGTAAGGGAGACAGTAAATAATGCCTGAGGGGTGGGGGGTATGTGTAGCTAACTTGTCTTAGAGCAACATTTGGCCTTCGGGTCAAGATCAAAGTGTAGTATCTGTTCTTCAGATGCTACACTTCAATTTCTTGTTCTCTGTCAGTGGAGGAGAAATCCTTCACGACTAAGACAATTTTTATTTTTGTTCCTTTTCTCCACATTAAAAAACGACCCTGGTGTCTAACTCTGTCCCGTGGGGAGGCATTGTAAATAGGAACATCTATCTGATGTAATTCCCATTGTTGGACACAGATTCAAGCTCTACATCACAAATAGATACACGATGAAGGGCATCTCAGGTAAAGATTTCTGATATCATAATTTTTTTTTTTAAATGAGGAATCATAATTTATATAACTTGGATTATTCAAACTACCGTTTTCATCTTGGATATTATTTTCACAACGTTTCGGTTGATGTAACCTTTGAATTTCTTCACCTGTGTGTTGTTCCTATTTACTTGACTTCCCACGAGGTCAAAGTTGAACAAAAGGTCGGTTTTTATTGTCGGGGAAAGTTCAGCTCCCTCAAAAGATGTACTCTGGATTCTGGATAGAGACAAAAAATAAAAATTGCCTCAGTCTGTAACGTTACACACGTTTACACATGTGTTAAGTAGTTCATATGTAGGGACCCAACACATTGTAGATTCTGTCGCAAGGAACATAAGAAAAAATAGCTCGACTCACTTTTTGCCTTAATGAAACAACCAACATTCATTTACAGACTTTTATTTATAGGGCTTTTCCTGTTGCTCTTGGCGACCATACGTAACATGTCCATCTCAGTTTTTCTCAGGGCCACGTGTCTCAAATACGTCTCAAATACCTTTCTAATATTGCTCCCCTCCTTTGATGTGATCCCCAGTCTGCGCACTCGTTCTTTTTATAATCTTTTTCTTTCTTTCTGCCGTGATGTCATATCGCACCTGGCTCGGTCATTTTTATACATGCATCCACACTCTGTCACAAGTCTAGGACAGAATAGACAAAGTGTGCAAGCAGATGCAACATTTTGTTCCCAGCCGAAAGGCTAACGAGTAGCATATTTGTTCCAGTTTATTGCTACTCCACGAGGGCAAAATGAGGCACAACGTCGTTTTTAATGTGGGAAATATCCAGTTCCCATAAAAAGAGTATTCTGGATTGGAACAAAAATTTTAAATTGCCTTAGTTAAGAAAGATTTCTTCTTCACTGTCTAACAACAGAATCAAGTGTAGCATTAGAACAGATACTACACGTTGTTCCTAACCAGACTGAGATATTTTTTATTCAGATGTGTCTTGTTGAACCCTTTATTTAATCCATTCATTCCGTTAACCATGACTAGGTAGAAGCTGTAAGTTATTCTCAATTATATTCTTAGTATCGCCTGCACTGAGGATTGAACTTTCAACCTCCAGAAGACTGTTACTTGGAATTTATTAAACTTATAACTTTATCCATTGCGCCACGAGACTCAAGTTTGGCAAAATACACTTGAAAAAGGGTTGGAGATGACATCAATGTAAATGCTGGGAAATTAATACTCAGGATGAGAACATAGTCTGAATAATCCAAATAAGATAAAGTTTCTTGATTTGTTTTATCTATTTGTCAGGCTTTCATTTTATAGATTTTTTAAAATATAGAAAGTTTGTCAACCTTAAAGTCATGAAAATAATTGAACATTTGTGGTAACAAAATTACTTTATTATATATTCCATAATACGGCGTATGTCATGTGTTGACTCCAAACAAATATGTTATTGCTTATTAAAAAAATAAAGTTGATAAAAACCTCAATAAAATCAGAAACTGATCATTACCCAACAAAGTATGGTTAAGAAAACATTTTAATACCATAATAGTTCAATGTTAGAAAAACAAACAATGAATTTATTCATCTGATACCAACTTTCTTGTTGAATCCATGACAAAATTTTTGGATTCCTATATAATCATAGTTGTGGCATTCAACCTAGGTCAGTTGGGCCAGCTCTTTGCAACAAGTTTCCATGGATTCTAATGGCAAGAATAGAATAATAAGAGCCACATAATAATGATAGATGATGGGAGAATATGAAAGTGATGGATGGTGTGGAGGCTGATGGATAATAGATGATTTTGGATGATGGAAGAGGAAAAGGATTGAAGGAGGTGGATGGAAGAGGATGCTAATGAGGATGATTGATGATGATCAAGGAGAGGGATGGATGGATGGATGGATGGATGGATGGATGGATGATGATGATGATGATGATGATGATGGAGGAGGAGGAGGAGGAGGAGGAGGAGGAGGAGGAGGAGGAGGAGGATTATGGATGAACAGAACGATGATGAGCATGAGTGTGAGGTACTGGTGGTGGTAGAAAATAATAATAATGAATATTCAATTTCAATTTCGTCTTTAAAGATTTTAAAGATCCTTGGACTGACTTACTGTTCCATGATTTTAGTGAGTTCGTATAGATCTTGGATTTCATCATAGGAACGTTTCTTGTCTGGGTTTGCAAAATCCCCAAAGAACAAATTGCGAATGTCGTCATCACAGATTTTACCAGATTTTGATAAGTGACCCAAAATTTTGTCGATACTTAATTTAAACTGGTTCTGGCATGTACTTTTGACCATTTCAAAAAATGTCACTCTGAAAAACATAAAGAGAGAATGTTATCAAATTTTTGATGTAAAAAATATAATATTTATAAAATATTTAAGATTTAAAAGTTTCCAAAGAATTCCTAAATCAAACTTTTCTTTCTAATCTAAATCTGAGTAATACAAGAAAAACGCATTTCAGCTTTTCAATATCATTTGTATTTGACATAAGCGGGAGTGATAATTTAAATAATATTCTTTGATCACACAATAAAACGTTTTTTTTTTATTTTCAGTGGACAATTGTAATTTCTAACTACATAATTGGAATATTTATTGAAATGATAAAGATGGTAAAGGCTTGACTCAATATCGTTGTCTCAATATTGTTGATTCAATATTGCTTACTCGGCATGGTTCGCTCAACATCTTTGATTCAATATGTTCAATTCAATATTGGTGACTCATTATTGCCGATTTATTATTATTTATTCACAATATTATTATTACACAACATTGTTGACTCAATATTGTTTGCTGGACTTCATGTTTTTGATTCAATATTGTTGATCCAATATTGATGATTTACTATTGCTGACACAGTATTGTTGATTTAATATTGCTGACCCATTATTACACAATATTGTTGATTCAATATAGCTGACGAAATATTTCTGACTCTATATTGTTAACTCAAGGTTTTTGAATCAATATTGCTGGCTTAATATTGTTGGTTCACTACTGTTAGCTCAATATTTTTGATTGTTGACTGCATATTGCTGACCAAATATTGTTGATTCAATATTGTTGACTCAATATAGTTGACTCAAAATTGTTGACTCAAAGTTATTAACCCAGTATTGTGTATTCAATAGTGACGATAAAATATTGTTGACTCAATAAAACTAAAAAAAAAAACAGAATGAAAAAAAAAAACAAGTGAAAATGTTCAATACTATTCTCACCTATCTTCGTCATCAATAAGACGATCATAGAAAACTCTGTAAACTTCATGAATCCAGAGTCGTATCAGTTTATCCGTTTCTGTCATGTCAATCGGAGAAACAAGAAGTACTCCACGAATGACACGTGAGAAATCTCTCAAATTGAATATATAATGGCTTTTAGATGGGGTCGGGAGAAACTGTTCCATTGCCGATTTATAGACATCCATTGTAGCCAATACCATAATCTGGGTAAAGAAAAACGGGTTAAAAGAAAGAAAGTTTTCAATTATTCAAAATATTACAAAGTTAAAATAATTGTTCATTTTTTTAAGGTCTTGTTTCATTTTGTTTATTCTATTCTGCTGCTTGCTTCAAGATGTTATTTATGCAATTTGATTTTAATATTGTCATTCTAATAATGGATAGGACATAAGAGATAAACCATATTAGAAGAGTCGGTATTTTGCCTACTTATTTTATTGGATGCTTGTTTGTGATTTGTGATTACAGATAGCAGAGTGCATTCAAACAGAAATGCTTTTGTATAAAGGCACTTTATTTTCCAGGCTGTATCTCCGGTGATGATAAAGTGTCCGACAAAATAAAGGGGTGAAATTCCTCATGAGTTGTGATTAGGACTATGACAACAGCATATTCTTTTCATTGTTTTGACTCTCGAGTATATATCCGACACAGTTAGACACAATTAATCAACCGCGAACTGCATCACTCACATAAAAACATATAATGAATATATACCTGAGAATCAAAACAAGGAAAAGAATATGCTATTGTCATAACCCTAATTGTGATTTGTGTTCTTACATTTGATATGTGTTTATTTCCCCCTTTTCCCCCTCTCTTTATATTTTGACACCTTACAAGCTATTTTAACTGGCTAAAAACAAAATCGAATTAGTGCCACAAGTCTGAATTTCCAATATATCAAGTTTCAATTCTATAGACCAAAAATTGGCAGAGTAGTTTGGTAGAGATCATTCGGCACACAGACAGAGAGACAGACAGACAGACAGAATGACAGACAGACTAGGTCTTTAAAATGGAGGATTTTTAGCTGAGTTCGAATTTATGTGTGTTACTATTAGTCATGGCAATCGTTATTTGGATAGGTTTCTCATAATTGTTAAAGGAAAGCAGTTTTGTCTTAGTAGCATTAAATGTAGCCATCTATTTTTTGGTTCATATCCGACTACAGAGATGGAAATCATTTTCTAAGATTCAGCCATGTTCTTACGTATGTATGTACCTGTTTTGTCCACACGAGAGAATAGAACATGATGTCATCAGCAAATCTACCCATCTCGTGCGTAATTGTATCAGGAGGTCGTTTATAAAAATTAGGAATAATAAAAGTCTAAGGATCGATACACTCGCATTAGCAGTTTAGATGTATGAGCACTGAAGTCGATTTGGATTTTTCCTTTGGTTAAGGAAGATTTGATTATATGAAATATTCGTCCAGTAGCACCATATGAACTAATTTTCATGAGAAGACCTTCATGTTAGATCTTGTCAAAGATTCTGAATATATCAAGCACTAGATTCACTAGTCTTGCCCAGTGTATGGTATATGCATTCAAAGATGGTCATTAGGATATCTACAGTAAAATGTGCCTGCCTATTTCATCCTATTTTTCAGAAAGAAGGTTATCAGTTATGAAATGGTAGACTATTGCTAGATTGATTAATGATTCAAAGAGTTTAGCAAAAAGAGAGAGAGAGGAGACTGGTGAGGAGATAACTTTATGAGGCAGTTCTTTTACCAGACTCTGGTACCACAAATGTAATTTTTTTAACTATCAAGGAAGAAGGTTCAACAAAGCATTTGTTATAGTTTTCAGATGACAAATGACAACTCAACTGAGTATATTTTTAGTTTTATAGCATATAAACACACGCGCGTGCATGCATGTGTGCGTGTGTGTGCGCGCGCGTGTGTGTGTGTGTAAAGGTCTGGTGATTCTACTAATATAAGAGTTGTTACACTATGTAATAACTCTTACATAGGTAGTACCACCAGACCTTTATACCTTCGCATCAAAGAAAACACTGGAAGACACATATCTTCTCCGACAAACACATCACCTCATGCAAAAACAGCCATCGAAACATCAATATCAGTAGCCTTGCTTCAGTTAAAAATTTTGATAACCTAAGAATTTCAGAAGCACTTTTAATCTCTAAACACAAAGTTTCCATCAACAACGATTCGAATCACCGCCCCTTCTCATATATGACTACTTCCATTCATAGTCTTCCTATGTCCCTCCATTATCCTAATTTTTTATATACGCCATAATCCCCCCTTTAGCATGCACTATAGTTACAACCTTCTTGAGACTACCTCTCACTATACATCCCTTAATAATATAGATGTAGCATCTTCGTCCTCTTCCCAAACTAATTATACGTCAATATTTCGTCTTAATATATTAAATATAATCACATACAATCTCAGATTTACGGATAATAGTTATAATAATAAAGTAAATAAGATTCAATATATAATTAAGTAATATATATATATATATATATATATATATATATATAAACACATGCAGCAATTTATATACATCATTACAATCTTCATTAGATTATATCCAAGAGTTTCACCAATGCCCCCATTAACCTTCCCCTAATCATGAATTTTGAATATCCAATTATATATAAAACATGTGTTTGTATTGCAATACTACAACACACACGCACGCGCTTTGGTTTTTCTTTCTTCCTTCCTTCCTTCCTTCCTTCCTTCCTTCTTTCCCTTTTATTTAAACTGTCACTTAGAATATACAAATAAGATATTTTAATTTTTATTTTAATTTTAATTTTTATTTTATTTTCATTTAATTAGGAACTCGAAAATTGCGCCTAAGCGTTTTTTATATAAAAAAAAACAAACTTACTATCTGGTTTTTAATGTCTCTATTTTTTACCATTTTTAATCCAATCCAAAAATAACAGCTGTAACTGGTTTTAAATTCCGATTATTATAATTTTATCAAGATTTTTTAACTAATTGGAAAATTCATTTTGACCAGTTGGACTTTACTTTATGAAAAGAGAACATATTTCAACCGATATTATATAACCAAAAAATGAGGCGGAATAATTCTAAATTCTCCATTCACAAAGGATTACAGACTTTTATTCTGGATGATTCATGAATATAATTGAATTTTACCTGCAATGTACCAATCTTCAACCAATATAGAACCTAATAACATCATCCTATTCTATTCAAGAATTAATATTCTGTTCGAATACCAAAGTCTCATATCCTTTTTTGTTTCAACCCTTTTTTTTCTCTCTATGTCCCTTAAAAAGATTTAATCTTTAAAATATATTTTCTATGTATGTGCTGAATAGCAAAATTATATCAAACCAAAATTAATATTTTGTTAATGGTTTTTCCTCTGAGGAGATGAGCCTCCATCGAAAATCCATGGATTAAGGAAATTAATATAAATATTGTATTCTTTGTCCAAACAATAAATTTTTATTTTAAAAATTATATTTTCTTCTGGATGAAATTTAAATATAAAATCTGTATATTTAATTTGCTCTATCTAGTATATTGAGCAATTTTATTCGGCTGGGATTGTCTTATATAAAATTATTACCTCCCAAAAGTATTATGTAAGACTTGAAACCACAAGATTCCTTAATCTGTGATCTAATTCATCTGATTATTCTGATATATATATATATATATATATATATATATATATATATATATATATATATATATATATATATATATGGTGAAAATAATGGAAATAGTATTCCAACAAAATAGAGAAATAAAAAGGAACAAACTGCATTATATGTTCATCAACGTTTCGTCTTTATTTCGAGGAAGAGGAAGTCTCGAAATAAAGACGAAACGTTGATGAACATATAATACGGTTTGTTTCTTTTTATTTATATATATATATATATATATAATATATACAATAATGGTTGGAGCTAGAAAATTTAATGCAAACTTATAATAAATCTGCTTCAGAATTATACCTTGAAAAACCTAACATTATTTTGTGAATAGGTTATATTTGTTTTGATATAGGTTGTTAGTACCCCTCTTTTTTTTAGAATGGTTCAACCCTGTAAAGTTGACTTTAAAATAAAGGGATGGTCTTTATTGAAAGTTTCGTGGATGGTTTTTGGCCTGATGAGATGATTTTCCCTGCTAGGGGGTCATTGAAACACGTTTGCTAATGTGTAGCCAATAGCTCTCCAACAATCAATATATATATATATATATATATATATATATATATATATATATATATATATATATATATATATATATATATATATATAGAAAGTTTTCCAACCTTTAAAACGATATAAAAAAACAAACAAGAATAATCTGAAATGGTCGTCTTATTGAAAAAGGAACAAAGACAAAATAGATTCTTACTTTTCCCATCCTTGGGAAAACATTATCAAATCCACGTCCAAAATGCCAGTCTGATATCATTCCAAATATTCTTGACAATGTGCTATCATCAAATTCATTAATTGTAACAATATTTAAGTGACGGGTGAACCTTGTGCTGATGGTATTTCTACCTCCTCCAGGTGGACCCATGGCTGATACAAAAAACTGCAATGTTAAAAAAAATTATAAAACATAAACGTGATTTGATGAAATTAAAGGAAAATACAAAACAGAATAATTTCAATGTTTGAAATGTATTTCTCTTCTTTTACAGCCAGATTTTATTAGATTTAATGTGTCTACATGAATCATAGACCAAATACGTTTTTGGATGGAACCGAACATATTGTTGAATAGAACTGAGCACTTTGTTGAATGGAACTGAACATATTGTTGAATAGAACTAAACACTTTGTTGAATGGAACTGAACATATTGTTGAATAGAACTAAACACTTTGTTGAATGGAACTGAACATATTGTCGAATGGAACTGAACACTTTGTTGAATGGAACTGAACATATTGTTGAATAGAACTGAACACTTTGTTGAATGGAACTGAATATATTAAACGGAACTGAACACAGTGTGTAATAGAACTGAACACATATTGTTGAATAGAACTGAACACTTTGTTGAATGGAACTGAACATAGTTGAATAGAACTGAACACTTTGTTGAATGGAACTGGATATATTAAATGGAACTGAACAGTGTTGAATGGAACTGAATATATTGACGGAAATGAACATGTTAGATGGAACTAAAAATATTTTCGGATGGAACTAAAAATGTTGTTGGATGAAACTGAACATGTTGTTGTTAACATATTCCCCGAGTTATGTGCCCTTGATAGAAACTCAACTATCTTGGCATTGGGGGCAATAAATAAATAAATCAGTCTGAATACCTTTTTAACCCATACCTTCACATTTATACCTAAATTGTTAACGCCTCATACATTTTACAGATTTTGGCATACAACTACTGAAAATGTCTAACCCACGTGAACCCCCACCAAAACAGACTGGAACTAACCCGGTAGCGTTCATGATGTAAATGCAACAGCAGCAGCTCACAACTCATGACACGTTTATTACCTACCGAGCAACACACGCCCACACTATTTTTGCATCATCCATGCGTTAAACCCGGCCGCCCAGTCATAGAACCAGACTCGTCAGACAATAAATGGATCATCTTCAAAGGGATGACACAACTCACCGACCCGACAGATATCCGAAATGAGCTGCGATCCGCATGCAGTTCATCTTTTAATGAAATGCTGTTCAATTTCATTGGCCCAGATGCTTTAAATACTGCCACAGATGAACAGTTGCTAGGATACATCAAACCTGTTGCAGTGAAATCGGTCCACCCAGAGGTGTACCAGCAACAATTTTTTGTCATGAAGCAAGGTGATGGGGAGGCTATAACATCTTTCATTTTTCGATTGAAGTTGCAAGCGATGCTTTGTGCTTTTGAAAGACAATGGGGTTGTGACAACCAACGATGTACACCCTCACTCTCCGAGGATATGATCAAATCCCAGGTCATTGCCGGCTTACGGGACATTTCCCACCAAAGCAAAATTTTGACAGAGATTAATCCATTGCTAAAGCTAAGCGACTTAACCAAACGTTTGTTGACTCTAGAGTCTACTGCCAGAGCATCGAGCCACTTCCAGCCAGCTGAGACTCCACAAATAGCCCCAACCAGATCTGCGTCATCACAAAAATTACTGTCACAGAATAAGACAAGTAATAAGAACAAATATAAAGGTTGTGGTGACAAAGCACACCCAAAGGAACGCAGGCAATGCCCCACTTGAGGTAAATCATGCCACAAATGTGGAAGAGAAAAGCACTTCTCGAGCACATGCAAAAGCAAAGCATTATCCAATGCCATAATGGAAAATTACTCTGATGACAACCAAAGTGATGACACCTATTTCATATCAACCATGAACATGCAGCCCAGGTGACTAAAAGAAGGGGGAATTCCGCATGGAGCATGAACAAACAACCAGTTCACACCGGGACGACCAGAGCCACCCCCATTCATTAATATTACAATCACATTGAACACCATAGCTCACAGACACCTCGGACAATTAATGCATACTGAGGTGAAACCACGATCCACTCAATAAATTGCAATGGCAGATACTGGGGTCTAAACTAGTACAGCTGCAGAGCATATATTGAAAGATCTTGGGTGCACTTCAAAACATCGATTATGCACTAAGCATCGATTACAACAACTTGCCCATCATAGGAGCCTTAATCGCCACATTAAAACTTGGTGATGTAACATGCTCGGAGATGATTTACATCTGCCCAAAGATTAGAGGCCTATATATTTCATAGACGGCCCTAAAAAAACTAAGGATTATTGACACTGACTTTCCAACAAATATTAGGAGTCCAGTAGCCACAACAAAGATAGACTGTAAACCGGCTAACTGTACTTGTGGTTGCCCATCCAGATCATCTTGTTCACTACCACCAGACAAGCTGCCATTACCTGCAACACCTGATTATCGCAACAACCTAGAAAATTGGCTCAAGTATTACTTCTCCAGCCGTGCATTCAACACGTGCACACACCAAAAGTTGCAGACCATGATGGGTGAGCCATTCATTACATTTTTAGACAACTACCAACCCAAAGCCGTTCACAAGCTAATCCCAGTCCCCCACTACTGGAAAGAAGCTGTCAAATCCCAGCTAGATGTCGATGTGGCACTGAACATAATTGAACCAGTGCCAGAATGATCACAATTCCCCAAAAAGATGGCAGCCCACATAGAGCGGTCGACTTGCAGAATTTGAACGCAGCAACAAAACAGGAGACACATCACACACCCTCTCGATTCAACCGTGTCAATACAATATCCCCAGGAAAAAAGAAAACCATCTTCGATGCATGGAATGGATATCACAGTGTTCCTCTTGCTGTGGAAGCACGGGACACCACCACCTTCATAACAGAATGGGACAGATACTTATATTTGTGAGCTCCCCAAGGTTTTCAAGCATCGAATGATGGCTACACAAAGAGATTCAACACTATTACAAAAAGTTTCCTTCATGTGACCCGTTGTGTGGACGATTCAGTTTTATGGGATGATGATATAGCAACATCCTTTTGGCACACTATTAGATACATCATGCTTTGCGCCAAAAATAGGATCGTGTTCAACCCAGATAAATTCCATTTTGCAAAAGACAATGTGGAGTTTGCCGGTTTTGACATCAGCCTGACAGAGTATAAACCATCTCCAAAACTGGTTGAGAGAATCAGAAACTTTCCATCCCCCAAAAATATAACAGATGTCAGATCTTTCTTCTGATTAACCAGGTTTCGTATGATTTTGCTCAAGCACTCGTTATGTCACCTCTCAGGGAGCTACTTAAGCATAAAAGCAGGTTTTACTGGGATGATCTGTTGGAGCAACGTTTCAACAGTCTAAGCATAAAATACTAGAAAGCATCCTAGATGGTGTTCAAACATTCGAAATAAATCGCCTAACATGCCTGACTACAGACTGGAATCGAACGGGGATAGGATTTACTCTACTCTAAAAACATTGTGGGTGCGCATCCACAGTCGACCACCTTTGTGAGCCAGGACACTGGAAAGTTGTATATGCTGGTTCCCGATTCACTAAGCCCACTGAGAGTCATTACGCACCAATTGAAGGGGAAACTTTAGCCATAAAGTTTGATTTGGAAAGCTGCAAAATGTTTGTTTTGGGCTGCCCCCACCTGCTACTCGCCATTGTCCTTGTGCCGATATCAATGATCATGACCTGGACAAAATTTTAAAAAAAACAGGATATTGGACATCAGAGAGCAGACACTGAAGTACAGATTCAAGGTAGTGTCCATACCAAGCAACGTTAATGGTGGAACAAATGCTATGTCTCGCATCCCTGCACCTAGCATTGCGGAATATGTGCCTATTCAAAATCAGCACAGACATAAACCTCTGCATTATGACAACACTGGCACAATTGTTCAGACCCTCTCCCACAGACAATACCATACATTAGTAGATGGCAGTAAAAAAACCACACTCTGAAACTGCCGTCATCTCCGCAGGATAAACACAGACACCGATAACCTGGCCCATGACAACACCTTACTAGGCGCCTTACCAAACAACAAGATGGATAACCATGTCCCACAAATGCCTATCCTACCCATGCCAATAGACCTAGACAGCAAGCACCCACAAATACAAATAACACCACCTACCACACTGGGAACACCAGTAGGGAGGAAACATTTGCAACCAACAGAGACAATGCAAGACAAATGCCTAGAAACTAGGTCCGTCCGCAACAAACGACTGCCGGCTAGATTTAAGGACTTCCAACTTAGATCACATTTTTCTCTTTTTTTTTTTAACAAATGCCGTTTCCTTAAAAAAAAAAAAAAAAGAAAGCTACGTGTTAACATATTACCCGAGTTATGTGCCCTTGATAAAAATTCAGCTACCTTGGCATTGGGGGAAACTCCTCTGGCAGAGGTAACGGAAAACTGTCATGACGACCTGAATAAAGGTACGTCCTCCCATGCTAAGTTCTCACATAAAATATCCCATATTTTAATTATACAAGATGTTAGATAGAAATAAACACTTTGTTGGATAGAACTTAACACATTATTGAATGGAACTGAACATGTTGTTTATTAGAATTGAATGTTGGATTATGCTGCCAGGCAACGCCAGGTTGGGGTCGGACGACACTGGAAAATATTGGATATTATTTGCACATACACAGATACATGACCAGTCAAGCTTGGTATCATGTTTCGATTATTGCCTGGCATGATGTAAACCCAGTAAAACAAAGTCCATTTGATTTCATGGTGAACAAAAAAAAGCAACCCACATTTTGACCTCTTAAGTCAATCACCAAAACAAACAGAGAATCAAATTTGATCAATATAGACAGACGGACAACAAAGAAGTGGGAGAGAGGCAGGAAAGAGACAGACCCGCAACACACCCACATACAACCCCCGTTCTGTCTTATTGCTGTTGTAGTCATAGCACTAAAGTGCAAATAAACCATATTTGTTTTGACTAACTGGTGTTTTGTTATTTGAACCATGGCATATTTCAACAAGCGGGTATACATAGTTCAAAAGCACTACAAACACGCTGCGCAAATTATATATCTGTTCTACACACATGGCAATCAAACAACAGGCATTATGACGTTGTTTATAGATGGAACTGACCACGTTGTTGAATGGAACTGATCATGTTGTTGAAGTGAACTGATCATGTTGTTGAATGGAACTGACCACGTTGTTGAATAGAACTGACCACGTTGTTGAATAGAACTGACCACATTGTTGAATAGAACTGACCACATTGTTGAATAGAACTGACCACGTTGTTGAATGGAACTGACCACGTTGTTGAATGGAACTGACCACGTTGTTGAATAGAACTGATCATGTTGTTGAATGGAACTGACCACGTTGTTGAATAGAACTGACCACGTTGTTGAATAGAACTGACCACGTTGTTGAATAGAACTGACCACGTTGTTGAATAGAACTGACCACGTTGTTGAATGGAACTGATCATGTTGTTGAATGGAACTGATCATGTTGTTGAATAGAACTGACCACGTTGTTGAATAGAACTGATCATGTTGTTGAATGGAACTGACCACGTTGTTGAATAGAACTGACCACATTGTTGAATAGAACTGACCACATTGTTGAATAGAACTGACCACGTTGTTGAATGGAACTGACCACGTTGTTGAATGGAACTGACCACGTTGTTGAATAGAACTGATCATGTTGTTGAATGGAACTGACCACGTTGTTGAATAGAACTGACCACGTTGTTGAATAGAACTGACCACGTTGTTGAATAGAACTGACCACATTGTTGAATAGAACTGACCACGTTGTTGAATAGAACTGACCACGTTGTTGAATGGAACTGATCATGTTGTTGAATGGAACTGATCATGTTGTTGAATAGAACTGACCACGTTGTTGAATAGAACTGATCATGTTGTTGAATGGAACTGACCACGTTGTTGAATAGAACTGACCACGTTGTTGAATAGAACTGATCATGTTGTTGAATAGAACTGACCACGTTGTTGAATAGAACTGATCACGTTGTTGAATGGAACTGATCATGTTGTTGAATGGAACTGACCACGTTGTTGAATGGAACTGATCATGTTGTTGAATGGAACTGATCACGTTGTTGAACTGAACTGAACGTTGTGGAATGGGACTGAACACTTTCAATGGCAATGGCCACATTGTTAGATAAACCTGAACGTGCTGTTTGATGAAACTAAATACATTGTTGAATAAAATGGAACACATTGTTGGATAAAACTGAACATATTATAAGATGGAACTGAGCACATTTTTGCGTGGAATTGAACACATTGTTGAATAGAACTAGACACATAGAGCTAAGGATATTGTTGGCTAAAAATGGATCCAAAGACAATGCATCAAACTTATTTTTAATTCTTGGATAATTTCAGCTCTTGGTGTTTTCTAAGATTAGAATCTTGGTTGAAATTAAATGAAGTTTTATAAATTGCAGGTCATGCTGGCTCAACCATTAACCAAAATAAGAACGCTCTTAAGTGGTAAGGGCTAAAGTTTAAAGAGCTTAATCCAGCCCTAGATGAAGAGTGTACGGGGAATTGACAAATGGTTGGATAAAACCAATTCCATAAAACTTTGTCTTTTGTTTTCTTGTTCCTTCATTAAAGCGTAACAGATATTTTTACTTTTTACCTCAAAGCACATACAATATAGCAGTAGCATGTTTTGTTTAAAGAAGATAAAAATACCAAGTAAATCTTAAGGATCAAGGAAGATGAAAAGACCGAGGAACGAAAGCACTAATCAGACCTATACTGGAAGAATGCGGAGAGGATTTGAAATTTTGAGAGGTTTATTGACATCTAAATCCGAGTGAATACCAATGTTCGTTGCAAGTGAGAAATTATATCATAAGCTACTGTTATAAAAACACAACGTCATTTGTAATAGTTATTAGAGGTGGACAGTATTTGGAATCTGTGAAAAATCGTTGTCTCCAGGCAACATCATCGCTTATTAGCATTGAGTATATATATATATATATATATATATATATATATATATAGTAATTTATAAAATATATATGGCGATTAAGCTACACTGAATATTCGGCGTTTCATCCACTATAGGATTCGTCAGGCTTATGCGCGAATTCTGTGGTTGTTTCTCGTTTTTATATATGTTGAGGATTTTAGTTAGCCAATCAGCTTTCTAGTATCCACCGCGCCCCTTCCTATCAGCCAATGGGCATGCATTTTATCGAACAAAGGATCTGTTTTAGAACCAGGTTAGTGGTTTAAGGCAGACGATTTTCCTCATTTCTGCTCTTTTTTTTTATATAAATATACATATGTGTACACACATACATGCACACAAACATACATATATATATATATATATATATATATATATATATATATATATATATATGTGTGTGTGGTCGTTTATGTATATTCATGTTTATTTAATTTATTTATTTGTTTGTTTTCTATTGTTTTTGTTAGTTTTAAAGCTATTTTGTATCGCTATCCTAGAGTAAGTTTTATTTTGTGAACACAATTGTTTGCTATTTCTCGCCTACAGTTTAATAGATTTTGGGGTTCTTTAAAGTATAGGATAGCAAATTTTTCATGGAGGCATAATTTACATGGGTCATCTAAATGTCTGCACGTGGTAGCTTGTCTTATTATTTTCCATTCGACTACCGGCGAATGTCCGCTTTCTTTGAGTTCCCAGTATTTATTCGCTAGTGTTGTTTTTATACAGTGTTTTTTATTTTTGAATGTACTTTTGTGGTCATAGTATCAGGTTTTGAAATCTAAGGAAGTCATGCCTACGTAATATTTCTTGTTATTCAGGTTTTCTTTCGCAAATATTGTTGCTTGATAAACTACGCTTTTTGTTAGACATTTATTTTGAACTAGGCAAAGTGTGCAGTGTCTACAGTTGCATTTATCTTGTTCGTTGTTATAATAATAATAATAATAATAATAATAATAATAATAATAATAATAATAATAATAATAATAATAATAACGAACAAGATAAATAATAATACCGGTTGTTGTCAGTGAGCAGTTTTTGCTAATAGCCAATTTGAGAACTCCAATTGAGTAAAAAAATAAATAAATAAATAAATAAATAATAATAATAATAATAATAATAATAATAATAATAATAATAATAACAATAATAATAATAATAATAATAATAATAATAATAATAATAACAACAACAACAACAACAACAACAACAACACCGACAATTATACAGGAGATAAAAAATTAACTAATATTTCAAACAGTTGACTTATTTATCTTGCTGTATAATATCATAATTATATAATTTTATTTTCTAAAATTGACTGTTCTATGCTCACTTCTAAATTCATTAACCTTTCAAATATCTGATGTCCTGCATTCCGTCTATTAATATCAAAAGATTGAATTCATTTCTTTTGAGGCCAGTTTTTCAAATGTGCAATATGTCGTTACATTCTTTAACCTGTTTACACACTCGTTTGAATCTGATCTCGCAGCCATGAATTTGTTTTTCTCTTAACAATGACGAGTATTTTTCTCAGTTGTCTGATTTTCTTAATTATTTCAACAATCTCTTATTCTTCTAGTTCCTTTCAGCTATGTCGTTTGTGAATTTCTTCTACGCTAACGTTTGCCATAATGAAATCAGTGATCTCATTTTCCCCTCTGGTAACATTTTTTATTTATTTATCGTTTAATTTTTTATACACTCGCCAACATTGACAAACATCTGATACGTGTTTCCACATGATTTAATCCATTCAGTGCGTTAATGATCCTTATCAGTAAGGTCATATTGTTATAAAGCAGTCAGTCGAATCGTGTAAAGACAAAATATTTAGAATAAGACGGCAACAAAGTGAATGCTTTGCATTGACTTTTACATTTGTATAACATTGAATTTTTGTCAATTTTTTTTTTTAAGTTTTGCAAACAACGTTGTTGTTTTTTTGTTATTTTTAAATTATTGTTTCACATTAATTTTTGTAAAACTTGCTTCCCTTACTTTATCATTTAGTTCTCACATTCCATTGGTGGTTGCGAGGTCGGAGTCTATTCCACCTAACACTTATTGTTTGCTAGTTTTTGACCTTGAAGTAATATTTTTCAGCTCCTTACATTAAGCGGCTTCATGTCTTGTCTAGAGCGATTTCCCTTAGACAAAATGTGTTCAATTCTGTTATGACAAACACATATTAGTCTCTAAATATTAAATGTTTTGTGGCATTCTGCTTTTAGTAAGATAAAACTGGATTGCATACAATATTACAATGGCAATGAAGGTAACTAATGAATTCATAAGAATAAAAGAATTCGCCCAAGTTTTCTTTAGTTTGTTTAGCAACGTTAAAATTTGACATTAAGATTCTTCTTTGTCTGCATTTTCTGAAGGTGGCCTTCAGTTGGTATTAATTGAAAAACTTAATTTTAAATAAAACATCACAATTTTACAATGCCGTTTGATACTCTCAAAAGGTTGTGCTCAAATCACGTCGGGGTCACCATTATAGAAACGCAATCCTATATATTAGTATTAAATGAAAATGTTGCATGAAAGGAAAAACACAACCTCTTTTAACACAACAATGAAATAATTTATTTAACTGGAAGAAAGTTAGACGGTGTCCAAATGAAGAAAGGAAAGTTCTTCAAGTGGTCAATAGTCGGTCAGCAATTATATTCAGGTAAAGATCATCAAAGCTGGAGTGTCCAGTGGACAAGAACAGAACAGAGGGAGACAGAAGAGATGTCTTTCCTCGTTAGTTCCAAGGTTCTCTTTGCTCGCTGACCGTGATTTCCAAAGGGGCTGAAGAAGTCGATTTATAACTGTGCAGCCAAATTTCCCAGCAGGGGCATTTATCTGTTAGAGATAATGAGTCCTTATTCATGGCTGCTACATCCCTGTTTCAAACAAATATTATATCTAAGTTGCTCTAATTTGAGTCCAAATCTATTTATATAGGAAGGCACTTTGTCTGTGTGTGTGTGTGTGTGTGTGTGTGTGTGTGTGTGTGTGTGTGTGTGTGTGTGTGTGTGTGTGTGTGTGTGTGAGAGAGAGAGAGAGAGAGAGTTCCCTTTGGACTTCAAAACCGCTGGACCGATTTTTAAAAGATTCACACAAATGTACTTTATTTATCTGAGGGTGTTCTTATATAGGTTTTTATTGGAATGACTCCTCTAAGTATCGAAAACCGATATTCGATAATCGAAAAAATCTTATTGAAAAAAGAATAGTCAGATTTTGACCAAAGTTAACACTCTTATAAAACTAACATCACATCACAAATGCATTTTCATTTCATCACCACACAAGCAGACAGGCACGGGTATATAAAATTAACGGTAGGTTCCTTGATAATACAGGCGCGCATTCGAAATGAATGTTTCTGTTTAGAGCATAACTGAACCATGATACTTTACTTTTAAATTTTAAACTTTAATTCAAGCAATTATATAAGATAATTTCATAAAATCAGTAGTAGGTTGTCTACAGTGCAATGTAGACAACAGTATATTGTGGACTAATTCACTGCAGAAAGGCATCTGAAGTTTCCTCCCTCCCTGTACACCATGGTGGGTCCCCAACTAGAGCAGGCAATCAATCGATTTGATTGAAAAATGGTTAATTTTATCGATTTTGATGGCAGTAAAAGTATGGTGTGGAACATTCGTTGACCCCCCCCCCAATCAATCCCGGGCAACGTCGGGTTTCGTTGCTAGTATTTTCTAAATTTGAAAATGAGGAGCAGTTTAGAATCAATATTTTAAGGTGTTTACTGGTGATGGGACGATTCCAATATTTTTCCCGATTCCGATACAATTACAGATTCCGTACTAAATTACCAATTCTGATACAATTCTCGATTCTGATTCTTTATAAATCTTTAAGTATTTAACAATAGAGTTGTTATTTTTCCCCCCTGATTACCATAAAAACACATGTTAAATGTGCAAATATTTCCCAAAGTGTAAAAATATACTTGTGGGGAATGATCTACCGATTATAGTTTTACTGACAGTTTAAAATAAATAAACATTGATTATTTTTATCATTTTTATCAGCAGTGGAAAAAATTGCTTTAAACAAAATCAAATAAAAAAAGACATAAGAATCGTTTTGGCATCGGAAAATAAGCAGAAATTTTTCCGATTCCGATGCCGATTCTGATACTTGTTTCGATTTTTCCAATTCTGACCCTTTTTTATTGCATTAATGTGACAACGTTTAAATCCATTTCCTTCCACATTTGAAAACTCTCCCATTTCTACACCATACTAAGATTGAAATAAATAAAACAAAATGAAAAAAAAAAAAACATCATAAACATGATCATCATTCATACCACATCTTGTAGGAAGAGTTTGGACGTGTCTCTCTTGTCATACCAATGACCATGATCCAGCCACTGGCGTAATAATTCAATCGGTGGTTGGGCTCCATATTTCTCTTTGGATGGCATATTCAAATCATCAACAAAGACCACCATTTTTTTACCCACCGGTGGCCCATATACACTTTTCCTTTTTCTAAAAGCAAAAGGTAAAGAAGAAAATAGACAAATGAAAATAAAACACAAAATAAATAAAACAAGAAAACAATATCAGTTGTGTCTAGTCAAAAGACGAATCCGATATTTTTTCCAATTCCGATAAAATTACTGATTCTGCTCTAAATTCTAGATTCCGACACAATTAGTGATTCCGATTTTTTTTAATTTCTAAATATTTAGCTATAGACTTGCTGTTGTTTTTTTTAATTTTATTTTTCTAACCACAGTAAAAAAAAAAGCAAAAAACAAAAAAACATATATATTTTATCAAACGTAAAAATACAGTTGTTGGGGGTGATTTATAAATTATAATTCGATTATTTGTTTAAAATCAATCAATATTTATCATTATATGATTAGTACTAGGAATAGACAATTTTCAAACAAACAAAATCAAACTAAAAAATAAACAATAAACATCGTTTTGGCATCAGAAAATAGGCACAATTTTTCAGATTCCAATACTGATACCCCCAAAAGCTCTAATTTTTCCGATTTCTGATTCCAATAAATCGTCTCAACACTACATTTCATTAATTATATGAAAAACAACTTTCTTAAAGTTGTTGATTATAGAAGAGCACCCAGCAAGGGTCAATTTTATTAACATTTGTTTTTGTTTTGTTTTTCACAAAAGTTTTCTTTCATATCTACCGTAAGTAGCGTTCTTCTAAATAATAATGGGTTTAGAAATAGGAAGACGAATTAAAAGAGTTGAAATGTACGCATTATTTGGATCCTTCGAACTACTATTCTCATCTTGAGTGTTATTTTCATAACGTTTTGGTCGATGTAACCTCCGGCCTTCTTTAGGCGTATTTTATCAAACTCGGGAATGTTTCTGTTGAATTTGGAAATCTGGAAGGAATTTCGAACAGAACTCTTTATTTACTTCACGGGGGTAGCATGCTCTCATTCCGTCAGCTCTAACTGGATAGAGGTCCTAAGTAATTGTTTTTTTTTTTTTTTTGGTCGCCCAAACTGAGAATTGAACCTTTAACCTTCAGGATATCACTTTTACAATTGATTTTACACGTACTCTTCTAACTACTGCACCACAGATCCTGAAGGTTGTAGGTTCAATTCTCAGTGTGGGTGACCGAAACATACAATTGCGAATTTCTTAGGACCTCTGTTCAGTTGTGGTTGATGGGACAAGATCATGCTACCCCATGAAGTAAATAAAGGATTCCGTATGAAATTCAGTCCAGATAAGATACATTTGAAGAAGGCCGGGGGTTACATTGACTGGTACATTGTAAAAATGACACTCAAGATGAAAACAGCAGTCCGAAGTGTCTAAATAAGACAAATAGCCAATCCTCATCTCAAAAATTCAGAAACGTAAGAGTTGAAATATTTGAGAAAAATGCGATTGGTTTATTTGGTTATATTTCATCTTTACAAGTAAAAGGCAGAGAGAAGAAATTAATTTAAAGGCAAGGGACATAACTCTTATTTGTTCTTTACTACCAATGTCACAATTGTTTTTGTTTTTGTTTTTGTCTTTTTCTTTAAGCATTTTTTTTTTACACAGTAATCACCACTTATCAAGGCCCGGAAGCCACTCGAGGATAAGGGTTAATGGGTGTACATTAGTCAATGTGATTATATCTTAGTAAACACAAGTAGTGGAAATTTTGTAAATTTGATTACTTAGGGAGACGGTTTATCAAGAACTTGTTTATGTTGGACTTGAAGACAATTAGATTGTAGTCAGCTGGAAAGCAGGCAAATGGAAGAGAGTTCTACAGGTGTGCAGTTCTAAGAAAGAAGCTTTGTTCATGGAATCTACATTTAGGTTTAGGTGCAGATAAAGAGTTTGGGAAATTATTAATAGTGGTTTTGGTTAGACGAGTGTTTTTCGTGAAAGTTTGGCGAGTGAGGACCATAAATTGAAGTTCAGATGAGCACTTACCATGAAAATAACGATAAAGCAGAGACAGACCTTCAACGTCTCTTCTGTGGGAAAGAGTTTTATCCAATGACAAGAATTTATTTCAGTAGAGCAATTGCAAAACAAAAGAGGTGCTCATGTAGTTTCCCGATCCATGTAAATTTTTCAGAAAGACGATATACTGTGGCTCAAAATTGTATTTTTTAAGATTATGACATGCTGAACAGATTGATGTTAAAATCATTTTAGTATTACGTATGGAATAGGAAATAAAAAGATTTTATAAATTAGTAAATTAGCCGATACACGTTTTTTTTTTCTGCTGATGGACGTTCCCTATCCCAGTTGATTTAAAAACTTGGAATGGAGACGTGTTAAGAACTTGAGGTGAAACACAAATAAGTAAAGTATATTGTGAGTAAAATAAAACTAATTTATTTAAAACAATTAAGATAAATATTTGTAAAAATATTTGTTGCAAAACATAATTCTTTCGTTTTGCGACAAATCAAAATTATAATTTATTAAAATATTTTTACACTTCATCTTAACATAATGGAACGAAAATTAAAATTGGCTCGGGATTTCTCCTCCTGTGATTGAGGAGAGAACAGATACCACTACTATTTTTCATCCTGTGTCAAACTCTGAGCTTTATCGCAATTTTCTAGCAGTAAAAATATTTCTTGTCAATCATAAAATGTAAGAGAAAGATTTAATAGTTATAAAATAATAAGGACACCAACATTTGCATGGGAATCGTAGTATTACCTACCCCTGTTCACACTTACAAAGATACTCACCAGAGGGTCTCAGACTGGAATTATCTCCCTTTTAAAAATCTGGATGATGCTGATCTGTGTTATAAAAAGGGATGCTCAGGCTATTTCCTTCTCTTTTTTTTCTAGAACTGGGCTCGGCATGCACACTTACCAGGCGCCCTTGCTCTCTCCATACAAAATTCACTGTACGATGTGTAACTCTTCTCTCTGTATTTAAATGCATGCACACTCACACATAATCTATTCAGACTTTGTCGTGCATATGTTGATGGACACAATTTCTAAAGCGAATAACACGTGTGCTCTCCTCACAACTCACTATTCGGTATGTAAACCCTTCCTTTCTACGAATACACACACACACATACATATGATTCACAGATTTTTTTTATTTACACATTCTCAATGGATATAATGTCCTAGCGAACCCAGTCAGGTTTGTGAACAATAAATATTTTTCTATATCCTTCTTTGTTTCCGAGTTGTTATTTTGTTTTCATTGGCATATGCTTGTATTTGAACAAACGTATATAAAAGAACTAGTTCTGCTAAGCATTCGCCAAGTATCCCCAGAAGGGAGAGATAAGTTTTCCAAAAGATCTTTAAACTCTATTCTTTCACTTCACCATTTCGTTTTTTATTTAAAGAGGAACGAGAGATATGAACGCTATGTATTTTGTTTAAACAAGCCATGAATCATGCTAGGTAGACAATTAAAGAACATCACATAACAGAATTCAAAACAAATAATAACAGTAGGAATAAAGAGGCTTTTGAAGGGTGAAAGCAAAAATAAAAGGCATCGATGAAACACAAACAAATCTCAGAGAAAAGCTAAAAAGAAAAGGTTGCCAAGTGCACAAACCAAATCAGGTGTACAAAAAGAAAACTGAAGACAAGTGAATGTTGTTTGTGACAAGGCACAACATTTGAGAGTGAGCAAGTCCACACAGCAAGGGTGATGTGGTGGGCTTAAAACAATAATATAAGAAAAAAAAATGAAAAACAAAACAGAAACTGCCATGATTGTTGTAGTGAAGTTTTTGACTGCGAATATTCATCACAAAAGTTTCATACATCCTCCAAGAGTTTCAAGGAAATGAAAGAAATCAATAAAAGTCGGTCTTTTAGGATTCAAGATTCAAAAATATTACAAATGACAGTGCATGTTGCATTTTTTATCATCTATCTATACACCTATAAAGTTGAGTTTTATTATCGCACTGTCATTGATATTAAAAGCCTACTTTTTTATTTAAAAATTAAAACGAACTCCTTAATGTATTCAGTCATTGATATGCGAGCGATTTCCTAAAAGTTAACTAATTTGCATATTCCTTTAAAAAAACTAACTTTCATTAATTAATCATTCATTTTAATTTGGGGGGAGTTTTTCACCACTGCAACCAACATTCATCCTGGTAAAATTCACTTTCAAACCTTTATTTTTGTAACAGTTTTTAACTTAACAAGTAAGTCTTGCATTCTTACACAGGTAAGCACTGAATACAGCATCTCTTCTGGACAAGTCATACCAAACTATCGATAATGCTGTAACGTCACACAAGTTTACACACGTTTTACACATGTAGGGACCCAACACATTGCAGACCACGTCACAAGGAACATAAAAAAGGAAAAATTCGACTTCATTTTTTTTTCTAGTTAAACAACAGCTTTAATTTACAGGTACTTTCCCGTCCAGCCATGTTTAGCATGCATTTTTGCTACTTGCTCTCGGCCCATACGTGTGTCACACGTCTATCTCTCCTGTATCTAACGTGATCTTGATCCTTGGTCTGCGCACACTTTTTTTTATAATCTTTTTCCTTTTGCCTAGCTGTGACGTCATCTCACACACGGCTCGGTCATTTGCATATAGCTGCTATACACCTCTGAGTTCGTTACAATGCTTCAAAGATACAAACTGAAGCAATGAACTCAGTCCAAAACGCTTACGTACTCCTACTTCAGCAGTAAAACCGTCACTAAATGAGATGTTAATTTTAACTCGACTTAAAGCATTTCTGTACATTTCTTAGAGCAACATTCACCAACCAGTCCCAAGTTTATGCAAAGTCCACCAACTTTCTTTGTACTTTGCTAAAAGCTTTCTCCAGATCCACCAAGACAAGATACAGGTTTTTCTTTTTACCAAGGTACTTGTCTTTCATGTTTCAGGATAAATACAATATCAATGGTATTTTGCCCAAACATAAAACCAAATTGCATTTGATCTATGCTTATCTGACTTCTTATCTGCTGCTCAGTTATTTTCTCAGTCACTTTGACGCCATGATCCATCAATTTTAAACTTTGTAAATACCTCTATCAAACGCTTTCCTTTGACTAATTTGAGTCTTAAAAATTAGCTTAGTTCTGATGACCTTCGATAGCATTACAACATTAAAAGAATAGATGACAGAACAATTGTACCAAGTTGCCAATATTTCAGGATAATCTCTTCTTTTATGACTATGTCAAGTCTGTGATCATCCCAATGCCTCTTTCACACACAGCCTTCAACATTTCTGCAAATCTTCATCTTATTCACAGCTCCTTGTACTTCAGTTGTTCGTAATTCTTATAAGTAAACCAGATATATTTTCTGAAACTTCTAACATTTTTCAGTTCCATAAAAATTATTCAATAATTCCTCATGGTGCCATTTCCAAGCATCCTACTTGTCCTGTTCATTTGTTGCTAACACTCCATTCTCATTTCAAATGCTCGTCTCTCCAACGATATTCAAATTCATCTTTGCAATCTGTATAGCTATCGTGAATAATTCATTCTTCTGGCCATCTTTTTGTAATCTATATATCTATAAAGCTCAGTTTTTTCTCACTCTGATATTGATATTAAAAGTCGACTTTTTCTATTTAAAAATTATTATTGTCCTTTTCATTTGTTGCTAACACTTGGTTATTATTTCGAATGCATTTCTTTCCGATAATATCCATATTTATCTTTGCCAGCTGTTTAGTTATTCTGAATACTTTGTTCTTTTTGTCATCCTGTTGTAGTATACCTGAAAGCCTAACTTTCTCAGCCTACTTTTTGGCTATGTATAGTGCTCTCCTTTGGTTCCCTCTTTGACGATATGAATATCAAATTTTCTTGCATAATAAAAATTTGTGCATAATAAATTTTTTCTTATTTCTTCAGTCTATATCCTCCATGATGGACCATGTAGCTTTATGCATAGGATATTCATCTGTACGCGCACACACACTTACTCACTCAAACATTATATACGAGGGGCGTGCAATAAGTAATGCCACTGACCCACTTAAAGTTGTCTGATCTAGCTGAGATTTTGCATGTGCAATGATTTATATCTCTACGGGTTATGTGACAAATTACAGCTCTGAACTATTTGTGGTTTCTGTTTTACAGGTGTTTGAACTGAGTCAGGTTTGAAATGGAGCCTGTTGAGTGTCGAGCAGTGATCCGGTTTTTGTATTTGAAAGGACGCACGCCACAGGAGACTTTTGATAAAATGAAAGAAACTTATGGTGATAATGCCCCATTATATGACCTTGTAAAATGCTGGCATCATGAATTCAAACATGGCCGGAAATCTGTGGCAACAGCTCCCAGACCTTCTGCCATTGATGCAGCATCTGTCTGTTAAGTTGAGGCTGCCATTTTGGAAGATCGGCGCATTACTATTTACCAAATAGCTCAAGATGTCAAGATTAGTACAGGGCCTGTGGAAACTATCATTCATGACCATTTGCATATGCATAAGGTGTCTGCCAAATGGATTCCCAGATTGCTCACACCATTCCAGAAGCAAGAACACGTCGAGTGCTCGGGGATGAATTTGGAGATGTGCCAAGAAGATGACTCAAAGTTTTTCAAAGGACTGACTACACAGGATGAAATCTGGGTCCATCACTATGATCCAGAGACCAAAGCCCAGTCAATGCAGTGGAAGCACTTGGACTCACCACCTCCAAAAAAGGCAAGGGTGCAGCCCTCCGCTGGCAAGGTCATGCTCACAGTCTTCTGGGACCAGGACGAAGTAGTGATGACAGATTTCCTGGCAAAGGGTACCACAATTACAGGAGCCTATTATGCTTCACTTTTGAGGAAATTAAGGGAAGCTATCAAAATCAAGAGGCGGTGCAAGATTAGAAAACGTACCCTCCTCCTGCAGGACAATGCTCCGGGCCACAACTCGCATGTCACCAGATCAGAAGCACGGGCGTGTGGTTATAAAATCCTTCCCTATCCTCCCTACTCTCCTGACTTTGCACCTTCTGACTTTCACCTCTTCCCAGCCATGAAGTTGTTTTTGAAAGGAAAGCGTTTCCCAGATGATACAGCCTTTATTTTTGAAGTCACATCGTGGTTGGAGAACCAACTTGGGGTGTTCTACAAAAACAGTTTCCAGAGCTGCATCAAACGATGGGAGATATGCATAACTCTGGGTGGTTCCTATGTAGAGAAAGACTAATAACTGTGCCAAGTTTTGTTGCTCTACTGCTATGGGAAGTGGGTCAGGAGCATTACTTATTGCACGCCCCTCATACATCATTACGTATATTTGACTTGACAGCTGCCTATATGTAATAATGTGAATATGTTCTGGCTTTCTGTAGCCGTCATTTATTCGAATTCAAAAATGCTTTAACAACCAGAGACATTTCTAATTTTATATACAATTCCTTTGTGTAGAAATTATCCTAATACCATATCAACAACATGGATTGCCAACTGTCAGCAAAGGTGACTATTTTATTTTATTAAAATAATATAACTTAAAAGAACTTAAAAAGAAAATACATTTTAACATAATCAAAATAAGAAAAAAGTTAAAATTTCTTTAAACCTCTGATAAGAGCCGTGTTAAAGCTGAAAAAGTTAAAGATTCCAAATAAATTTTATACACATGTAAAAAATACTGCATTGTTTTGTCTTTTTATAAATACAAAATATTCAAATGAACTATTATTCATTTTCACACAAATTAACAAGTGACACACTTAATTTTATACATATACTATATACATTGATTTACATATAATAATTACATAGATATGTAAAAATAAATGTGAAATATGTACATAAGCATAGATTTATATAAAATCAAAAAATCAGAAAAACATTGGTACCGTCGGTTTCTGTAAAATCGGTATATAGACTTATATCTTTATTCGCTAAACTTTTTATCCACTGACTTCTATGCGTCTGTTTTTTTGTTTTTTTTTTACTTACCTCCCCATGAGGACAGAGTTAGACACAAGGTCGGTTTTTAATGTGGAGGGAAAATAGTTCCCCAAAAAGGGACATGTGGTTAGTAACAAAAATAAAAAAAATGTATCGGTCATGAAGGATTTCTCATCCATTAACCGAGACCAAAAAGGTGTAGTGTAGCATCAGAACAGATACTACATTTTGATCTTGGCCTGCCTTATGAACTCTTCATCCCATCAAATGCTACCCTGTGCCTTGGCAGCATTTCCATCCACTCACAAGTTCTGGCAGCTGAACGCTCCATCACTTGATTTCCAAACTCCTATTTTGCATGTTATTCATTCAACCTTCACATTTTTCTCCTGAGGAATAAAATTTCTCTTAGCTTTGTCAACTAAATAGTAAAGAACCAAGAACTGTGTCGCAATTTCTTTACAAGTTACTACTTTCAAGTCACTTAAGAGCTCTCTGTCATTTTTCCTGATTATCCATTTGAGTCTTTGCTTTATCAGATTCATACGCAATGAGTTGTCTTTCCTTTCCTCTAAAAAACATGTTAGAAACCTCCCTGTTATTTGCTTCCCTGACTGTACTTACATGTAGAAGTTTAAATGCACTGTGAACAAGCAGCTGTCTCATTTTCTCACATAGTTCACCTGTAGATGTGACTCCAACTAATAACCTCTTACATGAAAGCTTGGCGTTTCGGCTAGGAGCAGAGTGTGGTATCTGTTCTCATGCTACACTTCACCTTTTTTGGCCTCGATCAGTGGAGAAATCCTTTTACATTGAGGCAATTTTTATTTTTGTTTCTATCCAGAGTGCCCTTTTTTGGAGAGATGGATTTTCCCCACATTAAAAACTGACCTTGTGTCTAACTCTGCCCTTGCGGAGAGGCAAGTAAATAGGAGCAACATGCCTTGTTTGGAGTGAACAAACCTTAAAAATATATCCACTGCGATACCAGATTTTAAAATCTTTTCTTCTTCTTCTGTATTCCTATCACCATATCCATTTTCTCTATTCACACCCTTAAAATCACTGACCATTTATACTTCATGCAAATACTTGTTCCGCATCACTTATTGCAATTATAACAACTAAAATACATCCTACATTTTAATGTTTCTTTTTCTCTTTTTATTTTTTAATGATTTATAAACGAAATCACTGTACCTTGTATTGAAAGCCATCATTTCCTGGTGTGGTGAACGTGAGAAGATGAATCTTATATGAACAAGGAAGGTGTGTGTGTGTGTGTGTGTGTGTGTGTGTGTGTGTGTGTGTGTGTGTGTGTGTGTGTGTGTTGCGTGCGTGCGCGCGCACGTGCATATGTGTATGTGTGTGCATATGTCTATGTGTATGGGTGTATGAGTATGTGTGTATATGTGTGTATGTGTGGGTATGTGCATGTGTGCATGGGTATATGTGTGTCGGCATGTGTGTGTATGTGCATTTGTTAACACACATACACATACACACTCATACACACATATACACACATACTCATGGGTGTATGAGTATGTGTGTATATGTGTGTATGAGTGTGTATGTGTATGTGTGTATGCGTGTATGCGTATGTGTGTATGTGCATGCGTGTGTATGTGCATATATATGGCATAATCATGTTGACACATCGGTTCTTGTCAGATCACTGAAGTTAAGCAATGTTGAGCCTGGCTAGTACCAGATGGGTGACTATTTGGGAATTCTAGATGCTTTATGTGCTCTCTACTTATCTCAGCATTGTTTCCAGTCGTGCTGAGCCTCCATTTGCCAATGTCGACTCAGTAGAGGTGTGGTTGGAAATTGCTCAACTCTTGCCATAAAAATTCCATGCACAGTCACCCTTACAGTGCCTGTCAAGACTGAAAGAAGTTACTACTATGTGCCTGTGTGTTTATGCGCATTTGTATGTATGTGTATGTATGTATGTATGAGTATATAGGTGTGTATGTGTATGCATGCATTAGTGCATGTGTGTATGTGTGTAAGCATGTACGAGTATGTGTGTATATGTGTGTATGTGCATATTTGTATATATATATATATATGTGTGTATGTTTGTGTATGCATATGTATGTGCAGGTATGTATACAAATGTGTTTGTATGTGTATGTGTTTGCTTGAGTATGTGTATACGTGTACGCATATGTGTGTATGTCTATGTGATTGTGTATGTGTTTTTCTTTTTTTTTTTCAATTTTCTTATCAAGCTGGGGATGGGGCATTCTACCAGATTCCAGACATTCACTCGCTATCACATACATTCCAACCGGGAGATCTTTTTTAAGATTCTAACCGTCACTTTTAAGTGCACGATATATTTTTTATTAATTTCTTCTCTTGAAGATCATAATGCTGGGTATGTGGCAGCCAAACTAGCCAAACCAGCTGCCAACATTTTTATTGAAATCAACCGAGAGTTCTTTTTAGTATCCTTATTGTTCTCTCAAGTGCAATTGTGTGTGTGTGCGAGTGTGCTTGTTTAAATGAACAGAGAAACCAAAGTGCTAAAAGTGGTCATCAAAAAATGTAAATCTGCCAGTTAAAAAAAATCCACTCGGTGTTTTTTTTTTTTTTTTTTTTTTTTTTTCAAATTGTGATTTCAAAACACGTGAACATTGAATCGGCTGCAAAAACAAATTGGCCACTTGTGATGAAAACAAATAAAATACACCCATTCGTAGAAAGCTGTAAAAAATCACTTGATTTTCGCCAGAGTTAGGGTTAACCCTAACCTCGATCAGATACTCACTTCTTCTGGTAAGACACCTTAGCATATTCGCTGGAAAAAGAGGTTAACATGTTGGTGTATAATAAAACAACGACAGAGATGTTGGCAACCTTATTTAAGATGGGAAAACGAACCTTTTGTCTTCAATCCCCACCCCCACCCTTCACAAAAAGGATATTTTTCAACCATTTCAATTAACCTCCACCCTTTAATGGAATGGCAACATAAATGAATGATAAAAGTTAATTCTACAAAAACTAAGCTTCTTTCCTTTAACAATTAACAAGAAACCTTCTCAACCACCGATTGGCATGACTAATAAGTAGGCCTATGACAACAGCATATTCTTTATATTGTTTTGACTCTCGAGTATATATCCGACACAGTTAGACACAGTTAATCAATTGGGAACCACATCACTCTATATAAAAGCATATAAGATATCAACGGATACACATTCGAGAGTCAAAACAATGAAAAGAATATGCTGTTGTTCTAGCCCTACTAATAAGACTCTACGTGAAAGCTCTTTGTTCAATCATCTCAGCTTAACATTCACAAGCAACATGAATTGGAATAAATACATTAAGAACATTGCGAAAGCTGTTGCAAAGAAGGTAAGCCCTCTCTGCCATGCTAGAAAACTGCTCACATCTGACAGCATCCTGTATTCCCACAAGCCACCATTCCCCGATGCATGGAATATTGCTGCCACATCTGTTCAACATAAATCAATATGACACACCAAACCCCCCCCCCCTACGGTCTGTACCTGTAACCAAACTATTACACCACTTTCATATAAATATGTAACATGATCAGCTAACTTATAGCAAAGCAAACCAAAAAGTTTTGTTTTTTTTTTACTTGGAAGTCACCACTTATCAAGGTCTGAAGGCCACTCGGGGATAAGGGTTAATGAAGTTAAGGTGGTAATGTAGTAATTGTTAGTGGTGTCAATTGGGTAAAATTTGATTATTTATAGGGATGGCTCAACAAGAACTTGTTTACATTGGATTTGAAGGCGACCACATTGTATTCAACTGAGAAGCAGGCCAGCGGAACAGTGTTCCACAGGCGGGTAGTTCTGGGAAAGGAGCTGCATTTAGATTTAGGCACAGATAGAGAGTGGGGAAAATTATATATAGTGGTTGTAACTAGTCGAGTGTTTTTTGTGCAAGTTTAGCAAGGAGTGCCATAGAGTTCAGTAGATAAGGTCAAAATTAATGCCGAATTAACCCTATTATTTTTTAATATATAATACTGATCGGTTAAAGTTTTCATGGTGAAATAATATAATTGTTTTGGCTTCGCTTGAACACACATCAGGTGCAAGGAGTTATTATCATAAAAAATTATAGAGTTGATATTTTGATATCCGGAATGGCTTCATGGGATGACCTGTACTGATTCCCATGTCGTTCCTACCGTGAGAATCGAAGATTTTCACGGTGAAGGTAAAAACTGGTCGATTGAGATTACGACGTAGTTCCCTCTTATTGGTTATAGAGGATGGGTGCGATCGCCTGTCCCCACACATCTATCTCAGTATAAAAACAGCTGCACAGAGAAAAACGGGAGTGAAAGAGATGTAAGAGTTCCGGTTGGCAAGAAGCCCAGATAATCTATGTGAAACTTCCCTCACTCCCCTTGTGACTCCCTTCAGAACACCCAGAGAACGTCAAGCGAAACGCGTGCAAAGAGGAGTAAAATGACCGGGTAGTTAGCTTTTATCAAAGTCCAATCATAAGCCAGGAATTGCTAGGAGGTTTAAGTGACAATTCCTAGTATAAAGAAAAGATGGTATGGTGAAGCCAACAGTCCGAACCCAGGGTCGGCAACAGCGAGAACACCATTTGAATGACTGCATAAACGAGAGAGAACACTCACTATCCCACCCGTCTCTCTAACAGATACAGAGAATTACTGCTACAGTGAGTGCCGAACCAGCATGCTAAGAAATGTGTAGAAGAAAAAAAGATACAGGTAAACACACACGCACACACACACACACACACACACACACGTGTGTATATATATATATATATATATATATATATATATATATATATATACTCACATATATATATACTCACATGTACATATATACTCACATATATATATATATATACTCACACACATATATATATACACACACACACCACACACACACACACATATATATATATATATATATATATAATTATTTTTTTACTATAATAATTAAATTCAAAATCGTAAAAATATGTAAGGAGGTGGGCGACGCTTTTTATGATTGGTTTCCATAGCAACGGCGTCGCTTCAGTGACTACATTTGCAACTAATTCGAAAAGAGAAGTAACAAGTGAAACAAAAAGAATGAAAGCATGAAAGGGAGCTAATTGGGGGATTTTATTGAAAGCGGACCAGTGCCGTACATTGTTATTACATATGTGTTTATGAGGGCAAAAAATAAGACTGAAATTAAACAAAGAACAAGTGAATTTATTAGGAGCCTGGAAAAATCATGGATTACAATAGAAAAATGCGAGCACGAAAAGTAATATGGTTAATCTTAAATATAGAAAAGTAAAGAACTACTTGTTAAAACTGGAAAAGAAAAGGACAAGATATTTTAGAATATCTTGTCCTTATAAAAAAAATATAATAAATTTATAACTTAAAATATTGCAGCTTAAGAATTTTTAAAAATTTAATTTATAACATTATATAATCAATTCTTAATGCTGCAATATTTTAAGTTATAAACTTATATTTTTTCTAGAATATCTTGTTCTTTTCTTTCTCAATTTTAACAACTAGTCCTTTACTTTTCCATGTTTAAGCTTAACCATATTACTTTTCATGCTCGCATTTTTCTATTGTAATATATTATTATTTCATTTTTTTTTTACCAACAACTCTGTATGAGTTTGTTAATACTTCGTAGAATATATACTTATTAGTATAGACTATTTGATCGTCGAGTTTTTTTTATAATTTCTACTGGAATGTTTGACAAAAGTTTCTTTTTATAGCGATGGCATTAGAAACCAACCAATCTAAAGTAGAATTGATTAAACAAAAGAATCAAAGCGTGGGGTTAACCAACTCTTATGTACAGCAGAGACGCGCACCGGAGACACTAGACGGTGAAAAGTGTATCGCCCATATTACCTGGTTGTGAACTTTAAGTCTTATCAGGCTTGGCAACCTACGTGGTTGCAGAGAGCTTCATAGGCGTTAGTAAATGAATCAACACGAAAGACATACGAGAGCTGTTCCAAAAGTAATGCCTCCTATTTTTTAACTAAAAAACTAAAACGTTGAAGAGTTATGAAGACGAGAGTAGTACCATTAACACGCGTGGCATTTTGTACTCCAGAGTTTATTTTTCTACATAGTCAACACCATTCTCAATGCATTTTTTCCAGTGATGAATGATGGCTGTGCATGAGCGTTTGGAGTGTGCTTTGTCATATGAGGATCGTTCCAAAAGTAAGGCCTCCTATTTTTTAACTCAAAAATTAAAACGTTAAACAGTTATGAAGACGAGACTGCTACCATTAAAACAAGCGACATTTTGAACTCCAGAATTTATTTTTGTGCATTGTCACCACCATTCTCAATGCACTTTTTCCAGGAATTCAATGTCACACCTCTGCTTCTGACGCACGTCCATGATAGGTGCTGCTTTCTTAGAAGCTCACGCCATCAATATCTGTAACAGAGAGATGAAACTTTCATGTCTTGAATGCATCAGTTCAATCATCAAAACAATGCAATTTGTAATCCATTCTGATCCGTTTGGGTGGAATAAAAAGTAGAAGGCATTACTTTTGGAATGGTCCTCATAGCATTGCCTTTCCATATGTCACACAACACTTCAGGATATGCTGTGCTGTACAACCAGCTAGCGTCTAACTAAATCGTTGGAATCAAATGGCATTCTTCCCTATGAAGTCGTAGATCTTGATAGCGATGAGAAAAAAATTGCACCAATCTATCAGTCAACAGTGTTGCACTCATTTTAGTCTGTGCGGAAAGGTTGCTGCTGGAAGTTCACGAGTATAAAATCTTGAAAGACAATCATTCTCTCTGATCAGCTCCGGTCAATTTAGTCTTACTCACTTGCAGTTTCATAAGAGATTTTTTCCCTCATCACCAAAACCAACAGTCTAGACTATTCTTGTAATGACTTATTCCCTGTTGATTGCAGTAATATACTGGTCCTATGCAGTTCTGGGAGGTCCACCCCGCCAGGTTTTGTTTTCTCTCTTGGAGAAGGGGTTAATTTATTGCTAATCGCCTGAGGCCCCTCCACTGGGAAATGGCGAGAGGGCTGCACAAGTATTTTTTGCAGGGTCAGAGTGCACCTCCTTGAGGGCGCTGACTTTTTCAATCCCACTTCCGACTCTTGTGTCACATTTCTCACTGTGGGAGAGAAATAAATATCTTTAGTCTTACCCGTTCATATTTGTGGTAACATTCAGCTCGATCAAGTTGAACTTGTTTTCTCCTTGGCATACACCACATCTCGAACCATAGCAGCCTACAGGTAATGGTATTGGACAAGGGTGCAGGAGATGACTAAACACCTATTTTCCACCATTGAAGAACAACCACTTATGCGTCAGAAAACATTTTTTATGTTTTTTTAGATAAGTGACCCAAATCCTAAACTGACTTTTTATTAATTGGTTATTCCACTAAAATCTTTGCTTTCACGTGCAGTGGGTGTTACGAAGCATATTCCTTTTTGTAGGTTAGTAGCTTAAGCAAAGGGCTCTAAAATAAACTAAACACTAGCAGAATCCAGAACTTGTTTGGTCTTGGATATGACCTTAAACTATATCCAATGGTAAGGCCCCAGCTTGTGGGCTTTAGGGAGTGTGGAGCCACCCTTTAATTGCCATTGCTCCCAGGTCCACTCTGACCCAGAGTGGTAGTACCTGTTAGGGTTCCAACTATGGGTTGAATAGAAACCGACTTGAAAATAACAAATATATTCTATTAAAAAATTTTTCTTCAAAATCTTTGGATTCGGCATTAAATAACCCGAAAAGGGTTGATATGCCGTAAAACAAAAACAACCAACCAACCAGAACTTGTTTAATAATTGTTTATGGTAGTTTAGCAATGGATCCAATCAGTGCTAAACTGATATGATAAAAAATTTTGTCAGTTATAGAAAACCACATTCTCTATCTAAAATATTTTTGTTAATATATGTTAAAAAATAAAAAAAAATAAAAAATATGTCATTGGTTTTGAAGGATTCGTTTTGTTTTCTGAAAAGTTAAAAACTAAAATTGATAAATGAGAAGAATCAAAATATTTTGACAAATTTCAACATGAAATGAAACAAAACAAAAAAGTCTTCTTAAAAATGAACAATGTCTTAAAATTCTTCACATTTCAGATGTATTTTAATGAAATATCTGTGGTTTTAATATTAATCAAATTTGAATATAAACACATTTTTTGCTATGCAATTTTTTATTATGAAAATACGTATTTTATAAGAATTTCTTTCAAAATTTTATTAAAAATTTATGAGAAGGATCTTGAGATTTGATTTCATGTAGCAGAATATGAAGTAATATATATTGAGAGAAAAGAGAAACAAAAAGATGATTTGTTTCAAATATGAAAAAATCTTCAGATTTTATCAATAGCTATAACAAAAAAAAAAAACGGAAGAAAAAATGCTGATCTTGAAATTATATGAATTTGAAAAAAGGGAATTGCAGTCTATTGCAGATTAAATGTTTAACAAAGCAAAATAAAAAAGGAAAAACAAACAATAAAATTATATAAATCTAAAAAAAAATTATAAAATAAATAAAAAACGAAAATTTTATTTCAAATTATTTCTGCAATAAAGTCAAAATATTAGAATTTATTGAACATTTATAAAAATAAAATGCAGAAAATAAAACAGTAGAACTATTGAGAAGAAAAACATTTGTTTTTTTTACCTGTCTAGTTTCGCCATAATAATTTCTTGAGTTTGATAAGCTGTTGTGCGTGCAGAAAAATTCACACAATTTGGAATATAGCTAAAATGAAAAAAAAAAAATTATTTTACCAAAACGCAATTAGCAATATAGCTAAAACAGAAAAAAAAGGATATTTTAGCCCAAAACACAATTTGGAAAAATATTTGGAATATAGCTAAAATTAAAAAAGGAT
This sequence comes from Euprymna scolopes, assembly GCF_053919585.1. Lineage (NCBI taxonomy): Eukaryota > Metazoa > Mollusca > Cephalopoda > Sepiida > Sepiolidae > Euprymna > Euprymna scolopes. Next base: position 76,246,234 of record NC_136495.1, read on the forward strand.
ATTTTAACTAAAAACATAATTAAGAATATAGGTAAAATAAGAAATGAATTTAGAAATATAAATAAAACAAAACACAAACAAAATTTTTAATTTAATTACTTTTTGTCAAAATAAGTATAAAGTTAAAATTTGTATCAATTTATTTTTCTTAATGACAATTCTTTCTAAAAACGACTGTGAACTAAAAATTCACCTTAAATGAGAAAGTTTTTTGTTGTTTTCGTTTCTTTTTGTATTGAAAGAATTTTTGAAAGAATTCCATCAACAATACCTTTACATTCTAAGCAAACATGTAAAGAAAAAGGGAATATAGTCAGCAGAGTTCATCCCGACTTCTCATCATAAGCAGATGATTGCTTGCACTTAAACACAAGATGATGTGGGAGGAGCACAGGACAGTAAATATCCTTAAATCCAAAGCTTCCGGTTTTTTATATTGCTCCTATTTACTTGCCCCCCTCCCCATGAGGGCAGAGTTAGACATAAGGTCAGTTTTTAATGTAGGAAAACTCCAGCTCCCCAAAAAGGGGTACTCTGGAGAGGAACAAAAATAAAACTTTTCTCAGTCATGAAGGAGTACTCCTCCACTGACCGAGGACAGAAAAGGGGAAGTGTAGCTTCAGAACAGATACTACACTGTGATCTTGAATCTAAGGCCGTTGTTCAAACATCTGGCTCCTAGAAATATGGGTTCTCCCCTGTGTATCTTTATATGCAAACAAATAATATATTTCTTATATGCATATGCGAACAATTCTAGATATAAAATACTAGCCTGGGTGCCCGGGTGTTTGGAGGTGTGTTGGCTGAGCAAAAAAAAAAAAGTAAATAAAATTGTAGTAGGCAGGCTCAAACTCGTGACGCGAAGGTGGAAAAGTAAGTGGAGGTGTGTGTTGGCTGAGCAAAAAAAAAAAAAAAGAAGAAAAATTACGAGCGCAAAAAAAAAAAATGTAATAGGCAGGCAGGATCAAACCGGTACCGCAAAGGAGGAAAAGAAAGTGAAAAAAAAACGTGACGTGTTAGCTATTGTGGCCATCGCCAAACCGGAAGTGACGTAGGTTTAAATAAAGGCTAGACAATCGAAAAGTGGCGGTTACTTTTGAAAATATTGACGAAAAAAGCGACCCCCTCCCTGTAGAAAAGTGCCCAGTTAAGGGTGAAAGAATGTTTTTGGCCAATTTTTTTGATATTTGTCGTCTGAAGGGTCGAGCTTCAAGATGATATCAAATTCGTGAAAATACGTTGCCTCTATCGAAAGTTTTTGCGAAACAAACATACATACATACATACCTTTAAACAGACAGGTGAAATTTATATTATAGAAGATTACTCAAATGTCAAGCTCCAACATGAAACGACTAGAAAACGAACGTGTTTACTATAGATTGTTATGTTAGTTCCAAGTGGACATTGGGTTTATTTTCAGTAGCTACATAACTTTCGCTTTCATTATTTTGTCCTTTAGTTCTCACATTCCTGGAGCGATGTTTCTGACAAGGAGGGAAGAATTGCTGTTTTCTGGGTCAGAATTTATTCTATCTAACACTTATTGTTGGCAGGTTTTTGACTTTGAAGTAGTATATTTTTAGCTCTTTACATAAATGGCTTCATGCCTTGTCTAGAGCGATTTCCATTAAAAAAAAACCGAAAAATTTCTCTGTATCCAGTACGTCTCCCATGTTACTAAAAATAAAATCGTTTGGAATGTTTGGTAATGTTCAGTTTAGGGTCTGAGTGAAATTACTCAAAGATCAAACGAAATCCTCCTCTCTTTTCCGGCTTAATTTTACTCCCCCCCCCCGTCTCTCCCTCTTACAAATATACATTCTTGGATCTCTAGTCATATGACACAAAGTAGGGGAATAGAACTTGAATGCCTACTAGACATTTTTTCGAGTATCTTATATGTTTCTGTACGGGGGGGGGGGAGTCAGGGTAACCTGGCATGAGGAAGTAAGTTCTAACTAAATATTCAAAATCAAATAGTATTCGACGCCCAAATAAGATCTTCTTGGTATGGCTACACACAAGGAATGTACTTGGCTCATGAAGTTTCATTGTCCCTTCAGGCTCGCAACAATATAACTGAACTCTTTCTGTTATTAATTTGATGTAGATTTAAACTTTTATGATTTAGATTACATAATAATACTTACATGTCTTTTGGTAATTTGACGAGATAAGTATTGGTAATAGCTGATTTTCCTGTTCCGGTTGGGCCCACAATAAGCGTAGCTATTTCATGAGTCAGGTAAGTATTGAGGAAAAACTGTTGGAATATTGTCTCCGTTGTAGGGATGATGAGTTCACTCACCTGAAGAAAGAATCACAAAGAAAAATAACACGGATGAATATACGTACATGTAATGCCATTTTCTACATTTATGGTTGGTCAAAAGACTAAGAGGTAGGTGCTCGACTGAGCTTCAATCTATGACTCTCATTGTACAACATTCACAACAAATACTCGTCTGGCTACAACAACTGTCAAAATTTTCCCTTGCTCTCTATTCGTGCCTAAAATTAAATGAAAATTCTATGAGCAAAGTTTCTTTCCTAGAATTGTCTGTCTGTGGAGCACAATACTGTGGGACTGCTTCCTAGCTGACTGTAACATGGTTATTTTCAAGTTTAATGTAAATATGTTCTTATTGAGCCATCATCTTAAATCATTAAACAATATGCAAGTTCCACCATTACTGATCATCACGGTGATGCTTCACTGTCTACCAGTCACTCATGAACCCTTATCCTAGAATATCATCCAGTCCTTGTTAAGCGGTGATCGTCAAGTAAAAAAGAAGTACCATAGTCCAACTTTTAGATGTTCGATAGGTTGATATCCTGTATATTTTGTCATGCAATCTTCTTGCATAAAATGATGGTATCTACCGCTACTATGTTAGCCATCTCTTCTTTTTTTACTTAAAAAAAAAATTTTCTTTTTTTTTTTCCTAATAATTAACGATTTTTTAAGAGAAGACTTCTTACAAATATTTTGAAAAGCTTGAACTTTAATGACAGTACGCCATATTCGTCTAGTACATTGTTTTAAAAAATTTATTCATTCATTTTAATGAATATATTTATCTCAACTGTTTTGTTGTTTGTTTGTTTGTTTTTTGTTTTGTTTTTTGTTTTTTTTTTTCTGCCTGTGACTGGATCCTACATACTGCACAAAATCAAAAGTTTGTACAAATTTTTATCATTTGTTTTAGAGTGGCGACCAGACATTTTATCATTCTCTGGAATGTAGGTCTAGCATGCCATGTTCACGTTCAGTAAGGGTTGTAAAAATTCTTATAAGTTGGAGGTGTTTTTCATTTTTTTGAAAATGCCGTGTACAACAAAACCAAATAAATAAAGAATAAAACACAAGAAACGAAAACAACAACAATAATATATTTTAAAACGGATTGATTAAAGGAACGCTTCGGCTTTTCAGTTAGAAGAATTAAATTTTTGTAACTAGAAAATTTCGTCGATAACAAAATAAATACACACATACATACAACATAATCATGTTGACACACCGGTTTTGTTAGATCACTAAAGTTAAGCAACGTTAAGCATTGTTAGTACTAGATGGGTGACGATTTATGAATACTAGGTGTTGTATGTAGGAGAACCTCGATATCTCCATACAAGAACTGCAATAACCTAACGTGGTTATTTCCCCTGATGGGGACATACAAGCAACTGTGAATTTAATATCCCCTAGACCCTTTCTGCTTTGGGGCAAACCGGTTCCATCCGCCTAGGGTGGATACGGTACAACAACAATAAGGGCTCTCAGGTTATCTGAACTTAAAGTGCTTGAAAAAATATCAATCCATATTATAAATAGTAAAGTTGTGGAGGTTTATTTAGGACAACTAGATTATTTTTTCACTGATCATATCAATTGATGGCTATGAACGCCACAGAATATTTTGAATGTTCATTTTTTAAGTAAATTCAGCATTTTAAGTTATCATGATTATAAAATTAAATTAATTGAGAAAACAGGAACATTATCAAAAAGATTTTGATGTGTTACATGATAAGGGCTGTCCCCTTTTCATGTAAGTATAAAAATAGGGAATTAGTTAAATGTAAAAATGAAATAGAATTGACGAAATTCGAACCTCGTAATTTAGGTTTAGAAATAGATTACGAGAGAGAATTAGAAAATGGAATGTAAAAACAAACCATTGTTTAGCTTAGAGATAAAATAATTTTAAGAAAAGGAATGTGCATTTGTACATTCTGTTATGAAATTGAATTGAGGAATGCAACTATAGGATAATTTAATAAACATGTTTTTAACATATTGGAAATATAGGTTACTGAAAATATAGGTTAAAATTCCTTTTGTAAACAAAGGAAAATGTTTGGACACGCATTTTCAGAACACGTGAAAGAAGACACATGTTTTAACATGGGTATGACGTCATGGAAAATGGGAAGTTCTCGATATAGTTAGAAACTTTAGAGTTAAGCAGGGGGGAGTCTGAGGACGACAGACGACAGTCTGGAGTCCAGAGATGGACAGTCGAACGTCTGGAAGCGAGACGGTCACCTTTGAAATATAGAATGTAAAACTTTGAATTCCTGACTAAGAAAACCACCGACCGGTCGAAGAAGAAATAAACCCATCATGTTTTTTTATAAACGTCGTCTTTGTGTTGTAATTCTACCAAAAGGTAAAGTGAAATTGTCATTATATGTCTTGTATATCCTGTGTTTTAAAATGTCTTCACATACACAATGTCTCTACATCTCATATCTACAATGTGAACACTAAGACTGTCTCAACACTGTCTCCTCACTCTAAGAGCTTATACTACACTTCTAAGTATGAACATTTTATATATATGAATCTCTTCATAACACGAACACAGAACGCAACATCTCTCTTAATACGACTCTCTAAGACTCACTTTTAATAAGACTTCCTAACAACGAACAATAACAATAATAATAATAACAACAACAACAATAATAATAATAATAATAATAATAATAATAATAACAAAATATAACAGATGGAAAGTGTTCGATTTCCGGTTTAATGATTATAACAACAACAAAATTAAAAAAAAAAAAAAGCGTATATAAATATGGATTAAAAGTTTTTAAATATACCATTTTCGGTTTAATTATAATAGCAACCACAACAAAATAAAAAAGCGTATATAAATATGGATTTAAACTTTAAAATAATGTTCCTATACCAAAAAATAAAATAAAATATCAGTTCAATTATTAGATATAATAATCGAAAACAGAAGAGTATAAGCAAAACAATATAGACAAAAATAAATAAAATGCACTGTTAACACTAAATTCTACATAAATTACTCCCCTCCTCATTTTTGGAAAATACCTTAGCATTTGTTGGTATAGTTTGAATTCCTTTGTCCAAAGTATCCATCCAGTTAATCCAATGACCAGAACTTTTCTTCTCAAAACAATAATCAAAAATCGTTCCTTTTTCAGGAACTGCATTACTCTGAAATCAAAAACGAAAGAAAAAATAAATAATGTTGCTTTTCAAGGTCATTTTATTATTTCTTTTTATTATTAACGAGATTAGATTCTTGTTAAAAGAATAAAGAAAATCATTAATCCAGTTAAAGCAATGTTCATTTTTATATTGAACGTGACATGAAACACAGCAACATTATCTATGTTCAGCATAAAATAAGCAACAGAGTTTAATGTTCAATATTATGCCGACTTCCAGTCGGAAGTATCGGCATGAGAGGGAGGAGACGACATTAACTTTTTCAAAAAATAAATAAATAAATAAATAAATAATGAGGAACAAATCTCACCTAACAACGGCAATTAACGGAAGAAGCGAAATACCTCATCTCTGCGTAGATATGACACTAATTTTCGACACCCATAACAAAAAATAGAAGTAAAAACTAGTAAAATGAAATTTATTCATAATAATTTTGACTCTACAGTGAAGCAGAAGTATTATATAAATCGTATATAAACATTATTTATTTTACACCCCATAAAACCCGCGAAATTTGATTTGAAAATCACAACAGCGGTAAATTTTCGTAAATACAAGAAAAACAGCCAAATTAAACATTATAAAAATATAGGGGAAAAAGTCGATACAAATATACATTATATCTTGTTAGAATTTTGGTTCAACCATTATTCAAGTGAAATATAACAGTAAAAGTCTTACATTTGGCTTGAAATATTATGAAAAAGACACATATAGGCGTGTATATCCCGAAAAACATATCACATTTAAGCAGACATTAAAACAATTAACTTCCGGTTCCTATGAACGGCCATAAGTGATACATTTTCCATTTTTGATAACAATTTATTAATTTTCAATATCGTCGTTTGTATCCCGAAAACGTCATATTTAAATATTTCTAATGAATTCCTCCTTTTTCAAGGAAATATTAATTTTTAATTCCTAAAAATAAGAATTATTTAAATTTTAACTAAATCCTTAAATTAAAAGTATCGGAAACTTATTTTCAATTAAAACAATTTTGTATGAAATTATAAACTAAAATTCACTTTTTTATTTAATATTAAGAGATTGTAAAATCACCCGTGCAGGAAGAATTTAATTGACTCTGAACTAAATTGTTTAAGTTACTTGGCTTGGAAATTATATTTTTACTCTAACAATATAGAAACAAGTAATATAGATTACGCGACGATTTTTATTAGTGAGACGCGAAGATGAACTAGTCTTCAATAGAAAAATTATTTACGTTTGATTTCTAAATATAGGTTTTACTTGCTCATTCATAAAAAATGACATCAATTTAATTTTTTTTTTAATTATTAACAGTAAGACTATCTGTTTATTCATGATAATTTTTAAGAGTCAATCTTCCATATTTTTTTCACAGAGTATGAAAATTCCAATCATTAAAAAAATAAGAAATTATTTCGGAAATATTTTGAAATTTCACAGGCGAAAAATTAAAAATGTAAGTAATGCATAATAATTTTTTTAAACTTGAAATATTTTGATGTGTTTTCCAACTTCTTTTTTTCTGAAAAAGCGAGAAAAATCTTCAAAATCGGCAACGCTTGTGATCTAAAATTGAATGTATTTTATTTCATCATTCCTGTATATTTTAATAATAAAAAAAAACTAAGATGCCAAATCCCCCCAAAACAAACTTCTGGTAAGATCACGATGGCGCGGGGGGGGATATGATAATTTTTTTTTATATTATTTTATTTCAGTTTATATATGCTTGAGCATTAAAAAAAATCTGTAAAAAAAATAACGAAATTGATCAATTATTTGATTTTTGAGAGAATTTTAAAAATTGCGTTATTTTTATTATTTACATCAAAATACGTAGAAATATTGGGTTCTATTCTTCCCGTTTTTAGCTTTTGTGATAGTAAAACAATGAAATTGTTTCATAATCTTTCTTCCTGAGAATACAGCAAAAATTACGATGAATCAATTTTATTTAAAAAGTTTTGACTATCATTATTTGCTATGGAGAGTCGAAAATTCCACCTTTATTAATGTCATACCTACCTCTGTGTCTGTTCCTCAATTGTAGTCTTGCAACAGATTGCCGATGTTGCGACCTCACATAAAATTTTTTTATTAAAGTCACGTATTAATGATTAGGGTTGAAAAAGATTAATATAGGGACGCGATAAGGCAGTGGTCGTAAAAACAATGTAACTATTAGGTTTAATATTATTAGGCGAGCTACATTCATCCCAAGGGGTATTTAACCTTTAAAATGATACTGATTCTTTTCTTACTTGTGTTTGTATGATCAGGTTGAGGATCAGTATTGCACTATTTTGGGAAAATTTCCCGTTGTCAAGCATGTTTTCCGACATTCAAGCTTGCATATTATAGCTATTGCAAAATGAGTGAATTTCGCAGAAATTGGAAATGAATTTATTTGTTTTAAATCTATAATATTATTTAAACTAAATAGTATAGAACTTGTATTGATTGACAATATTATTTATTATTTTATCTGTCTTATATATTTTGTTGTATTTATAATTAATTTTTATTAGTTTACTTTTTTATTTAATCTTTTTATTAAAAATATTTTAATTTCTTTTATATACACACTAAATAATGTTTCAAGAAAACTAAATAAATTTCTCATTAAAATATTTGCTTCTTTGATTTGGTTTGATAGTGGTGATATTTTATTAATTTTCAACTTTTACAGCAAGAGTTTTGTCTACAACTCAACTGAGCCACTCACAAATCTTGTCTATATGAAAGTGTGTTTTGATTTCTTTGTAGATCTTTTTTTTTCTTCAAAATTTTGCGTTTTCAAATTTGATCCATCTATTGTGTAAACTGTTTTTGACTCCTAATAGGGGGTATGAAACCAATGAATTCGCCAATCGTTTTTATAACCACCGGCTGTGCTAAACAACCTATGAAAACCTTCCAAAATTACTATAAAAATTGTCGAATTTTGGATTGAATCTGTTTGCCATTAACTACGTCACGGATCGCATTTGATTCTTGGTTGCCACCTTGGTTACTGCCAATTACACTCAGGATCTGATCTGAACTATGCCACCATCTTTGTTTAACATAATGTCTCAACAATTAACATATTGGACATTTTATTTGGCTTGTGAGCAGGAAATATACTGTACTAAAGTTGTGAAAGAATAGCCCAACTAAATAGTGAATGTGTTTATACCTTTGTGATTTTGATTGTCTTCGGCTTGGGGTGCTCAGGATCCGTGCCACTCGTCAAAGTTCTGAAGTACTCATCAAACTTTTGACGTGAATCTCCCATCGTTATACAACCAATTGTCCAGATCACACAAAACTGAAATAATCCTTGAAGCCAAAGGAAAATCTATAAAACAAAATAGAAAATATATTAAATTAAATAGAAAATATATAAAACAAAATAGAAAATATATTAAATTAAATAGAAAATCTAGAAAAGAAAAAAGAAAATATATATAATAATATCGAAAATATATTAAATTAACTAACAATTCCATAACACAAAATAGGTAACATAAAATCAAATAAATATTAAATAGAAAATCTATAAAAATGCGAAAATCTATAAGACAACTGAGAAGATATATTAAATTAAATAGAAAATCTCTATAACAAAAAAGGAAATATATAAAACAAAAGAAAAAATCTACAAAAAAAACACAACAAATGTATGCAACAAGATAGATAATCTATAAAAAAAATTGAAAATATGTTAAAAACATAATAAATGTATGCAACAAGATAGATAATCTATAAAAAAATTGAAAATATGTTAAAAACATAACAAATGTACGCAACAAGATAGATAATCTATAAAAAAATTGAAAATATGTTAAAAACATGACAAATGTATGCAACAAGATAGATAATCTATAAAAAAAATTGAAAATATGTTAAAAACATAATAAATGTATGCAACAAGATAGATAATCTATAAAAAAATAGAAAATATGTTAAAAACATAACAAATGTATGCAACAAGATAGATAATCTATAAAAAAAATTGAAAATATGTTAAAAACATAACAAATGTATGCAACAAGATAGATAATCTATAAAAAAATAGAAAATATGTTAAAAACATTACAAATGTTTGCAACAAGATAGATAATCTATAAAAAAATTGAAAATATGTTAAAAACATAACAAATGTATGCAACAAGATAGATAATCTATAAAAAAATAGAAAATATGTTAAAAACATAACAAATGTATGCAACAAGATAGATAATCTATAAAAAAAATTGAAAATATGTTAAAAACATTACAAATGTATGCTACAAGATAGATAATCTATAAAAAAATTGAAAATATGTTAAAAACATGACAAATGTATGCAACAAGATAGATAATCTATAAAAAAATTGAAAATATGTTAAAAACATTACAAATGTTTGCAACAAGATAGATAATCTATAAAAAAATTGAAAATATGTTAAAAACATAACAAATGTATGCAACAAGATAGATAATCTATAAAAAAATTGAAAATATGTTAAAAACATAACAAATGTATGCAACAAGATATATAATCGATAAAAAAATTGAAAATATGTTAAAAACATAACAAATGTATGCAACAAGATATATAATCGATAAAAAAATTGAAAATATGTTAAAAACATAACAAATGTATGCAACAAGATATATAATCGATAAAAAAATTGAAAATATGTTAAAAACATAACAAATGTATGCAACAAGATAGATAATCTATAAAAAAATTGAAAATATGTTAAAAACATAACAAATGTTTGCAACAAGATAGATAATCTATAAAAAAATTGAAAATATGTTAAAAACATAACAAATGTATGCAACAAGATAGATAATCTATAAAAAAATTGAAAATATGTTAAAAACATAACAAATGTATGCAACAAGATAGATAATCTATAAAAAAATTGAAAATATGTTAAAAACATAATAAATGTATGCAACAAGATAGATAATCTATAAAAAAAATTGAAAATATGTTAAAAACATAACAAATGTATGCAACAAGATATATAATCGATAAAAAAATTGAAAATATGTTAAAACATAACAAATGTATGCAACAAGATAGATAATCTATAAAAAAAATTGAAAATATGTTAAAAACATGACAAATGTTTGCAACAAGATATATAATCTATAAAAAAATTGAAAATATGTTAAAAACATAACAAATGTATGCAACAAGATAGATAATCTATAAAAAAATTGAAAATATGTTAAAAACATAACAAATATATGCAACAAGATAGATAATCTATAAAAAAAATTGAAAATATGTTAAAAACATAACAAATGTATGCAACAAGATAGATAATCTATAAAAAAATTGAAAATATGTTAAAAACATTACAAATGTTTGCAACAAGATAGATAATCTATAAAAAAATAGAAAATATGTTAAAAACATAACAAATGTATGCAACAAGATAGATAATCTATAAAAAAAATTGAAAATATGTTAAAAACATAATAAATGTATGCAACAAGATAGATAATCTATAAAAAAAATTGAAAATATGTTAAAAACATAACAAATGTATGCAACAAGATAGATAATCTATAAAAAAAATTGAAAATATGTTAAAAACATAACAAATGTATGCAACAAGATAGATAATCTATAAAAAAAATTGAAAATATGTTAAAAACATAATAAATGTATGCAACAAGATAGATAATCTATAAAAAAATTGAAAATATGTTAAAAACATAATAAATGTATGCAACAAGATAGATAATCTATAAAAAAAATTGAAAATATGTTAAAAACATAACAAATGTATGCAACCAGATAGATAATCTATAAAAAAAATAGAAAATATGTTAAAAACATAACAAATGTATGCAACAAGATAGATAATCTTTAGAAAAAATAGAAAATATGTTAAAAACATGACAAATGTATGCAACAAGATAGATAATCTATAAAAAAAATTGAAAATATGTTACAAACATAACAAATGTATGCAACAAGATAGATAATCTATAAAAAAAATTGAAAATATGTTAAAAACATAACAAATGTATGCAACCAGATAGATAATCTATAAAAAAAATAGAAAATATGTTAAAAACATAACAAATGTATGCAACAAGATAGATAATCTTTAGAAAAAATAGAAAATATGTTAAAAACATGACAAATGTATGCAACAAGATAGATAATCTATAAAAAAAATTGAAAATATGTTACAAACATAAGAAATATATGCAACAAGATAGATAATCTATAAAAAAAATTGAAAATATGTTAAAAATAGAAAATATCTGAAATTAAATAGGAAATCAATAAAATAAAATAGGAAAGTTATAAAAACAATATAGAACTTATATAAAATTAAATAGAAAATCTAATAAAAAACAGGAAATAGAAAATCTATAAAACGATATCGAAAATATATAAAATTAAATAGAAAATTTATAAAACAATATCGAAAATATATAAAATTAAATCGAAAATCTATAAAAACAAAGTAGAAAATATGTTAAAAAATAGAAGATATATTAATTCAAATAGAAAATCTATAAATCGCTATAGAAACCAATAAAACAAAAAAGAAAATCTATAAAACAAAATAGAAATTTTATAAAAGTAAATTAGAAAACATATACCACAAAAAGAAAATCTATAAAACAAAATAGTAATTTTATAAAAGTAAATTAGAAAACCTATACCACAAAAAGAAAATCTATAAAACAAAATAGTAATTTTATAAAAGTAAATTAGAAAACCTATACCACAAAAAGAAAATCTATAAAACAAAATAGTAATTTTATAAAAGTAAATTAGAAAACCTATACCACAAAAAGAAAATCTATAAAACAAAATAGTAATTTTATAAAAGTAAATTAGAAAACCTATACCACAAAAAGAAAATCTATAAAACAAAATAGTAATTTTATAAAAGTAAATTAGAAAACCTATACCACAAAAAGAAAATCTATAAAACAAAATAGTAATTTTATAAAAGTAAATTAGAAAACCTATACCACAAAAAGAAAATCTATAAAACAAAATAGTAATTTTATAAAAGTAAATTAGAAAACCTATACCACAAAAAGAAAATCTATAAAACAAAATAGTAATTTTATAAAAGTAAATTAGAAAACCTATACCACAAAAAGAAAATCTATAAAACAAAATAGTAATTTTATAAAAGTAAATTAGAAAACCTATACCACAAAAAGAAAATCTATAAAACAAAATAGTAATTTTATAAAAGTAAATTAGAAAACCTATACCACAAAAAGAAAATCTAAAAAATAAAATAGTAATTTTATAAAAGTAAATTAGAAAACCTATACCACAAAAAGAAAATCTATAAAACAATATAGAAATCCATAAAACAAAATAGAAAATTGATCAAAGAAAATTGAAAATATATAAAACAAAATAGAAAATCTATGAAGCAAACTACAAAATTCATTAAACTAAGTAGAAAAAAAGATACTTGAACAGAGAAATAGAATTGCTACTGACAGTTGCATAGAACAACACGATTAAGTACTGAAGATGTCTTTATCAAATGCGTGATTATAACTTATTAACACATATGTTGACGCAATAATAATAACAACCGACCCCTGAACGGAAGTCACATCCTCAATCACGTGGTGAGAATATGTAATAAAAAATTAAAATAAATTACAAAAAATAACAAATTAAGTTGAAATAAAATAAAACTATGCAGTAAGAAAAGTAAATAAAAATATAAAGAATCTAGGTGCTTATACGATATTGGCCAGAAATGAAAACTGCATTCCAAGTAACAAAATCTTTGATATACTTATGTATCATGCAAAACTAAGTATACTTACCAAACATTAGAGAAAATCATCGAATAAAATTTTGATTAAAAATAAAAATCAGTTTTCTGTATTTTGCGAATCTGCCATTCATTATTGATCAGTTAAATGTAAACTGATTTTATCCCCTGATTTATTGGATTCTTCCTCTTATCAATGGCGGATCGGCAAAATACGATAAAGTAGTTTTTATCTTTTATTAATATTTTACACGATAATTTTTCATAATTATTGGTGTCGGTTGAAAGACTTTTCCTATCAATTTATTTGGAACTGAAATTTTCACCTGTGTAACTGCGATTTTCACTTGTGCCTAGTGTATTATAAAAAGGGCAGTTGTTTATGTGTGTGTATATTTTTTTATGTCTTGCTAAAAGTCAACTACAAAACAAAGGACCACAAATTTCGTATATTCTTGAATAGCGTCGCCCGAGATGAATACTATGTAAAATTTAGAAAAAAAATATTCATTCCCTAAAGGTCAACTGGAACGGGTTTCGTAGAAGGGGTGAATTGAGGCGGGGCGCTTTTTCAGTGTTATTGTGTACTAATTTGGAAAGAAAACGTAGACAAATTCCACAATGAATCTGTTATATAAGGGAGAGTTGTTTGTGTGCATGTCTCACTAGAGAGGAATGGTCTATGTGCATGAGAAATAGGGGTTGGAGAAATAGAGAGAGAAAGAAAGATAGATAAAGAGATAAAGAGTTTTAATAGAAAAACGTAACACTTTTACTCCGGGTAATGTCGAGTAGTCTTGCTAGTACTATATAAGCACCGGAACTTATATCTGCCATACATCTTTATACGTGTCCATTACTATCCTGCTTTTTTGTATAAAAAGCTGATTACCTGTTGACTGGTGAGTGTTGGCTTTTTGTCCGCCCCTGAGTTCTTGATTTCATCCATGAGACAGGAGTAGAGCCTGATCAGCGACTGCACTAAATGCAGGTCTGACACAGGAACAAATAAGCGGCAGTGGTGACGGATGAAATAGAGACACGGAGGAACAAGCCATTCGAACAAATCGTTGATCAACTCACGGTGATCGTCTTCTAAATGAGCAGGCAGTTCGTGTTGCATGTATGATTCTTTTAATGGATGCCAACCCAGCTCGTCCGGTTCCATATAGATCATGCCGCAACGACTGACCGTGGCGGGTGATGCTTGCTCCAAGTCCGCTGGCTCAAACACCAGATTCATTGTATTGCTCATCTGGATGATCTCACCGCTCATCAAACATAACTGAAAAAAGAAAGAAAAAAAAAAAAAAGAATACGTTTATATTCACAAGAATCATGACAGAATACTCACTATGACCATGCTATGATACTCCTTACAATCATTTCCGTTGTGTTTTAATTTTCTAGTCGTTTTGTTTTAACGAGGGGCATCTTTTTGGATGCCAGATATTCGCCCACTAATTCAGTCGCTCCAACAAAAAGATCTTTTTAATTTTCTAACCGTTCCTTTGAGTGCAGTTGTTTGTATTTCTCTTGCACTTGGCTCACCGCGTATACTTGACAGGTAGTTTTTGACATTCTTTTTTTTTTTAAGTCCGGTTGCTCTTATACTTACTGGAATTATGGAAATCTTCGTAAGATTCCGGTTTCTTTATATATCGTACACAAGGCCTAGGTATTTCATATTTGCTATCTCTTGTGGCTATCATAATTATCTTTTCTCTTGAAAGAAGACACCAAGAAAATATACATTTATTTACCTTTCCTTTAAATAAAATGTAAATTATAATTACATGTTATATTATAACGAACACGCCACTTCTGCAAATGCTGAAAAATTGCTTCTGTGGTACTAGTATTTAAGAATTCTGGTGAAAGACCTGAAATTAATCGCGTTACTTGCAGGCTGCCCGGCTGTAAAATACGCTTCAATATGATATTGTAATTTATGCAGATTTCATATATATCATTATAGAGCCACTTCTCTAGTGGTTATTATATATATATATATATATATATATATATATATATATATATATATATATATATATATATATATATATATTGGTACACAATATATAGCAGGGACGTGCAAAGAGGTGAGTGCTAGGGGTGCCAAAGCACCTGCCCATTTTACTCAAAAGTGCCCTTTTCAGAGGAATGTATTATAGGCCTATGACCCAACGAGACGGTGTCCATTACTATATTTTTTTTTTCACTTGAGCACCTGCCTTGAAAAAGTTCTCTGCGCGTCATTAATATATAGTAGTGTAGTGGGGCAGATTATCTTAATATTCCATAAGAATCTTTCACTTAGTGATACAAGCACCAAGTGAAAGATTGTTTCCACAATCTGCCCCACTAGCAGCCGCCCAGTGTAACCTATTCATAAAAGAAAATGCTTAAATATGATAATGACGTTAGGAGAACGTTAAAATAAATCAGTTGGTGTTTAAAATACTTGTTGCAACAAGTATTTTAAACACCAACTGATTTATTTTAACGTTCTCCTAACGTCATTATTTGTTCTATATTTCACGGTATCACGTGACAAACTCTATAGCTGCTTTTCCAATTTTGAACACTCTTCTGCTGTCTTCTCTTGAAAAAGGACTAATAGGTCTGAAATATATTGAGATTTATAACACCATCGAATACAACAGAAAAAAAAAATTACTGTTGTTTAGAGTTAAAATTTGTGTGAAAAAGAAAAAACAAACAACAAAAAAAAGAAATTTATTTCTTTTGTTTTCATTTAATTTTATTCTATATAAAAATAAAAAAAAATCGCATTGTTCTTGGCTTTTAATTTTACTTTATAATTTTCTTCAACAATGATTCAAGCAAACTACAATCTACTTATATATATATATATATATATATATATATATATATATATATATATTATATATATATATATATATATATATATATATATATATATATATCAATGAAACAGCTGTAATGGAAAAAATCCAGGAAATAAATGAAGGTTATAAAAAGAAAACGTGAGTTTTTGAATTTTCAAGAAAATTTTACACTATATATATATATATATATATATATATATATATATATATATATATATATATATATATATATATAGCAGGGGATTGAATGATAGTCAACAAACAATCTTATATTTTTATTATTGGTGAAATCGCACATTTTTCAATGAAATCGATCGATTGCCTGCTCTAGTTGGGGATCCATCACAGTGCACCAGGAAGAAGCTTCACATGCCGCTATGTAGTGACTTAGTCCACAATACATTGTAGTCTACATTACACTGTAGAGAGCCTACTGTTGATTTTATAAAATTATCTGTAAATAGTAGCTTGAATTAACGTTTAAAATGCAAAAGTAAAGTATTATGTTTCCATTGTGCTCTAAACAGAAACATTCATTTCGAACACGCCCATGTTTATCAAAGAATTTATTGTTGATTTTATAAGCCTGTCCCTTCTGCTTATGCTGTGATAATTGGTTGAATTTAAATTTAAAATGAAAAAATCAAGTATTATGTTCCAGTTGTACTTTGCACACAAACATTCATTTTGAACGCGCCCTTGTCATATCAAAGAACCTACTGTTGATTTTAGATGTTGAACCTTTTTGCTTGTGTGGTAATAAAACTTCCCAAATGCATTTGTGATGTTAGGCTGTATAAGGTGTTAACTTTGGTCAAAATCGACTGTTCCTTCTTGCATCAGATTTTGTCAATTATCGATTATCGATTATCAATACTTATCGATAAAAAAACTTATTTAAGAACACTGCTAATTACATGAAGTACATTTGTGTGAAATTTTGTAAAAATCGGCCAAGCCGTTTCGGAATCCATAGGAAACGAACTTACAAACACACAGACAGACAAAGAAATATATATATTTCTATGGAAATATTCTTAATTCTTATATTTTCTTTTTATATATACCAATGCTTATTTAAGAAGCTCAATGCAATTACAGAGTATATAATGAATAAATGACAAAAGTCTATATGTCAAATTTCATGATGTGAACCTTCTTACAAATTATTCCTTAAATTCAGTTAACATTTACAATTCTCGACAGTATCTGTTTCATAGCACAAAATCATTCACTTAATTATATCAATGAATCTATTTTGCTCTTAACTCATCAGAAGAAATAGCAACTATCAATCAAATAAATGCGTTTTGACTAAAAAATCCGAAAATTGGAAGAAAAGCTGCAATTACTTTATTGTTTGCTTACATTGAGCCATTTTGAACCCCCATTTTGAAACAGATACTGTCAAGAATTGTAAATGTTAACTGAATTAAAGGAATAAATTGTAAGATGGTCAACATCATGAAATTTGGAATATAGACTGCAGTCATTTATTATATATATATATATATATATATATATATATATATATATATATATATATACTTGCAAAATCTCGACCTTAACCTTTGATCTTGACCTTGGAAAATAATGTGTACCATCCCCAGATCGGAGACTATAATCATGTCAGAGTTGGTGTTGGCTGTAAGAGAATATATATACATAGGCTATGACTTTGATCTTTACCTTGAAAAATTGTGTGCACCATCCCTAGGTTGGGGACCATCATCATGCTAGGTTTAGTCATGGTCGGTCCACTGGTATGGCTGTAGGAGAGTTGTACACACAGACACACAGACACAGGCACACACGATCGCTACTATTATATATATATATATATATATATATATATATATATATATATATATATATATATATATATACTTCAGAATAATTTGGATATGAAATTCAATATCCTTTTCATTTTGAACCAATATATAATTTCCCTCACTCTATGATTTAAAATCTTAAAAACTTTTAATTGTGATTTTCTATGTTTATTGTATTTAGCAAATTAGGTCTAAACCATTATGATTTGCCAATATTTTCTCCTCTGAGGAGATTACCCATCATCGAAAACCTATAGGTTAAGGAGATATACTTATTGAAATGTATTCTTTCTCTTGCATATAATAAAAATTCTAGATTTGAAATTTAACCATTTCACGTCATAAAATGACGTCATCTCGCACATGGCTCAATCATTTGCATACAGCTGCCATACATGCATCCACGTTCAGTTATTTTAATAGTTTCTTTCCTTGAACTGCTTGCCTTTAGAAATTCCTTTTCGGTTTCCGGAAAGCCTTCTATTCAAATAGCTTATTTCCTCTGACTGCTAGACTTTGGAATTCCTTTCCTGTTACCCATTTCCCTGACCGTACTGACATGCTGAAATTTAAATGTAATGCAAACAAGCATCTCGCTGCTCAACTCCTTGCTTAAAATGCCCTCTATAAATCTGGCACCTAATCCAAAACATGTGTTTCAGTGAGGCGAATTAAAGAAAATAAAAAACAAAAGCAAGAATATGCAAATTTTTTGGTTATACCTTTTTGTTGTCATCAAGTACAGTGTTCATATTTTCGATCCATACAGCATCGACGGGTCCATCAAATAAAATCCATTTCCTGTGATCAGATTGTTCAGAAGCGTACTCCCTGAATGTTGTGGCCAAGATACCTATGCAATAAAAACAGATTTTGTGGTTAGTCTAATGATAGCACAATATCATCTGAGTCAAGCAAAACAATGAAAATGATCTATTGATAAAGAAGAACGAAGTTGCATATTTTGTTGTCCAAACGTTTTGTTACCTTTGTGATAGTATGAGAGCACAGGGTGGAGCTGGTGCTATTGTGATTGCAAGAGTTAGAAATAGATGAAGGGATTATATATGAGGGGCGTGCAATAAGTAATGCCCCTGACCCACTTCCAGTTGTCTGATCTAGCTGAAATTTTGTATGTGCAATGACTTATATCTCTACGGGTTATGTGGCAAATCACAGCTCTGAACTAATTGTGGTTTCTGTTTTACAGGTGTTTGAAATGAGTCAGGTGTGAAATGGAGCCTGTTGAATGTCAAGCAGTGATCCGGTTTTTGTATTTGAAATGGCGCACACCACAGGAGACTTTTGATAAAATGAAAGAAACTTATGGTGATAATGCCCCATCATATGTCCTTGTAAAATGCTGGCATCGTGAATTCAAACATGGCCGGAAGTCTGTGGAAACAGCTCCCAGACCTGGTCGTTCCCCTTCTGCCATTGATGAGACATCTGTCCGTCAAGTTGAGGCTGCCATTTTGGAAGATCGGCGTATTACTATTCGCCAAATAGCCCAAGATGTCAGGATTAGTACAGGGTCTGTGGAAACTATCATTCATGACCGTTTGCATATGCATAAGGTGTGTGCCAGATAGATTCCCAGATTGCTCACACCATTTCAGAAGTGAAAACGTGTCAAGTGCTCCAGGATGAATTTGGAGATGTGCCAAGACGATGAGTCAAAGTTTTTCAAAAGAATGATTACACAGGATGAAACCTGGGTCCATGACTATGATCCAGAGACCAAAGCCCAGTCAATGCAGTGGAAGCACTTGGACTCACCACCTCCAAAGAAGGCAAGGGTGTAGCCTTCCACTGGCAAGGTCATGCTCACAGTCTTCTGGGGCCAGGACGGAGTAGTGATGACAGATTTCCTGGCAAAGGGTACCACAATTACAGGATCCTATTATGCTTCACTTTTGAGAAAATTAAGGGAAGCTATCAAAATCAAGAGGCGGTGCAAGATTAGAAAAGGTACCCTCCTCCTGAAGGACAATGCTCCGGTCCACAACTCGCATGTCGCCAGATCAGAAGCACGGGCGTGTGGTTATGAAATCCTCCCTTATCCTCCCTACTCTCCTGACCTTGCACCTTCTGACTTTCACCTCTTCCCAGCCATGAAGTTGTTTTTGAAAGGAAAGCGTTTCCCAGATGATGCAGCCTTGATTTCTGAAGTCACGTTGTGGTTGGAGGACCAACCTGGGGTGTTCTACAAAAACGGTCTGCAGAGCTGCATCAAACGATGGGAGAAATGCATAACTCTGGGTGGTTCCTATATAGACAAAGACTAATAACTGTGCCAAGTTTTGTTGCTCTATTGCTATGGGAAGTAGGTCAGGGGCATTACTTATTGCACGCTCCTCGTATCATTTTTATTTTTTGGGAATCGTTAAAGATGAGGCTTCAGAATTTGTGTATTCATTCTTTTGCCTACTGTTATCTTCATCTTCATAGTTGTTGTTTCATCACGTTTTGGCCAACTTATCCTTTTCTCTGTGTGGCGCAGTGGATAGAGATGTTGACTCTCTATGGTTGCAGGTGAGCATTGTCTGAAGATACTGGTTTCAATCCTACCCTAAGCAGGCCAGAGAATTAGTTGGTGAGAAAACAATAACTACGGAAGGCTGTAATGACTGGAGATACAGTTACAAGACTCAGCATTCTAATCTCATTGAAGTTAATCACCTGAAGAAAGCCAGAGGATGAGTTGGCCGAAACATGGTTAAACAACAACAACTATGAAGGATAACAGTCCTCAAAAGAATGAATACACAAATAGATGAAGGAAGTTTATGGAACTTCTACCATTGTAACATGTTAACATGTTAACATGTAGACTCTGTCGCAAGGAAACAAAAAAATAGGAAGTGGAAAGAAACGAAAGACCTTTATTCCTTCTCTGGACGCGCATGACTTTTCATCTCTGCTGTAACGTCATCCCTATGTCTCGAACACATACTTTTCTCTGCACGCAATTCCTTTTCCAGCCACATATAGAACACGTGCTTCCCTGCCCACCCTTTTCTACATCCACGTGTGTCCTCTTTGTCTCTGCTGCGACGTCACTTCGCACAGCTGTCTAGGTCATTTGCATATGTTAGCTGCCATACGGCTGCTACTGCTGCAAACAGCACTAGCGTCTCTGCTACACCATTACTAATCAGCAAGGCCTTACCACAGTCGACAAAGAGAAGATTCACTCAGGTATGTATACACAGTGTGATGATGTATTGAAGTGATATACGACCAGTGAGGGTTGAAGATATACGTTGCATGAATAGAAATAATATGGGAATAATACAATGGATGTATAATGTGATTTTTAAAAATTGACTTAGATCTGACGGCCTCAGAGGAATATTAAATAAAAAAAATAGGAAGATGTGTGCTTATCAGGAGACTTCAATGATATAGTCAAGTTTAAAGATGAATGAGAGTTGGGCTAGTAGAAGTAGAACAGTTGAGATAGCAGGCCCAGTTTACAGGTGAGGGACAAAACATGTAAGTGATAAGAATGAAATTGAGAGAAAGCTGGATAAATAAAGACCTGGCCAGATATAGGTTAGTTTTGAAGTCAATTTCTTAAAGCCGTCCAACACATGTCAACATGTAAAACCTACGTTAAATTGAATATGACGAATGAATGAAGCTGGACTCTGAGAATGATAACACTGTTTAAGTTCCTTATTTTATTAGCAATCTTACCATCGGTCCATTCATGGGAGACGGGATCAAAGCAACCATAAAGTTGGCCCATTGTGACGGATTTCGGGTTAATAATTCTGTATTTCACTTTATTCTCGTTGAACAGACCAGCTTTATTAAGGTCAGTGAGTGCTGCAGCTAAAACTTGATAGGCCATCGTCTTTCCTCCGAGGGCCTCCCCAACGATCATCAAACCGTGTCGAACGAGAATCATTTCGTACACCTGCAATCAGAACAATAAATTTACATTTTTTTTCCGAGTGAAACATAATTGTATTGTAAATTGCATTGTAAATAGGTACTATTTAAAATGCCTCCCCACGAGACGGAGTTAGACACTAGGGTCGTTTTTTAACGTGGAGAAAATGTACAAAAATAAAAAATTGTCTCAGTCGTGAAGGACTGCTCCTCCACCGAAAGAGAACAAGGAATGGAAGTGCAGCATCTGAAGAACAGATGGTATTTATTTGCTCCCCCACTGAGCAAATTAGGCACAAGGCCGTTTTTAATGTGAGGTAAAAACCAGCTCCCCTTAAAGTAGGCAAAAAGGGGGCACTCTGGTTACCAAAAATAATGATTGTCCCAGTATAGAGGGTTTCCCCTCCATTGACTGGTACAAATTATCTTAAGTGCAGCATCTGCCGGAACAGATGGTATTTATTTGCTCCCCCACCGAGCAAATTAGGCACAAGGCCGATTTTTAATGTGAGGAGTGAAGGGAGGGGGAAGGGAAAAAGGGGACCAGCTCCCGAGAGGTGGGAAATGGGAGCTGGTTAAAGGTCAGGCATGTGGGGTTGCCCCCACATCTGGTCTTTGCTACTCATAGCTAGTCCTAGCTAGTCATAGCTTGCAGTATCTGCCGGATCAGATACTACACTTTGATCTTGACCAAAAGGCCAAATTAGTAGATAGAAAGAAATAAAATGGAGAAAATATGTTTAGTTTAAGATCACTGCAATTCATAAATTAAACCGTTATCCATTATTTCAAAAAATGATGGCAAATTTCACAGAGTTTGTTTGATGTTTATTTATGCTTCATATAGAGAGGTTGATGTTGTGCTCTGCAGTTCTCCACAAGAAGTGCAGAGAACAACAACAGCAACCTTTCTATATAGTACTTATCGACCTGATCAAGGCTATTGACTCCATTCCAAGAAAGCTACTTTGGAAAACCCTTGCCACTTTTGGATGCCCCAAGAAGTTTACTGAGATCCTCAGATTTAAGACATGAATGCCACAGTCATCTCTCATGGCAGCACAGATGAGTCTTTCAAAGTTAGAACGGCTGTCAAACAGGACTCTTCATTATGTTTGTAACAGCCATCACACACAGAGTCAAGAACGACCTTCCCTCAAGACTCGATATCATCTACATCACAAATGGGCGAGCTTTCAATCTCTTTTCCCTGAGATCGAAAAGCAAAACCTCAATCATATCCCTGATGGAATTCCAGTACATCAATGACAACTGTGAGGCATCCATCTCGGAAGAACACCTGCAGCAGATTCTGAATACCTTCAACTATGTCTATACCCGGCTCGACCTTGTCATTAACCCAACAAAGACTCAGATCCTGTACCAACCAAAGTCTGGGGATAGGGCTGATGTTACAGCTCTCTATCTCTCGCCACTGATGACAAACTTCTGGAGAACGTAGACCACTTCCCATATTTTGGAAGCCACCTGTCATCTAGCACTGACATCCAAGATGAAGACAATACTACCTAAAATGCATCGGAGCCACATATGACCATCTTTTAACCCATGTGTTTTAAGACAGAGACATCCGGAAAGACACAAAATTGGCTGTATACAAAGCTGTCGTGCTCTCGAGGCTTCTCTATGCTCATAAGACCTGGATGACATATCGCCAATACCTCAAGGCACTGGAGAAATTTCACCAACGCTATCTGCAGAGCATTCTGGACATCTCCTAGGAAAACTATTGTACCGATCTCAGTGTCTTCCTGGAGGCTTACACCACCAGCATCGAAGCCATCATAATTAGGAATCAGTTGAGGTGGTCAGGCTACGTCGTTAGGATGTCAGATTCCCGCCTGCCGAAACAACTCTTCTACGGGCAGCTAAAAGAAGGAAAGCGCGGTAGAGGAGACTAGAAGAAGCGGTACAAGCATCTTTTAATAACAAATACGGGCGCATGGAAGACCCAGGCCAAGGATAGGGAACTTGGGGGCAAACCGTTGCCGAAGGCACAGCTACCTTCAAGGCTAACTGATGTGCGAACCTTGAGGAGAAGTGAAAAGGGAGAGAGAGAAGAACGCTATCGAGCCAACCATCCAAATGGAAATGGAACTACCTGTCTTCACTGTGAAAGGTAGCTCAAAGCCAGGACCGGCCTTGTCGGTTACATCTGCACACACCAAAACCCAGAACACAACCACCATCTTCATCGCTGAGAAGAGAGAGATTTATGCTCTTTTGAGAACCTTTGTTTTAACCAAAGATATCATGAAAACATTAAAGAAAGCAGAATAGATAAGAGTATACCCATGCCGCTAAGAATGATGGGAAAATATTTATATTATATGATAATTTGAAATTTTCGGAAAACCAAATAATGTTTTAAAATATTTTATTAAATGATTAAAATAGTTTTTTTTCTGAGACTTTCTGCGTAATACACTTTTTTCTTTTCTTTGTTTTATTGATTTTTTCTCTCTTCATTTTGCTGGCGGTATTAGTCTCGCGGGATCATACCCTCGTGAAAAGAGAAAATGATACATCCAGTGTTATTGATAGTTGTTGTCAGTTGTTGAAAAAAGTATCTTACACTGCAAGTCTCAGAAAATGATTTTAATCATTTCATAAAATAATTTCTAACATTATTTTGTTTTCTAAAATTTTCAAGTTAACCTTTTGAAATAATGTTTGCAAAGATGTGACCAAACTCCTATTAATAATCATCTACTATTATATAAAAGGAACTTGTGTGTGTGTGAGGGAAGGAGGGAGGGAGAGAGAGAGTTCCCTATGGAATCGAAAACGGTTGACCTGATTCTTATGAAATTTCACACGAAGGTACTTTATGTGCCTGGCAGTGTTTTTAGATAGGTTTTGTATTGCAATGTCATTGATAAGTATCGATAATAGAAATAATCTGATAAAAAAAGGGGCAGGTGATTTTGACCAAAGTTAACACTTTACACAACCTAACATCACAAGTGCATTTAAGAAGTTTTATTACCACACAAGCCGAAAGGCCCGACATATAAAATCAACAGATGCTTCCTTGATATGACAGGGATACGTTCGAAATAAATTTAGAGCACAATTACTCCGTAATACTTGACTTTTTCATTTTAAACTTTAATTCAACATATAAAAAGTAGTTTATAAAATCAACAGTAAATTTTCTTCAATAAGTTCTCTTCAGTGCAATGTAGACTACAATATACTGTGAACTTAGTCACTGCGAAAGGCATACAAAGCTTCCTTCCGGTGCACCGCAATTGGTCCATAACTAGAGGAAGCAATCAATTGATTTGATTGAAAACTTGCAATTTCACCTAATTCGATGACAATAAAAATATAGGATTGTGAAACATTCGTTTGATCATCATTCAATCCGGGCAATATCGGGTTTTCCTGCTAGTGTTAGAAATATTTATGTGATAATTTGTAAGATTAAAAAAAAACAATAATGTTATAAAATATTTAAATGATGAAAATATTTTTCTGGAACTCTCAGTGTACTTGAGACAGAAAATGATACATTAGGTGTTATTGTTGCTTGTTGTCTGCCGTTGAAAAAACTATCTTACACTGAAAGTCTAAGAAAAAAATGATTTAATCATTTAATAAATATTTTCTGATACTGTCTGGTTTTCTAAAATTTTCAAATTAATCTTTCGAAATGTTCGCAAAGATGTGACCAAACTCTTATCGATATAACATCTAAAATGCCTGCAATATATTTTCATGTCCCCACCATGGTACTTGTGCATTTAACGAACCAGACGTAACTCAGCATTTGCTCGGTTTTATCCGGCGCATAACGTCAACAGCCGGATAAAACCGAGCGTTGCCGATAAAATAAAAACAACGCTACAAAATAACTGTAAAATAAAATTGTAAAATGTAGAAATATCCAAAAATAAATAAATAAAAAGCAAAAACCTACCGTTCATTTTTTTTAATAATTAGTATTATTGTTTAAAATTGTTTTCTGTTTACAAAATAAATACATATAAAACATTTTTTGTAAACAAATAATAGTAATTATTTTTTTTTTAAATGAAACGGGGTTTTTTTTTTAAATATTAACGTAAAATGACTAACAAAAATGATATTTGTAGGATATTTTTTAAACAAATAATAGTTAGTAATTGTTTTTTTTTTAATGAAACGTTTTTCTTTTTAACTATTTACGTAAAATAACCAACAAAAATGATATTTGTAGGATATTTTTTTAAACAAATAATAGTTAGTAATTGTTTTTTTATGAAACGTTTTTTTTTGTTTGTTTGTTTTTGTTTTTTTTTTCAACTATTTACGTAATAAAGAAAAAATCGCAAGAAAAAGGAAAGGAATAAACTTTTTTTTTTAAAACCAGGATATTTTTCTTTCTTTCTTTTTTTTTTTTTTTTTGCCAGGAACAAGTAATTTTTTTTTTTTAAACCAGAATCCCTGCTAGATTTTTTTTTTTTGTGCCAGGAACATATTTTCTTAGGAGGATGTATTTTCTTCAGAATTTTCGAGGGCATCAGACGACAAAGTGGACGGAGATGAGATAGCGAATGTGATAGGAAGCTCCTTACCAACCGGTAGCTTTCGACGATGTGGGTTAATATGGAGTCAAACGGCTGTCTACCAAACTTTTGTCTCCACATAAACTCTAAACGATATGTGTCCAAAAGCTCCCGGTCTTCAGAAATTTTGTTTCTAACGTATTGTACGAACCGTAAGTCGGTAATTGTAAAGATTATGAACCAGATTTCTCGTAAATATTCGCTCAGAGTCAAGTGGCACCTAACGTCGCCGCCAGAATGTGCCGAGCGCCGTTAACAATGCTCTCAGTAACTCGTTCAAATTATTATTTTGTTTTGTTAGAAGTATTTTCAAGTTAAATTCAATTTTTACGATATTTTTAGTTATTATATTGTTAAGTTAAAGTACAGAATTGTTACACAACATCCTTCCCTCCCCCTATTAAGAAGTGATTTTTAAATAATAATGTTATTTCAGCGCAGTAACATAGATGCAAAAGTACCCGTCATTGTTGGTTCAGTCACATCGGACATTTACGAGAAATCCGGTTCGTAATATGAAACAGTATCGAAATTTTAATAAAATCACTTTTATCGGCACAAACTGTAATAAACAAAACTCCTCTTACTTCGTTAAAGGAAAAAAGTATAACAAAATAGAAAATATTGTTTCTCAGTGTTTATAGGTGATTTTTTTATATGTTTATCATTTCATAACTCCATTTCTTATCTGAATTTATAACAATATGATAAGGATTTTTCCTACAAAAGATATTTTTATAAACATTTTTGAAACATTATTTGTTAATGTTGAATTTTTGGTATTGTTTGAATTTATGAACTGGGAAACGGCTGGGCCGACTTTTTTAAATTTTCACATAAAGGCGCCTGGTGTACGTAGGTTTTGTATTGGAATGCGTCCGATAAGTATCAAATATCGATTATCGAAAAAATACGATTAAAGAAGGAAGTCCGATTTTGACCAAAATTAACACTTTTATACAACCTAACATCACAAGTGCATTTGAGAAGTTTTATCACCGCATTAAACAGAAAGGCATAACGTAAAATTAACAGTAGGTTCTTTGAAAAGATAGGGGCGCGTTCGGAATGAATATTTCAGTTTAGAGCACAATTGAACCACGATACTTGAATTTTGCATTTGAAAATCTTATTCAAGTAATTATATAAAAATAATTTGATAAAATCAACAGTAGATTCCCTACAATACAATATAGACCACAATGTATTGTGGACTAGGTCACTGCGGGGAGGCATGTGAAGCTTCCTCTCTGTACATCGCAGATCTGTTGTTATTTTTTTTTTTTTAGCGATATATAATCAGTTTTGAACCGTTGCTTATTTCTATATTCATTTTCGCTCCCTAAGCGATGAAGAGATTACTTCGCCTTTATTTTTGTTTTTGCGTTGCCCTTTTTCTTTTGGCAGGACGTATTTTTTTATTTATTTTAGAATTAGTTTTATTTATTAAATATTTAAATATTTTTTGCGCATAAAAGTTTATTCATCGACGTATTTATTTTTATAGTGCTAGTGTGTGTGTGTGTGTGTGTGTGTGTGTGTGTGTGTATTGGTGTATTTGTGCGTATGCATTTGTGTTTGAGTATTTGTGTGTGTCTTTGCATTTGCGCGTGTGTGTTTGTGTGTGTATGTGTTTGTGTGTGCGTGTATGTAAAATAAAGGCAGCTTTTCAAACCTGCACAATCTTGTTGAGAAACCATGGAACTGGTTGCAATTTCTTCTTCTTGATATTATCTTTCAGAGCTTCCATAAATACTCCATAATCTGGGTGAGGCAAATGGACACCCGGAAACAAGTCAGAGATGATACCTTCAAATAACGGCACATCCTATTTTAAAAAAAGGCACAAGAATAATCACATAAATAATTGAGAGTAAAAGTTTTATTTATCAGCTTTGTTTATTCGTTCTTTATTTCAATGCATCATCATCATCATCATCATCATCATCATCATCATCCAACGTGATCACAAATTCGCCAACAGCAACGATTGGTTTCATTTAACTATTACGTCCAGTTCTATCTCTGCATATCTTCTTCATCGTGCAATACTGTGAAGCATTTAGACTAAAACAATTGTAGCAAACCCATATATATATATATATATATATATATATATATATTGGGTAAAACTGGTAATTCGTAAAAACTTGAAGAGAGTGCTCAATACTATTGCAGAGCAAATATGTGTTTTATTATTCTATTACCGTTTTATCTGTTTGGCTACATATGCTTCAGATGTTGGACCATGTTTACGATCGTAAACATGGTCCAACATCTTGAGCATATGTAGCCAAACAGATAAAACGGTAATAAAATAATAAAACATATATATATATATATATATATATATATATATATATATATATAAGTGACCTTGCCCCTGTGTGTGAAAATTCTCTACCAAACTCCTCTCTGAATTTTGGTCTATAGCCTTGAAACTTAATATATGAGATATTTGAACCACTTTCGATTTAGTTTTTAACCGGTAAAATAGCTGTTAAAGAGTCAAAATTAAAAACAAAACACATTGACATTGACTTGGCATAAGTCGACTACCTCTATTTCTTTCTGCACATGCACTAATTAACAATTATAAGTTAAACAAGATTATTTTGCCGCCTTTGTAAACAGGGCGGAACGATAAAATTGTCACTCCAAATAAAACAACACTACAGCTTTATTTTAAAACTCTTACTGAAAAAATCAATTCTGGTAAATTAATTATGTAGTAGATCTGACATCTATTCAATGTAGCAGCATTTATTAGCCTCAATCACCGCCTCAATACGGGTTCAGAACTGGGAGCATGCCTTTTCCAAAAGCGCTGACAGGAGCTCAGCGATTATCCGGCAGATGGCAGTGATCAGACTGGGTTTGGTGTTGTTGGAGGTCATGTTGGTGATGTTCTCGATGTATGATCAAACGAACTAGTCCAGTGGGTTCAGATTGGCGCCAGCTCACAACTCCAAAGAGACCCAGGCTTAGCATCAGAAGGAGTGCTACGATTTTGTGCCCTTCTGATGCTAAGCCTGAGTCTCTTTGGAGTTGTGAGCTGGCGCAGAGTCCTGCTGCAACACCCAGGGTTTGCCAGTGGCCACCTGATTGCACCAGGAGATCACCACACTCTTCAGCACATCCATGTACACTTTGGTGTTAACTTTCAAAGTAATTTCGAAGATGTGAGGTGGCATAATGTGGGTCTCACTTGAAACCACACCAAAGACCATAATCGAGGCCATAACTTCGTTTTTTCACTCTAGATATCATTTCAGATTCTGTGAAAAATTTGATGCAAGTAAGTAGTGAATGCTTTTTCTCGTTTTGCAAGAAAAAAAAAACTATTTCGTGGAATTCTTTATTCGTTATTCTTCTTATCCAGTTATAGACAAGTATCCATGGCTTGCACATAGCTGCTTGGACGTCTGTTCACCATTTAGTTCAATCCATACTATCCCCCTCATAAAGTTACCAAGCTTTCAAGCTCACCTTGATAGTAGCAGCCCAAGTCTTGCGTAGTTGGCCAATGCCAGACTTTCATGATATAGGATCTGTTTATTTAAGGAAAACCCAAAGCAAACAAAAACAAAACACATAAAATTGTAAATAGAATGATGCTAACCTGGCTCAAAAATTTGGGTAAGTTGACGTCATTGATGGCTTTTAATAACAGCACAGATTCATCGAGATCCGATAGTTTCAATTTCAAATTTCCTGCTGCCGTCAAGACGGACTTCACCGCACGCATTCCATAATCGTAGTGATGTTGAGAGGAAAGTTGCTCTGAACAGAGACGGTAAGTTGCAACAATTTTGCCAGCAAGGCTGCAAGTAAAATACATGACAATAAAATCAAGTTGACTTGGAGGCAGAAAGCATTATTGGAAATGACATCCTTTGGAATAGAAATATACAAACCTAAAAAATATACAAGCCTAAAATATATACAAGCCTCAAAATGTATACAATATATCTTAGAATTTTCAGAATGTGAGAGATAATATAATTATTTTCACAGTTAAACAACGTCGCAGCTCAAACGAGTCATGAACGCCAACAAACTGGAAGTCCAAAACTTGAGTTTCGCCCTCATTTGGGCTCGTCAGCTGAAAACATCTGAATTCGAAATTTGAAACTCAAATCTCTTGCGTTTGAGGCGAGTACGCTACCACCTGAGCAACCGCATCACGCACAAGAAAGTTTATTAGTTAACACAGATCAAGCAAACCACGGCAAAACCCAACTGTAGAATGTACCTACTTCATCTCAAACAAGGGGTGTAGTCATCCAATCAGTGAGAATCCAAGCTGATGTCTTGCAAGTAGGATTTTTTTTACTGTGGAAATAATTATATCATCCCACATTTTGAAAATTAATATTATTTTAGACGCTAGTGAGTGTATGACAATTAAATCAAGTTGATTTGGAGGCAGGAAGTATTATTGCCAATGACATCATTTGGAAGAGAAATATATAAACCTAAAAAATGTAGTAGCCTAGACTATATACAAGTTTTAAAAAGTTTACTATATATATCTGGAAACTAATTGAGGACACCGTGTATATATATATATATATATATATATATATATATATATATATATATATATATATATATATATATATATATATAATGAGAATAATGGAAATTCACACGTCCATTAATGTTTCGTCTTCTTTTGGATAAAGAAGTCTTACAATAAAGACGAAACATTGACGGACGTGTGACTTGGTTTGTTCTTTTTTTAATCAGTGTGTGTGTGTGTGTGTGTGTGTGTGTGTGTGTGTGTGTGTGTGTGTGTGTGTGTGAGTGTGTGTGTGTGTGTGTTTTTAATAAGAGAGAAGTCCAGCACAGTGCTTGATTATTAAAAAAGTTTAAAAATAAGAATGTCATATTTATTCTTTTATATGTTACAGAAGATCAGAATAATATCAGTACCATCGGTGTCAAATTCAAATGAATGGAACCAATATCTGGTCACCTTTGTTTGACTCTCTTCGCCCTGTCTTTCCAGAAATGGCATCTCGCACGCTGTGTGATACTCTATAATATTTCAGTCACCAATCTTATTTTTATTTTTGCTGTTTACCAATTAAAGAAAAAAAATTGAAAATTTTCTCACTTAACCACACATATGTCGGCAAGATTGCATGTTGAAACTCGATATTAAAAATAAAAAAAAGATTTCAAAAATAAAAATAAGATCAGAAACTGAAATATTGTAGCATGCGAGATGCCATTTCTGAGAGACAGATATAAACAGAGACTAAAGAAAATCCGATATACGTGACCAGATATTGGTCTCCTTTGTTTAGATGTGAAACCGACGGTACCGATGTTGTACTGATCTTTTGTAACAGATATATATATATATATATATATATATAATACTTATTATGTTCATACCACAAGTGAAGTGTTTAATCCTTTCGCAATCATCAGTGCAAGAAGTGATGATTTCTACTAGTTGGGAGATTCAACCCCAGATACAAAGTCACATTTGACTCCATTTGCTAAGATGTTACCTCTGGGCCACCAACAATTGCCACAATAATTAAGGGAAATTTAACATCTATAAATGCCAAATACGGAGATAGTCGAGAGAGTGACACGAAATGGATCAGACAAAACCAAATGAATTATTAAATAATGCACACAGAATTTCAAGAACAAAATGAAAACAAAATCAAACATATAACAACTTTTTTTAATTAAAAAAATAAATGTAAATAGATTGATTTTGTAGTTTGCTTGAAGCACTGTGCATATTGTGTAAGAAATTAAATTTTAAAGACTGGTAATCAAATTTGGTAGAAAGCATCGTTGAATACAAAACAAGGTAACCAGATCAAGTGACAATATAGAAAAAATTAATAATTTTTAATTAAATATTTATTTATCAACATACTGTGTTGACTCAACCAGGTATGACTGGTATTATCCCTATATATAATAAAAACGTCGCAGTTTCCCCCCCCCCGTGCCAAAATACCGTAGGTTTACAACAGCAGATGCAACATACAAATTTCTTATGTCTAGCCTATTAGCCACTATCTTATGTAACTTTATAAAGACTTTTCTGCCACATCCAGGTGTTGAAACAAAATCCTAGATTCCATCCAGGAGCTACACCAGTACTATTGCATGAACCTATAGAGGAAGTAGTTCTAATTTTTCCCCTATAGCTGAAGTCCTATTGATCTCCATAAACACCGCAGGGATTTATACACATAATATGGATATTGTGGTTACACCCTTCATAACTGATTCATAAACTAATAGCCCAAACGTTAAATTCCCGTCCGTCGATTTGAAAAATAATAAATTCTCCCTTACAATATGCCTGCTATTCTCATTGGCTTAAATTATACCGATCCCTTATTCCAGATTACAATTCTATAAACTTAAACGAACAAGCAAGCCGTTATCAAACCGTTATCCAAAATGGCGTCTACTGATACAGGAAGCTAGCATTTTACATTAGATAAAGCGATTACTGAACCGTATGGAGATATTTTCTTCTCACTCCCTATCTCTCTCTATCCCTCTTTCTTTCTCTTTCTCTCTTAATGTGTTTAGAGGGAGAGAGAGATTGAGAGAGAGATATAGACAGAGAAAGAGTCAGAGACAGAGACAAGCGAGAGGTATATCTGTTTTGTTTACATTAGAACACTGTACCGAAATGAGAGAGAGAGAGAGATAGAGAGAGAGAGAGAGAAAGAGAGACAGATACAGACAGAGACAGTGAGAGAAAGAGATAAAATCATTGTAACGGCAGAGAGAGAGATAGAGAGAGAGAGAAAGAGAGAAAGAGAGAGAAAGAGAGAGAGAAATAAAGAGAGATTAAATCATCGTCATGGATTGACCTCATTTCATTACCACATCCTGTTATTTCGTTTAAAAAGAAAAAACATGGTGTTATTTCGATGCCATCGTTGTGGAGCAGTGGATATCTGGGCTGCATTGTAACCTATGGGTTCCACGTTCATGCCTATGCAATAGATTGTATTTTTTGTTTTAAGTTTTAACATTTAAACAGGGTTACGCCTTGCGATAAATACGTATAACACTTCATTTTTTCTCTATTTTTCTCAGTTATAATTATTATCGAATTCAAGGAGTGTTATTGTTTTTTTCCTCTCTTTATTTGTTTTGTTTTTTTAGTATCGAAATGAAACAATAAACCTTCATTTGTTTTGAGGTGTTTTCTTTTATTCGTTTTTGCGTTTATTTTTATTTTTATTTTCATTTTTTAAGGTGATAAGTGAACTAATTGAAACCAAGTACTGCAGTAATTAATAAATAATAAATAATAAATAATAATACACGAAAGAAGTTTCGTTTCATTTTCTTAGGATAGGATTCCATGTTTTCGTTCTTATATAAATTTCTGTTTCTTAATAAAACTATGAGACGAACTATTTCTAGTTGTGGAGACCAGTAAGTAACCAGTCAACATTACCACAGCTTCAACAGCTAAATGGATGTCTTTTCTTGTTTTTTTCTTTGTTTTTTGTTTTTTTATTTAAACCCTCTCCACTCAGCCTGTCTCCTGCATCTAATTTTTTTTTTCTTTTACCCCCGCTGCTATTATTTAATTTTTTTTATGGCTGGGGGTTACTCATTACCTTTACTACACCTGTTGTACAATAGTGTTCATATTGGAGATCATATATCGAGAGAGGGCAGAGATGTAATGGATACATGTTATACAAGATATACAATGATGATGAGGAAGAGAAGACACTTATACAGTTCTGTGATGTTTCTTCTTAATACATGTATTAGAGAGGAGAGAGGGTGAACCGTTCTTTTAACACAGGAAGGGACAGTTATTATTTATGATGGAGAGGGGGACACATTACTTGGATGGGTTATACAAAGTTCATTAAAGATGATTATACACATTACCTTTAATTGTTGAATGATGACGCAACACAGTTTTACAAATACATGATGATAACTTCTTTATTATCAGATCGACCAGTCGAATGATGATGACGTCAAGGAATTCAAAGTCGTTTCTACATGTTAAATGTTCTCCCTTCGCTTCTAAAGGGACCCTCCTCTGATTATGTTAGTTCTGTCCGACCGACCCTGCTGGTTCTTCGATCCGGACTCGACTGCCTTCCCCCCTGATCATCGACTGACTAGCTCTTATATTGAGAAATTCCCTTTCTGCTATGACGTCATGTATGGCTTCAAAACGTGATTGACTCACGTGGCCTAAACATACATGGTTCGGCACATGTTGCCAAACCATTTCTGCAGACAAGAATTCTCAGTAACCTATTTTTCAACCCAACTTATTTTCAATATATTTCTAAATTGCATTGTTCATTATTTTCTAGCTGACCTTATTTTAATTCAGTTTTCATAAAAAGAATTGAACAATTAAATTCGTTTTTTTTATATGAAATTGAACAATGCGAAATTCTAACATTCCATTTTCTGAATCTATTTTTGAACCTTGCTTACAATCCTAATCTCATTTTCCACTTATCTAAAGTTCTTCTTACTTACAAGAAAAGGGGACCCTTTTTCTTGTAACACACCACCTCTCTCCACCCGTTCTTGACATTCCAACAGCTGTTCTTACTATGAGGAGTTGGGGGTGTCTATTTCGAAAGTCGTTTGTAATATGAGGACGTTGGGGGTTGGGAACAACAACAATAACAACCATACTTTAATTTTTTTTGGAGGGAGGGCATGCTCCCACCCCAATACCGGTTAAATGGTACTGCTAGTATTGTATAAAAAATTTTCCATAAATCTCTTTTTCAAAAAGAAATTACTATTGAATGAGCGTGTGCTTTCACCTTGAAGTTTTCCGGTGTCTTCTACCAAATTAGATCGGCACTGCCTTCAAATGTAAACACTTTAAGAAGACTAACTTAATCAATGGCCATTTGTTGTAAAAGAATGCTTACCTTCTTGCATCGACGAAGCCCATTGAATAAAGAACAATTTCACCAATTAGTCCATAATCTGGAACCATCATAGCAACAGTTCGGAACAGAACCTGCCCGATTAAAAATATATAAATATAATTTACATAAATTTTGTTTATATTATTGCCAATTTGCATTTGTAATATCCGCTTTCTATCTCAAGAGACAATGGATATCATCTGAAAGAGTATTAGAATGCAAGGCTTATAGACAAGGGCTGGAGTCTTCAACTGTATTGTGCACTTGTAACACACGCTAAGCCGTTTGTGTAATTTTTGCATTAAACCAAGTATAAAATTACATTCAATCAAATGTAAATTTTACATTAAACCAAGCGTAAATTATCATGTGCAAATCTTACATTTAACCAAATGTAAATTTTATATTCAATCAAGTATAAATTTTACATCCAATCAACTGTAAATTTTACATTCAATCAGTGTAAATTTTGCATTCAACTAAATGTAAATTTTACGCCCAACTAAGTGTAAATTTAAATTTCAATGAAGTGTAAATTTTACATTCAATCAGTGTAAATTTTACATTCCACCAATTATGATATTCACATTTAATTAAGTGTGAAGTTTATATTCAACAAAGTGTAAATTTCATGCTCAATGAAGTGCAAAATTTACTTTCTATCATGTGTTTATCTTCAACCAAGTGTAAATGTTACATTAAAGCAAGTGTAAATCTTCTATTGAACCAAGTGTACATGGTATATTCAATCAAGTGTAAATTGCACATTCATTCAGGGTAAATTTCACATTCAACCTAATATAAATTTCATATTAAACCAATTTTAAATTTTATATTCAACTAAGTATAAATTTTTAAAATAATCAAATGTGAATTTTACATTCACTCGGTGTAAATTTTATATTACCCCAAGTGTAAATTTAACATTCAGTCATTGTAAATTTTACATTCAGTAATTGTTATTCTTACAACTAATCATCATAAATTTTACATTAACCTAAGTGTAAATTTTACATTCAATAATTGTAAAGCTATATTCAATCATTGTAAATTAAGCATTAAACCAAGTTTAAATTTTTACATTAACCAAGAGTAACTTTTACATTAAAGAAAATGTGTTTTTTGCATTCAATCAATGTAAATTTTATTTTCAATCAAGTGTAAATTTCATATTCAACCAAGTGAAAATTTTACATTCGATCAGTTCAACTGTTACATTTAGCTAAGTATAAATATTATATTCAATCAAGTGTATGATTTACATTCAACCAAGTGTACAATTTATATTTACCCAAATATAAATTTTATATTAAATCATGAATAAATTTTATATTCAACCAAGTGTAAATTTTTACATTAGCTAAGTGTAAATTTGACATTTACCCAAGTGTAAATTTTACATTCAACCAATATAAATCTTACAATCACCCATTTAAAAATCTTACTTTCATCCAAGTGTAATTTTTTTATTTAATCAAGCCTTAATTTTACATTCAATCAGCATAAATTTTACATTCGACATATGTAAATTTGACATTCAATCAAATGTACATTTGACATTCAATCAGTATAAATTTGACATTCAATCAGTATAAATTTGACATTCAATCAAATGTACATTTTACATTCAATCAGTTTAAAGTGTTGACAGATAAATTAACTAGAAATCTTTCCTCCAATAAAAAGTCTCAAATGTTAAATCTATCAGTCTGGTATAAGGATTGTAGAATTGGAACTGCATGTAAAGTTCTATTTACAATTATTTTATGAACTCGAGCATGTTCTAGGCATGCTCTATGTGACCACTTAAGTATTCAGTTAAAATATTAAATAAAAAAATAAGATATTTTACATGTAAATGCACCAGTTTTTCACTCGACAAAAGTATTATAAAACTTTGAAACTTCGATATTAAGGGTAGCATTTTTAGATGAAGAAAATGACTGTTTGCAACACTTAATGAAACATGTGTTCAATCACGTTCCTTGATGTGAAACAACGGCTTAATGACTGAAGGATAAGCTTACTCAACCATGTTCAGCCCCTAACAGCATTTCAGGAAGAGATCAGACTGCAGCTATTGATCAGAGAGGTAGAGAATCACCCCTCTTATTGATATTGGAATATCCTCTTCTGGAACACTCACTTTTGGTTCAGAAACGTCACGGTTCCAACCACCTGAAAATGGAAATTCGGTGATGATAAGTCGTTATGGCTATATGGGTCTGCAAACGTGACCCAACTATCTGTGTATGTCGAGAGAAGAACCATAAGATGCAACACTGCCTTGCCTGTCCTCTACTATCCAAGCAGTACAACTTGAAAGATCTTTCAGATTTCAATGATATTGCAAAGGAGTGCATAAAGAATTCGTGAAACTATTGCATGACTACATGCTTTAAATGAATACAAAATAGAAAACGAATCGAGTAATTGTTTAAAGAAAGAAGAAGATAAATGGGGTCGTAAATGGATGATAACATTTAATGCTACTAAGACTAAACTTCTTTCCTTTAACAACAAAAAAAAACCCTTCTCCACCACCGATGACCATGACAAATAACAGTCTACCTGAGAGCTCGTCCTTCAAACTCCTCAGCTAAACATTCACAGGCAACCTCAATTGGAACAAATACATTGAGGATATTGCCAAGTCTGCTGCAAAGAAGGTGAGCTCTCTCTATCGTGCTAGAAAATTACTCACACCAGAGAATATCCTATATCTTTACAAAGCTACAATTTAACCATGCATGGAGTATTGTTACCACATTTGAGCTGGTGCGTCTACAGGATCTAAAAACAAAGAGTTTGAAATCCCATACTATCGGCCAAGTTTCAACCTCTGTCCCATCGTCACAATATTGCATCCCTGTGCTTGTTTTATACGTACTTTATTGAAATGCGTACTGAATGAACTCATAGCACTTTTGCTCCATCAACCATGACTAACTCTACAAGCAGCAAAATCCCACTTCTCTTTTGAGGTCTTTAGATGTCGGAAAGCCTTCTACTCTAATATATTTTTCAGTCGGATTGATAGACTTTGGAATTCTCTCCACATTCCCTGCTTCCATAACTGTACTAAACTGCATAAGTTTAAATGTAATGTGAACAAACATCTCGCAGCTCAGCTCCAGGCATGACCCCTTACATCTCAAGTGGCAATATTCATTGTTTGGGGTAAAAAGGAGTAAAAAAATGGTTTAAAAAATAAACAAAGAGGGAATAAAGCTATAAAAGGGTTTACCTTGAGGTTATCGGGTAATTCCTGCCGTCCAGCATAACCGGGGTTCATCGTGATGAACATGGTACAGGTGGGATCGAGATTTAACTCTGTGCCTTCAAATATGAATTTCACTTTCTGATTTGAAATGGCAATCTGAATGCATTGGATTTGTTGGGCAATTACAGAAAGCACTTCCAATTCAATACGATTGAACTCATCAAAACAGGCCCAGGCGCCAGCTTGAGCCAAACCTTTAAAGAATTTTCCCATTGCTTGATAATCAAGACCATCAGAACAATTGAATACGACACACTGAAAATAAAAAAGAGAAAAGCTTTATAGAATTTCTGTCTCTACTATTATATAAAAAGAATGGTGTGTGTGTGTGTGTGTGTGTGTGTGTGTGTGTGTGTGTGTGTGTGTGTGTGTGTGTGTTTTCTCCACAATGGCTGAGCCGATTTTTATGAAATTTCGCACAAATGTACTTTATGTGCCTGGCAGTGTTCTTAGATAGGTTTTGCATCAGAATGTTTTCGACAAGTATCAATAATCAATGACTGAAATAATCCGATGAAAGAAGGAACAGGCAAGTTTGACCAAAGTTAACACCTTATACAACCTAACATCACAAGTGCATTTGAGAAGTTTCATTACCACATGAGCCGAAAGGCCAAACATATAAAATTAACAATAGATTCCTTGATATGACAGGAGCGCGTTCGAAATGAATGTTTCTGTTTAGAGTACACTTGAACCATGACACTTGATTTTTGCATTTGAAACTTTAATCCAAGCCGTAATATATGAAAAATAATTTGATAAAATTAACAGTAGGTTCTCTACAGTGCAATCTAGATTATAATGTATTATGGGCTAAGTCACTGTGGGGAGACATGTGAAGGTTCCTCCTGGTGCACTGCGATGGGTCCCCAACTAGAGCAGGCAATTAATCGGTTTGATTTAAAAAAATGGCTGATTCCAAAGGTTTCGATGACAATAAAAATATGGGAGGATGGAATATTTGTTGATCATCATTTAATCCCGGGAAACGTCGGATCTCCCTGCTGATTGAAATTACATCTCAAACATAAAATCTAATTCATAGTTTAGCTAAGGAATTTAAAAAAAAGAACTGACCTGTTTGGCAATTGCTTTAGCAAGATCTTTGCAGGTTTCAGTCTTCCCGGTACCGGCTGGACCTTCAGGAGCACCACCAAGATTTAATTTCAAAGCACCCATTAATGTTCTACAGAACGGAATAAAACAGAATCCTACTTTAGGAAGACTGAATAAAACTTAGGAATCAGAAAAGATTTCAAAATATGTTAAGAAAACAAGTAATGATTTTTTGGAGGGGATAGGATCGATCTGAAAGAATACTTTCTAAAGTAAGTTTTCGATTTTGGGGATATTATTCTGATTGTTCTAATAGATCATTGTCCTAGAAGATTCCAGTTTTCGTTGGAAATCATGATTGTCTATAAATTTAAAGAAACAGCTGTCAAAAGAAAAATGAAAAATAAACATATCGGCGCTGGAATCTGCTTTGTCTATTGTTTATATATATATATATATATATATATATATATATATATATATATATATATATATATATATATATATATATATATATATATTTCGCCTCTTTAAAAACATTAAGAAACATGTTTCTTAAGTATTGGGCATCGAGTGAATGAGAAATCGGTCAATTGGACTACGTGCGAGATCGTAATCTCTCAATCACTCGATCACTATAGATCGACATTTAATAACGTTTATGCCTTTATAAATGTTTACATTCACTTGAATATAATTGCGGTTAATGGTGACCTTATGGTTATGTTCCTTGTCAATGGAGACAGAGATAGCTTCGTTGTGGAGTATGCATCTCATGACCAGCAGCAAGCATAACTTCCTGCACTGATGATTCCAGAAGGATGAAACACGAGTACCTGTAGGTATTAAAGATGATTAGTGTCTGTAGGTATTTAATATTTAATAAATATTATAGTAAATAATTATGTCAGCCCTTTTAAGAAACTCGTTTCTTATCATTGAGCACTTTTAGTTAAAATAAAGTCAGTCAACTTAGCTCTTATGTGCAGATCATCATATAATAATTAGATCAGACGTAAAAAAAAACATGTTTGAATTTTTTGTGCTATTGAAATTTCCCAGGTGTTAGTTTATTCCTAATAACGTTTATTACTTTTAAATTTTATTCTATTTCCCTTAAGGTTATCGTTGTTTATTTGTTTGTTTGTATGTTAAGTTATTGACCTACTAATTTATTTATTGCATCATCCTAAAATCTTTGTATTAAATTTAATATACTGTTACAGCACTTACATTTCACTTTCAACATATTCCTTAATTTTTTCTTTTTTATTTAAGCATGTTCTTTTAATCAGGTCTTACGCGTGGTAATAAGAATGTATTTCTATCTATAACATAAAACTTTTTGCTGAAATTTTCCTTTTTT
This sequence comes from Euprymna scolopes, assembly GCF_053919585.1. Classification (NCBI taxonomy): domain Eukaryota; kingdom Metazoa; phylum Mollusca; class Cephalopoda; order Sepiida; family Sepiolidae; genus Euprymna; species Euprymna scolopes. The sequence continues at coordinate 76,287,320 of NC_136495.1, forward strand.
TAGAATTCACGATGTGGTATGACTCAAGTAAACATAGATTACATCTTTTTGATTTACTCAGTTTATATTTTCTAACTTTATCTATTATTGCTCTTTTTAATTCAAATTCTATTTTATTCTTATGCGGTTCCCTAACCCAATCATCTAATGCAGTCGTATTTCTCTTATTTTTAATATTCATTTTCGTCTTATCATTATTTCTATCCTTATCCCCGTTCCGATTTGGTTTCTTTTCTGGTCTAATGTTAAATGATGCGATATGTATTTGATCTTTCCTTAATATCCTGACCGAGTTTATACTTCATTATAATAATCCTTATTCTTATCGAATATATTCTCATTTTGTGATTTACTGGATATTTTTTTGATATACTGACGAAGATTGCTTTTTTTCATATTCTTAGGATAATTAGATTTATAGAATAGTGTTTGGTTCGGTTTGTGGTACGGTTCATATGTATTGTTGTTAAGGCCTAGTGAGACAGACTCGAAGGTGCAGGAAACTGCAAGCTAAATGCACCCAACGGGATAGACACTGAGAGAAGTAGCAGACGACCGAGAAAAGAGGGGGGGGGGCGGACGACAGGCATAGAAAAAAACCAGTAGTAAACAGAAGAGAAAAAATAAAAAGGAGAAAAGGTAGATAGGGGCCAGAATGGTATGTGCGAAGGATACTTCTTTTGGCCAAGAAAGCTGTAAACGCTAATTGACCATGACAGCCCGATACATGAGTGAAAGGAAGGATACCAATGAAATTCCAATTTACAAAGCGACCATTGTTGACTGCTCCCTGGTGGGTAAGTGGCCTCTATTGAAAAGACGCGTGGCCTTTGTGGAATTGGATTTGGTTCATTTTTATGATCCCTCAAAGTTAATTGAACGAGACCATTCTGGTTTTAATGGCCTGTCAAATTCTATTAGGCATACGCCGGCTGAGATATTCTACTCGAGTGCCAACAGAAGAAGAAGAAACAGCCCCTTTTTGGGACATAGGCAGCTTGGTGAAGATTTGAGTGACAGCGGTTCCGGCATCCTGATTGGCTAAAGGGCCGAATGAGAGAAAAAGAAGAAGATTTAGCTCCCGCCTTCACAATATAAGCAGCGAGTTTTGAGAGCAAGACACACAGAGACCGACAGACACCGAGAGACATTCTGCTCCCCTGGGCTCGAACGAGCGAAAAAGCAGACCTCATCGATTGACCCTGCCACTTAGTTTTTTAGTTTTCACTGAAAAAGAAATAACTTTGCAGTTAACAAACGGCCAGTCCCTAACTTATTAGCGAAGTACGAAACGACGATTGTAACCTTTTATGAATAACAAGGGATTTTGAATCACAAAAAAAACACAAATATTGACTTGTCTTTTTTTAAAATTTGTTTGGCATAATTGCAGGAACGCTCGACGAGTCTCTTTCAGGTACTGGCCGCTGACATTCTCATCAAAAGACACGAGGACCAACGATCGGGGAACATCCACCACTAGACGACACGCGGGTGATGTAAGTGTCACACTAGGATTATATTTTAAAGAGTTCACTATTTTACAATTGCAGTTTAATTTTATTTCTAACTTAAATTCATTAAAGAATAGTTTATTTTTCTTTCTAGCTTTTTTCTATTATTTGATCACATGAATTAACTGAAAATAATACATCATCTCTACACACGCACCCATTTAAGCCCGGAATTTTTTTATTCATCTCTTTTTGTATGTAAAACCTACTAAGTCTGTTACTATGAAGAGTCTGAAGATCCCATCGTTACATCAAAATGGTTTGCTTTATACTTCCTTGTTCATAATACATTATCGTATCTTATTAAGGTTCTTCTCGCTAGTTTTATCATTTCTATTTCTAATATAGTTACATCTGGTTCAATTTTCGCTAATTCCAGTGCTTTTTCAAATAGTTCAGGAGTTATAGATGGATAATGTGGGTCAATATCAAACATAATTAATTTACTGTTTGTGTATTTAGTTGTTTTCTGGAACCAATCTATAACCTCACCAGAAGAAATTTAAAGGATATGTTCAATTTTAGATTTTAAAGTCGGTATAATATATATATATATATATATATATATATATATATATATATATATATATATATATATATATATATATGAAAGCTTACCTGTAGCATCTATCTGTAAGAGGTGTGATGACCAATCGACAGGAGTTTCCCAAATACTCGTAGCCATACTTGAGGTTTGTAGTTATCATACACACAGAAACGTCTTTATTCCAATAATAGCGTAGTTGAGAGAGCCAGGCGAAATCATTTGCATTAGCCACATTATTTACAGCCAAGTCATTTACAACATCACGTGCTGAAATAGAGTAACAATTTCTCATAGCTATGTGAATTCGTTATAAACGCTCTTTACACGTAGACATTTCAGAAGAGAAAAAGGAAGGAAGGTTACAGATACAAGGAAATGCGGCATCTAGCTTAGGGTACATTAGGAAAGAAATGTAAAATAAATAATCATGTAAAAAACATAAAAAATAAAAAATAAAGATGAAACAAAACATAAAACGCCAAATAATATATCCCATGTAGATATGTAAAGAAAACTGTATACTTGAAAGCTTACTAAATCATTTCTATGTCCATTTACTGGTAAATATATAGAGAGATCAAAGCGAAAAAGAATAGAAGAATATTTTTTAAATGAAAGAGAAGAAAAAGTAGAAAGATTAAATAAGGCAAAAACTCAAAGTAGAAAAATCGCAGAAATTAAGAAAACTTAAAACGATCAAATATAAAAAGAAAAAATTCAAAGAGTGGAAGAAAAAAGAAAAAATTCAAAGGGGAAAAATTACAAAATTCGAAACGAGGAGAAAAAAATTCAAAATTCAAAAGAGAGGAGGAAAAAATACAAACTTCTAAAAGTGGAAGAAAAGATACAAAATTCAAAGACAGGAAGAAAAAATACAAAATTCTAATAGAAAAAAAAATCAAAGAAGGGAAGAAAAATAAAAAAATTCAAAGAGAAGAAAAATTTTTAATTCAAAGAAGGGAAGGAAAAATAAAAAAATTCAAAGAGAGGTGATTAGTTAAAGTTCAGAATAAAATCACGCTTTCTCTTAACGGTTAATTTAAAAAAAAAAAAAAATCTTCTGAACGCTATTAAAAGTTAAATTCTTCACTAGTTTGCAATTTGGAGACGGAAGCGTTGTTGTGATAAGTGATTTTCTCTAATTTGCACTTTTTATTTTTAGATTCAAATACTAATAACTACATTTTATTTCAGTATTTAATTTATGTATTTCTGTTGTATTAAATGCTAGCTTTTTTTTTTTTTTTTTTTTCTCGTCCATAAATGTTTATCTACCAAGTTGATCTTAAATATTGTATAATCAATCCATTATATTATCATTTTCAGTCCCCCACCCCTAATTTCTGGCTCCCATCTTATCTCGCAATTACTTATAACGTCACCAACTAACTTCGGAAGAACCCCCCCCCCATCTGATTTTCTTTTATATCATAAGTTGCTTAAAACGTGATTAGTTAAAGTTCAGAATAAAATCACGCTTTCTCTTAACGGTTAATTTAAAAAAAAAAAAATCTTCTGAACGCTATTAAAAGTTAAATTCTTCACTAGTTTGCAATTTGGAGACGGAAGCGTTGTTGTGATAAGTGATTTTCTCTAATTTGCACTTTTTATTTTTAGATTCAAATATTAATAACTACATTTTATTTCAGTATTTAATTTATGTATTTCTGTTGCATTAAATGCTAGCTTTTTTTTTTTTTTTTTTTTTTCGTCCATAAATGTTTATTCATCTACCGAGTTGATTGCAAAAATAGATTACCTAATTGTACTCATTTTTAGTTCGTGAGAGGGGAATCTATCACCATACTTTCCCTTAAACACGTCTGTTGGACTTTTATTAAGTACAATACTTAATAGTTTTTTTTTTTTGTTTTTTTTGTTTTTTTAATGGAGAGTAGAAAACGCATTGTGGATGCGTGATCGGCAGCTCCTGTTACTCTCGCTTCTTCTTATTTGTCCCTCAGTCCTCATTTTTTTAAATGAGTGATTTTTTCTGACAAAGGGAGAAGAAAAAGCTGTTTTCTAGGTTGGCAGTATTTTTGCGCAAACAGTTGGCAGAATTGGTGGAAATTTTCTGTTTCTATGTCTATCCTTGTAGCCATGTCACTAGTAAGGGTGCTGGAGGTAAACGTTTTGTCTGGGCTGACGTTATCCGCCTGATAGTCAGGGACCCGAACCTTGGATTAACCACTAAGGAGGCTGTCCTATCAGCAGGTGCAAAGTACTGGGGCTGCTGTATTGCCATTTGGTGAATGGAATCTGGACCATGCAGTAGCTTCTGGTGGGGCCTCTCGATGCCATACTAGTGGGTAATTGTTACGGCTTTACCTTATCATGTGCTACAAAAAAAAAAAAAAAAAATTCTTCGTTTCTTTTTCTCTCTTAGTTTCCCCTCTCTGTCCTGCTCTAAGTAAATCTGTCGACCTAGTCCACAAATTCCAAAATTTCATCATGACAAGTTTCAAGAAAAAATACACGATTAAACCCGGTTCTCCAACTTCCAACGTAGACCCCTACTACCATGTCTCCTTCTCCAACATCAGGGGTCTTCGTTCTAACCTTCCAGAGGTTGAAACCCAATTACAGGAGACTAAACCAGACCTTTTATTTTTAAGTGAAACTGGCATTGGACAGGCTATTTCCCTAGATGAGTTTGCAATTTCAGGATACTCTCACTTAACTTCTAAATCTGACCCCCAAGATCGCCATGGGCATGGAATATGTGCCTATATTAAAGATAGCTTTCCATGTGGGAGGGACATCTCCAGGGAAAATCCTAACTTACCCTATATGTGCTTCCGGGTTGCTTTAGCTCACACTACTGCATTTATATTTACTCTCTATCGCCCCCACAACAGCGGAGTTACTATCTTTCAAAGCATATCTGAGAAAATTGACCAAGTCCTTTCTACTTATCCTTCAGCTAACATTCACGTATGTGGAGACTTCAATGTTCACAACGTCGAATGGTTGACCCACTCAAACAAGACCGATGATGAGGGGAGGTTCTGTCATGATTTCTCCATTGCCTATGACCTCACTCAGATTGTTCAGGAACCTACCCGTGTGCCCGATAATGACGGCCAGTATGCGAGCCTACTAGACCTTTTTCTCATAACTTGCCCTGAACTATGTTCAGTTTCTGTTCTGTCGCCTCTTGGATCTTCCGACCACTCTGTTGTATCAATTAAGATAAAAATGAAATGTAATAAGTCCCCAGACGTACCTCTTCATCGTACAGTATATCGATACAGTAAGGCTGACTGGGATAGCTTCCGTACATTTATATCTGATCTACCTCTGCATTCCATGTTTAAAAAGGATGTGTCCTCTATAGTATTAGACCTAACTGAATGGTTAATTGTAGGTATTGACCATTTCATACCCTCTAAAAAGTTTCAGCAAAAACCTAACAGCCAGCCATGGTTCTCTCCAGAATGTGCTGCTGCCATTGCGCACAGAAATCACTTTTTCCACTGCTTCAAACGTAATAGATGTATGGAAACTAAAGCCGTTTTCAGGACTGCCAGCAACCATTGTAAGAAAGTAATAAGGAACGCAAGAGAGTTGTATGCTCAATCTGTTAAGTCCAAAGTAGCTGAGCAGCGGCTTGGTTCCCACCAGTTTTGGCAAATAGCAAACAGAATCCTGAACAGAAGCGTGTGCTCCATCCCAACTATTATCAATGGACCTGAGGTAATCTCGTCAGCATCAGACAAAGCCAAACTCTTTGTCAAGAACTTTGCAGCTAATTCTACCCTTTGCGACCAAGGCCGCCAACCCCCAATATTTCCTCCTGTATCAGAAAACACGCTATGTGATATACGTATATCTGTACGTGATGTTGCGAAGCTAATCAAAAACCTTGATTCGAGTAAAGCAACTGGCCCTGATGGTATTCCAATTATAGTACTCAAAAAACTTCAACCTGAATTAGCGCCCATACTTACAAAACTGTTTAAACGTTGTCTTAAGGAGAATAGTTTCCCATCTCCCTGGAAAATCTCATCAGTATGCCCTGTATTTATTTGATCGCTCATCCCCCTCTCAGTACAGGCCAATAAGTCTCCTGTGCGTCATGAGTAAGTTGCTAGAATCTGTGTTAAATACAGAAGTAATCAAACATCTCAACAAAAATAACCTTCTTAGTGACACTCAATATGGTTTCCGTTCTGCTAGATCTACAGCAGATGTCCTTACAGTTATATCGCATAGGATTAGCAACTCTCTCGACGGTGGCAATCTTTCTAGGGCAATTGCTCTTGACATATCTAAAGCCTTTGATAGGGTATGGCATAAAGGTTTACTTCATAAGATCGCTAGCTATGGTATAGCTGGAAAAGTCTTCTCAATTATTAAATCATTTCTTTCTGATAGGTTCATAAGAGTAGTAGTTGAGGGGCAAAAATCAGAAGCTCACAGTATTAATGCCGGTGTCCCTCAGGGATCCATCCTGGGCCCAACTCTTTTCCTGATCTACATTAATGATCTTCCAAATCATATCCTTACATCATTTGTAGACATTTATGCTGACGACACTACCATTTATGGTACCACATCTAAGACAGTAAACGACCAAGTTCTCTCCAATTCTCTCTCCTCTGATCTTGAGCACGTAGTACAATGGGGAAAGGAGTGGCTGGTTACTTTTAATGCATCTAAAACCAAGCTTCTCTCTTTACATCATCAACATTCTAATTCACATTTGTCATCAATTGAAATGAATGGCTCTCGTCTTCAGGAGGCCTCAAGTTTTGACAAGCTTCTGGGCTTGACCATTACTCCTGATCTTAAATGGAACACGTATATCAAATCTGTTGCCAAGGCCGCTGGAAAAATGGTGGGATCTTTCTATCGATCCAGTAGATATCTCACTGCTGATGCTATTCTCTACCTATATAAGAGCCAGGTACGTCCAAGGATGGAATACTGTTGCCACATCTGGGCAGGAGCTGCTAGAAAGGACTTGTCCTGCCTTGATAGAGTTCAAAATAGACTTCGAGCCTCGTAGGAGATGTCCTTTTCTCCTCCTTGCAACCTCTATCTCACAGAAGAGATGTTGCGAGTTTGTCTCTGATGTATCGTTATTTTCATGGAAAGTGTTCAACTGAGCTTCAATCTATGGTCCCCCCTCGCCAAACTTTCACAAGAAACACTCGTCTAGCTGTAAACACTATCAATAATTTCCCCCACTCTTTATCTGTGCCTAAACCTAAACGTAGATTCCATGAACAAAGCTTCTTTCTTAGAACTGCACGCCTGTGGAATTGTCTTCCGTTTTCCTGCTTTCCGGCTGACTACAATATGGTTGTGTTCAAGTCTAAAGTAAATAAGTTCTTGATGAGCCGTTCCATATAAGTTATTAAATTTACCAAATTTTCATTACTAATGATTACTATATTGACCAATTTCTACTGTACACTCTTTAACCCTTATCCTTGAGTGGCCTCTGGGCCTTGATAATGTGGTGATGCCTTTGTAAAAAAAAAAAAAAAAAAAAAAAAAAGACCGCATGGAAAAATCACAGAGAAGAAAGAACGTAGAAAGATCAAAGAAAAAAGTTATTTTTAAAAGACGTAAAAAACATAGAAATATCTCAAAGAAGAAAACAGAAATTCAAAAACAAAAGGGAAAAGTGAAAATACTCAAAGAAAAAGTGGAGAAAAATGGACAAAAAGAAAAAAATAGAAGGATGAAGGAAAGGAAGAAATAGGGATCACAAAGGAGAAGAAAAAGTAAAAACAATATAGAGAATAAAGAACATAGAAAGATGAAAGTAAAAAGAAGGGTTTAAAAAATAAGACGTAAAAAACGTAGAAATATCTCAAAGAAGAAAACAGAAATTTAAAAAAAAGGAAAAGTGAAAATACTCAAAGAAAAAGTGGGGGACAAGGACAAAAAATAAAAAATAGAAAGATGAAAGAGAGGAAGAACTATGGATCACAAAGGAGAAGAAAAAGTCGAAAATTTAAAGAGAAAAAAGTAGAAAAATCAAAAAAGTTAAAAATCAAAACGAGTAAAATTTATAGGTTCAAAAGAAGAAGAAAAGATAGATAAAAGAGAAGACACTTCTGAACAGGTTGTGATTTTAATGTTTACGTAATCGAATGATAAATAAAAAGTATTGTAATACGTATTTGCCTATGCGATGCATGTCATGTAACCAATAACACTATGAAAAAAATTGTATCAGTGTCCAACAAATAATGTTACACAAGCAAACGTGTTTGCATTGTGCTCAAATTGAAGGTGCAATTTATCAGAGTACAGTAAGCAGTAGATCTATGAAATGTTGTTTGGATTGCAACAACCAAAAAATGTTATTTTAGTTGTTGAATCGCACCCATCCAACAAGGTCCGATATGTCTAAAACGTTCGATTTCAAAATCGGTTATAGGAGTAAATGCAGTGCATATAACCAGGAGTATTAAGTGATCCGAGCGTCCCCACAGTCTAATGTGGTTCACCGCATTTATCACTTTGGCAAAGTGGCCAAAATATTAAAAAAAAAAAAAATCTTGAAGCATCGTTTATAATATAATTGACCTTTACACGCTCTTAGAGGGCTTCAAATAGTTGATAAGAGAATTCTTACTTGAATTAAGGAATATTTATAAAATATTAGCAGGGACGCCTTGCGTTGCCTGGTTGTAAAATACGTTTAAATATGATATTTTAATTCATGCAGATTTCGTATTTATTATTATGGAGTCAGTTCTCTATCGATTATTTCATATTATATTGTACCCTATATATACCCCTGATTTCAAAAGTAAAAAAAATATGACTTGGGTGCCATCAGCTAGAATCGAAACCGAAACCAAAATTTACATAATTCAAGCAAGCACGCCTGGACGGTCCTGAGTATTTTATAATTATTAAGATTATTCACACATGGACTAACAACCAATCAGAATCTGAGAATGAGCTTGCTCATAATGGAACTTCCCAGCCTGTTTATAAACCAACATTCTTGGCTTCTATTTTAGTTCATTTTGGTCAGCCAGCTTAAAAGTGATGACTAACTTCAACGTGCAGGAGTGAGAAGGGAATATTTAACCACAGTTTTATCACAATTGCAGTTCAAATAAAAACTTATCTTTTATCTTTATAAAAATGTTTCCTTTAAAAACTTATTTTCTTTTTGTGAAAGAAAATAAGTTGCAAGAGATTTGGAGAAACACATAGAAAAACGGTGGCTTTGATTTCAATTATTTCAGAGATTTAAATATAAGTTTTCATATCATGAACTCTCCCGTCAATATGACGTATGAGGTTCCGACAACCCACATTTTTAAATTCATTTATGTTTTTGCCTCTGATGACTTTTCAGTCCAGCAAGAGACCTGCATATAGAACATGAGTATGGATTGGCAGCTGCTGATAGCGATGTTGCTGCCAATCGTTTTGCTCTTTCTCTGTTTTCTCTCAACTTACTTAGTCTATCAGATTGAATTTTTCGGATTCCTTTCAAACACTGCGATCTCCATTCCTTACGATCACTCGCTTCTTTTTCAAGACTGCCACGTGGTATGTTTACTGCAGACGGATTACTTTTCAACTTGTCCTTGTACCTAAGCCAAGGCTGCCCAACATTTCTTTTCCCATGTGCCAGCTGACTCTACATCACAATTTTTGGTATTCTGTTATTATGAATCCTCAAGACGTGACCATTCCATTGCAAATATGACTGGATGAGAAATGGTTCGATGGCAGATATTTTGCATTTTGTGAATAATTCCTCATTTGAAACCTTGTTGCGGATGATAAGGCCACAAATCAAGCATAGACAGCTTTTATGAAACACGTCTAACTGATGAATGTGATGTCTGTATGGAGTCCATGACTCAGAGCGGTAAAGAAGGATAGAGAGAACGACAGCACAATAAACAAGAATTTTTTTGTCCAATCATGGGGGTAGCATGCTCTCGTTCCGTCAGCCATGACTGGATAGAGAAACTAAGTAATTCGCAATAATATTTTTCAGTTGGCCAGAATTGAACCTTCAACCTCCAGGAGAATATCACTTTTACAATTGATTTTTCCAAGTACTCTAACTCTTGCATCACGTATTTGGTAAAATTCAGTTCTAAATGTACACTCTTCAGATGGTTGAAGGTTTAATCCTCAGTGCGAGTGACATTCAAAATTACAATTGCAAATTACTTAGGGCTTCTACCCGATTATGGAATGAGAACATGCGAAGCACGTGGATTAAATAAAGGTTTCCATTGGAAATTCCATGCAGATACCCAACAGAAACATTCTTCAGTTCAACAAGATACACCTGAGGAAGGTCGGAGGTTACTTAGACCGAAATATTGTGAAAATGATACTCAAGATGAGAACAGTAGTTTGAAGAATCCAAGACTCAATCCTCATCTCGAAAATTCAAAAATGAATGACCAACATTAACCACCAACAAACCATGTTAATAACGAGCTGAAAAGTCAACACACAATAAAAATGTGAAACGTATTATAGTCCTGAATTTTTTAGATGAGGATAGATAATTTGTATTATTTGGATTATTCAGACTACCATTCTCATATTGAGTGTTATTCATACAACGTTTCGGCTGTGGTGATCCTCTTCAGATGTATCTTGTCAAAAGTGGAATCTTTCTACCAAACTCAGGAATATGTACAGGTTTTCAAACGAAACCCTTTATTTAATCACCGAGAATTTTTAATATCGTCCGCACTAAGGATTGAACCTTCAATCCCCTTAAAAATGTCATTTATAACTGAATTTTACCTAGGACTTTATGCGTTATGCCACAAGTTCTTAATGAGGTTGTAGGTTCAATCCTCAGTGAAGATGATATTAAGAATATATTGTGACTTCTACCCGTTCATGGTTGATAGAAACGAGAGCATGCCATCCTGTGGACTAAATAAAGTGTTCAGTTCGAAATTTCATGCAGATTCCTAATATCAACAGAATACACGAGTTCGGCAAGATACACCTGAATAAGGTCGAAAATTACATCGGCTGAAACGTTGTGCAAATAACATTCAAGATGATGCATCTCTGCTTCTGATACAGCTTCATGACAGGAGTTGCTTTCTTAGAGTCTCTCTCTCTCTCTCTCTCTCTCTCTCTCTCTTTCTATATATATATATATATATATATATATATATATATAAGTATATAAGTGACCTTGTCGGTGTGTGTACGAAAATACTTTACCAAACTCCTGTCTAAATATTTGCTCTACAGACTTGAAATTTGATATATATATATATAGGTTATTTGGACCCTGGAAACACTTTTTATTTAGTTTTTATCCTGTAAAAATAACTGCTTAGGGGTCAAAATTGAAAAAAAAACACAGTTGATCTTGGCAGGTGTAAATCGATTAACTTCACTGTATACGTACATACACATTTTTAGCTTGAAATCGCTTAATTTTTAGCTTTTTTTTTTATCCATTTAGCGCTGCCTCAGACAGTAACGATGAAGTCTGAAGCATTAAATAGTGATTAACGCTGGAGCGCTGAATCTTTTCGATTCTAGCTGATGGCACCATTAGTATATTGTGAGCACAATATGACTACGTAATCTGCATGAATTAAAATATATTTAAGTGTATCTTACCACTGGCCAACGTGGGGAGGTCTGCTATATATATGTGTGTGTGTGTGTGTGTGTGTGTGTGTGTGTGTGTGTGTGTGTGTGTGTGTGTGTGTGTGAATGGAAATTCCCAGGCTAATTCGATTGTCGCCCTTTAACTCGGAGAGTGACATAGTCATGTGACTTCCTGTTTCTGATATTTTTGTCTCTTTCGTGCTAGACCCTCAAACAGTCAACATGTAAACAAGAACCGCTCTGGTGGCATCGGCCACCAATCAGCTTACCTGACTAACCCGTTAGCTTCTCATCAATCGCAAGTAACAAACTCTTATTCTTTCTATCTCTTTCTTAATATTTCTCATGTAAATTCATGTAAATAAATTGCATTCCTTCGCTGATATATACCGGTATGTTTTCGTCATCATTATGTGACCTTTTGCTTTTCAATCCTTCTACCATCCAATACATTCACCATACAACCAATAAAGGGAACGGGATCGTCTATAACACAAGCAGACCATCCTGTCCCCTCAAAACACACACACACACACACACACACACACACACACACACACACACACACACACACACACACACACACACACACACATATATATATATATATATATATATATATATATATATATATATATATATATATATATATATATATACATATATATATATATATCATTGGATACTTTACCCTTCACCAGAATTTACGTGAAATTACTTTTTTATTCACCCTACTCCCTCTGCGTCACTTTCTGTTATCAAGTAAGATCTACGACTTACTTGTAGTTTCTTTAAATACTTTTACAAGCAAAATCCGATCCCGCATTTTGCCAAATTCTACCCTCTAATGAGAAGGAAAGTGTTTCTTCGAAACTCCGCAGATTAAGGACTATCCACTTATTTAGTGTTTTCTTTTTAAAATTAAAGATGTTTTTAACTCTTTTTCAAAGTGTTTTTTGACATGTTTTATTAACTACTTGTTCTTATATATATATATATATATATATATATATATATATATATATATATATATATATATATATATATATATATATATGTGTATGTATATATATATATAACTGTGGAAATATACTTTATTTCCTTATAATATATACTCATCCTTATTTAAGAAGATCAATGTAATTACAGAGCAATAAAATGAATGAATGACCCAAAACTATATTCAAAAGTTCATGATGCTGACCATCTTACAATTTATTCCGTATTATTGTTGACATTTACAATTCTTGGCAGTATCTGTTTCACAGCACAAAATCAATCACTTAATTATTATATCAATCAGTGAATCTATTTTACCCTGAACTCATCAGAAGAAATAGCAACAATCAATTCATCAAAAGGAGATAAAGTGCGTTCTGACATGATTAAAAATTCGAAAATTAGAAGAGGAGCTATAAATACCTTATAATATGTTTACATTACGCCATTTTGGATTTAGAAAATCATGATACTGTAAAGAATTGTGAATGTCAACTGAATTGAAGGAAGAAATTATAAAATTGTAAGATGGTCAACATCATGAACTTTGGAATATAGACTTTTGTCATTTATTCATTATATATATATATATATATATATATATATATATATATATATATATATATATATATATATATATATATATACAAACTGATCTGCATACCTACCATAACTATTTAAAATCTATAGAAACATCATTAAAAGTGTACCATATTTTTTAGTCTTATTAAAATACCTACCATGTACATCGATGACAGTAAGTGCACCAAGGCTAGTCCGAGCACCGCTACTTAATTTGCCTCGCACCAATTCAACAATTTCTTCAATTTGTTTGTTAGATTTAATCAAATACTCCTGTAATGATATCAAAAAGTTTTCACGTTAACAAGTTACAGACTTACACAAAATGTTACGAATTGTTTTAAATTTTGAAGGGAGGCGTTAAGTGCAGTAATATGTGTGTGTATTTTGGAACATTATCGATGATGAAAATGAACGTCTTTGAATGAGTTTGTGAATCTGTCTGTACATCTATAGGATGAAACACTACTGGACATAGTAAGGTTGACTAAAAGATTATTCGAGCCGAATCACTGCGAAAAAAAAATAGTTCGTCTCAAAGTTGATTTAAGAATTGAAAACACTGAATCAGAATTGGAAAATAAAACAAAATAGTAAATTATTTTTTGTTACAATTTCTTCAAAATGTTGAAATTATTCAAAAACAAAAATGAAAAATAAATACAGTTATATTGCTATGTATTATTTTTATTGAACTATATTGTTATATATTATTAATTGAATTATATTGTTATATATTATTAATTGAATTATATTATCATATATTATGTATTGATTTATATTGTTATATATTATTAATTGAATTATATTGTTATATATTATTATTATTATTATTATTATTATTATTATTCAATTATATTGTTATATATTAGTAATTTAATTATATTGTTATATATTATTAATTAAATTATATTATTATATATTATGTATTGAATTATATTGTTATATATTATTAATTATATTATATTGTTATATATTATTAATTGAATTATATTGTTATATATTATTAATTGAATTATATTGTTATATATTATTAATTGAATTATATTGTTATATATTATTAATTGAATTATATTGTTATATAATATTAATTGAATTATATTGTTATATATTATTAATTGAATTATATTGTTATATATTATTAATTGAATTATTTTGTTATATATTATTAATTGAATAATATTGTTATATATTATTAATTGAATTATATTGTTATATATTATTAATTGAATTATATTGTTATATATTATTAATTGAATTATATTGTTATATAATATTAATTGAATTATGTTGTTATCTATTATTAATTGAATTATATTGTTATATATTATTAATTGAATTATATTGTTATATATTATTAATTGAATTATATTGTTATATATTATTAATTGAATAATATTGTTATATATTATTAATTGAATTATATTGTTATATAATATTAATTGAATTATATTGTTATATATTATTAATTGAATTATACTGTTATATATTATTAATTGAATTATTTTGTTATATATTATTAATTGAATAATATTGTTATATATTATTAATTGAATTATATTGTTATATAATATTAATTGAATTATATTGTTATATATTATTAATTGAATTATATTGTTATATAATATTAATTGAATTATGTTGTTATCTATTATTAATTGAATTATATTGTTATATATTATCAATTGAATTATATTGTTATATATTATTAATTGAATTATGTTGTTATATATTATCAATTGAATGTTATTGTTGTATATTATTAATTGAATTATATTGTTATATAATATTAATTGAATTATGTTGTTATCTATTATCAATTGAATTATATTGTTATATATTATCAATTGAATTATATTGTTATATATTATCAATTGAATGTTATTGTTGTATATTATTAATTGAATTATATTGTTAATATTATTAATTGAATTATATTGTTATATATTAGTAATTTAATTACATTGTTATATATATATTATTATATTCCATTATATATTTATATATATATATATATATATATAATTTATTTATATTGTTATATATTATGTATTGAATTATATTGTTATATATTATTAATTGAATAATATTGTTATATATTATTAATTGAATTATATTGTTAATATTATTAATTGAATTATATTGTTATATATTAGTAATTTAATTACATTGTTATATATATATTATTATATTCCTATATATATATATATATATATATATATATATATATATAATTTATTTATATTGTTATATATTATGTATTGAATTATATTGTTATATATTATTAATTGAATTATATTGTTATAAAACTATGACAAATTTTTTATGCTAATGTTAATCGGATTTTTATCTATGAAATTATTTGACATATATGGCTTCGCAAACAGTTAATCTGCGAGAGGATTTTCAAGTCAGTAATGAAATTTGGGTGCTTATTCCGATGGGCACTTATAGCAATAAACAGAAATGAAGAAAATATTTTATATTGTCACGGAATGAAGATGTTTTATTTCAAAAATCACAAAAAGTGGGGGGGGGGTTATTTACAAAAAAAAAACAAATTTGCTGTTTTTTATCAATGTGACAGACGAGACCATGTTTTATGACAGAACATAACAACGGGGAGGTAATCAAGTATTGTTTTGGCAGTTTTCACATACTTTAGGGTTCTCTGTCCTTGTCCACTGATTCGTTGAAAGCTTTTTTTACCGTGATTGACACAGTAAACTTTGATTTTCTTGAATAAAAATAAAATTAAAAAAATTACTGGATTAAATTACATGATTTTTGGAAAATTTTCATCTTCGTCCCGTGTCTGGTACATACATTATACAGATGTTTCTGTATTGTGTGAAATTTTAAATGCCGCCATGAGTGCCTATCTGAATAGGCTCAGAAAGTTGTTGCTTCGCATCTTCCTTTTATGAGCAAGAAATAGTTTCATTATAAGATATCAAAACGACCTTAGATTAGAACACTTAATTACATCTGAAGACGAGAAATAATCTCAATTAAGATTTGAGAGGGAAAGCAATTATATTCCCCCTCACACACTTTTACACAATCCTCTCCTGCATAATAAAGTAAGAAAAATAGGAAGAAAAATATTATCATTCATCTTACCTGTCAAACTCAGACAAAAGAAAAGAAAGAAAAAAAAAACTTTCATCCTTGGACCTCGAACGTATACAATCAAACAAGCACCTGCTGCGACAGCCATCGATCAAAACACCCACGCATCGGATGACAGCCATAGTTCCTATTTACAATCCCCCCCCCCACAACACACACACACACACGGGACAAAGTTAGACACCAGGGTCGTTTTTGGAGAAAAGGAACAAAAAATAAAAATTGTCTCAGTCGTGAAGGACTTTTCCTCCACTGACAGAGAACAAGAAAATGAAGTGCAGCATCTAAAGAACAGATACTACATTGTGATTTCGGCCCTCGGATGACATCCATAGTTAATTCCAAAAATAATAAGAAAGCCGATGTTTGTGCCTCGGTACATACACTATTATGCCAAATTTCATCAAGATTGGTTGATAGGATAGAGATGGAGGAGGGTATCTGATTCTCTTTCTCTCTCTCTCTCTCTCTCTCTCTCTCTCTCTCTCTCTCTATATATATATATATATATATATATATATATATATATATATATATATATATATATATATATATGTTATATATGTTATGCTACCAGCTGCGTCTGTGTAAGTAGAGAAACCAAGTCAATTACTGTGGTGGACATTAAAGTCACCAAATATGTGTACTTGCATGCTAGTATCAGGGAGAGTGCTGTATCTATGATGTCAGACAATTGGTTAATTATACAGTCCTGGGTCGAGGGAGACCTTTAGAGAAAATATAAGTAGCTAATGCTATGTTGCAGGTTAAGTCTAAAGCACATGAAAGCCTGGTCGTCTGATTTGAGTTTTGATTCTATAGTCAAGAGAAAGGTGTTTCGAATATAGACTCCAAGTCCGTGAATATGTTTGTCTGCGTCTTCACTGCAAAGTGGGAGGCATGTTAAAGTGGTTAGAGGGGATGGAGGAGTGTAGGTTAATTTCACTTAGTGCCAAGATATCCGAAGAGTTTGATAGGAGAAATGATTTAACATCATCTAAATAAGCTCTAACCTGCGAATATTCGTGAATGCAAACCCCAAGGAAAGAGGCAAATTGGTTTTGTTTGAGTTTATGCCTGGTTTAATCGTAATTTTGGATTGAACTGTCATTCTATTTTATTTAATAGTTTCAGTTTTAGGGTGAGAGATTGTGGACAAAGTGTTTGTGTAGAATATCAAACATGCAGCATAAATAGACCAGCAGCCGACTCTTCATCTACAGGATTGTGGCCTCGGGAAAACACACAGGAGATGGGTATAGGGTCCCTTTCCGTGTGTGACATAGCACTACAACCATCCTGATATTATACAACTGATGATGGAGCAGCCACTCTAAACACTACCAAAGAATTAGGGCTCCTGTGCTGTCAGTCGGAATACAGTTACCAGACAAACTGTCAAACCAGTACGCTTAACCCGTGACATGAAAAAACAACCCAATCCAATTGCATTGGCATATATGGCACTCAAGATGCCTAGTTTTAGGGAATGGGATATGGCGGGAGTGAGGAACAGCGTTTATTTCCCTAATGAAAGGTCAACCACTGGAAGCTTATCACATCGCTGTGATCGCACCTATGCGTCTGGCTAATAAGCAAAGAAGAAGTATGAACGCCAGGTGATAGGCAGAGCCTATCTACTCTTTAAGCAGTTTAGGTTTGCAAACATGTAATTTATTCAACACCAGCTCTAGGAAGGTTGATCAGGACTGAAGAGGCTTCTCCTCCCTTTAAGTGCCAAAACGTATGAGGTCAGTAGCACAGGTTTAGCTTCAGAGTTTTCTTTCTCCTAGACAGATGATCTGAGAAGACCTGCGGGTCCATCAGCACCAAGAGATTTAGCCCCACACTTGGGTATTACACCAGGTATTTCTGTGACCCTATAGTAGTTATGGTTAGTTGAGTTAGTACTAAAGGTTATATATCTACTGAAAATTTACACTCCTACAAATAAATTAAAAAGGATTTTACTATGCTTTCTATTTCATTGTTAATGGAAAAAAGCATGCGATGGGAGCATCTAGATTTGCAACTGGTTGATTTAAGAGATGGTTAAAATATTTTTTATATATTGGTTTAAGAATGTGATAAAATGTTAAGCTATGATTCAAAGTGATATTAGGAATTAAAATAAAATTACATGCACGAACTCTGGATATTTAACTCGATACGGGGAGGGGAAATAAAATGTATCTATTCAATATGGATTTAAGTAACGATATAACTATGATTTAAAAATGCATTTCAGTGCAGGTATAAATGCAAGTAAGGTATGAGCTATGAAATATTCAGTATAAATAATTAAATGTAAATAGCAACATAGACATATTTATAGTAGATACAGACATATCGAAATTGTAAGTATTAATTATATTATTTAAATAAAGTTCTTCTGGCCTCTAATGTTTAAAGATAAATCCTCCTCTCATTAAATTCCGAGATATATTTTGCATGATCATTACTAGCTGCTTTTTTGTTTTTGTATTAATTGGACTTAGAACAAATGTACATTACGATTCAAACGATAGGGTTAGGGTATGATGAAAAGGGTTTAAACGAGTTAAAATAATGTCAATAGAGCAGAACATATAACCAGTGACTTGGAGTCAGAGTAATTTTCTATTTTCAAACTATCAATGATTTTTTCCCGTTTTGGTGGCGAAATTCAATTGCAGGCATTTAGACAAAAAGATCACGGAAGAAAAACAAAACAAAAAGAAATAAAACATCTTTTAGGCCTGTTTTTCCTTTAGAACACATTTTTCAAAAGAAAAAATACAAAATGACAGAAATTGGTTAAAATGTGCAGACATTTAGAGTATATATATTTTTTTATTATTATTACATTTTAACCCCAAACAAGGCACATTGCTACTTTGGTGTAGGGGGCTACTATCAGGGGCAACAACTACTGGGGCACTATGTTGGGATTTGGGCAGCAAGATGACGGTTCACGTTACACTTGAACTTTCACATGTCAGTACAGTTGGGGAAGTAGGGACTTGGAATGGAATTCCAGAGTCTAGCAGTTCTGGGGAAGAAACTACTGGAGTAGAAAGATCTTTTACATCTAGGGATCTCTACTGTGTGGGGGTGGGATTTAGCTGCCTGTCGGGTTTGTCAAGGGTGTCTACGTCGTGGGGGCACAAGTGTCTGCAGTTCGCCAGAGCATTCACGATTAAAATACTTATAGAACAGGCAGAGGGATGCAACGTTTCGTCGATGGGACAAAGGCTGAAGCTTAGATGCCAGTTCAGGGCCTAGTTTTCTAGCACGGTAGAGAGAGCCTACCTTCTTCGCAGCAGCCCTGGCAATGTTTTCTGTGAACGTTAGGCCAAGCAGTTTGAAAGATGTACTCTCAGATAAAGAGTCACTGGCCATTGTTATTGGTGGCAGAGAATATTTCTTGTAATTATTGAAGGAAACCAGTTTAGTCTTGGCAGCATTGAATGTGACCATCCATTTTTGTCTCCATTCCACTACAGATTGGAGGTCATCCTCTAGTGTTTTTGCCATTTCTTTAGATATGTGTTCATTTGTTTTCCTGTCATGCCTGTTATAGAGTGTGGTGTCATCAGCATATATACCCATGTCAGAGGCAGTTTTGTCAGGGAGGTCATTAATAAATATTAGGAACAATAGAGGTCCAAGGATAGACCCCTGAGGCACTCCTGCATTTATATCATATTGTTTAGATGTACGACCGTCGAGGACAACCTGGATTTTTCTCTTATCTAAGAAGGATTTAATTATGTTAAGTATTCTTCCAGTGATACCATATGATCTAATTTTCCTGAGGAGACCTTCATGCCATACCCTGTCAAAAGCCTTAGATAAATCTAGAGCTACCGCTCTGCCCTCCCCCGCTTTGTCCTGTGAATGGTATATACGTTCAGAGATTACAGTCAGGATGTCTGCTGTGGAACAGGCTTGTCTAAATCCATATTGTTTGTCAGTCAAAAGTTTAGCATCTGTAAGGTGACGGACTAGAGCATGGTTAATTATGGTTTCTAATATTTTGGCAAAAAGTGGGAGGAGGCTAATGGGGCGATAATTTGATGGGTCAGTTCTTTCGCCAGAATTCTTGAATACTGGTACCACAGAAGCAGTTTTTCAACAGCCCGAAAAGCAACATGTGCTTCAATTGCTGTTTTGAACCATTCAGTGGTCTCATTTGCACACTGTTCAGCAGGAAGAGAAAAAATATTTCCCCATGGGGCATCTTTGATAAGATCTCTGACGGCTTCCCAGTCAGCCTTTTTAAAATATCTCGTTGTTTTGAGCACTAGCTCTTCAGTTTTGGGTCGAGAGTTTAGGGCGATTTCGACCATTATCACTGCATGATCAGCGTTCCCGAGTGGGCTGTCAGCATTTGTTATACAATAATCAGGAACTGTAGTCAGGAACAGATCTAGAAGTGATGCGTGTTCAGGGAAACAGGTTGGAAACGTAACCATTTGTGATAAGGAGTGAGATATAGCGAAACTATGTGTTGTGCTGCCCGCTGCATCTGTGTAAGTAGAGAATCCAAGCCAGTTTTTGTGGTGGACATTAAAGTCACGAAATACATGTACTTGTGCGCTAGTGTCGAGGGAGAGTGCTGTGTCTATTCTGTCAGAGATTTTGTTTATTATGGTGCAGTCCTGGGTCGAGGGAGAGCGGTATAGAAAATAAATATATGTGTGTGTGTGTCTGTGTGTGTGTGTATGTATATATATATATATATATATATATATATATATATATATATATACCTCTTAACATTTAGCTCCATCTTTGCATCTTAATACTGTATTTTTAACCATAGTTCAAACTATCTTTCTAATCTAAATTAATAGAAAATAATCAGTGCTACCCATGTTGATACATAATTACATTTTTGTACTTTATTATAAGAGGGACTTATCCTTTTTTCAGAAGCCAGAAAAACATTATTTAAGTAAGATACTTAATATCTGTATATTATATCTGCTTGTATGAATGATAAATATGTCATTAATAAATATCTACTTAAAAGGCATAACTATCTATATTTTATATCTTTATTTGATGTTACACCAATACGTCTCTGAGATGGGTATATTTGCTGATAACACTATACTCTATAACAGACTCGGAGGGAAAACAAATGAACACATATCTAAGGAAATGGCTAAAATCTCCAGCCTGTAGTGGAATGGGGCCAAAACTGGATGGTAACGTTCAATGCCGCCTAGACTAAGCTTATTTCTTTTAATAATTATACTAAACCTTGTGGACCACTGATTTCTATTGCTAATGACACTACCTGAAAGTGTTTCCCTTAACATTCATAGACAATATGAATCGGAACAAATACATTGAGGTAATCACCTAGACTTTTGTGAAGAAGATGAGCTCTCTCTACTGTGCTAGAAGATTACTCACACCTAAGTCTATCCTGTATCTCTACAAAGCTACAATTCGCCCATGCATGGAATATTTTTGTCACATCTGGCCTAGTGCATCTGCCACTAGTCTCTCGATCTTAGATAAGGTTAAAAAAAAAGTGTCACCAATGTAATAGGTCCTATAGTGTCGGGCAAACTACAACCTCTTTCCTATCACTAAAATGTGGCATCCCTAGGACTTTTTTACAAGTATTTTAATGGAAGGTTCTCAGACGAACTTAAAGCACTAGTATCCCCTCGACATAAATACTCCAACAAACCCGACAAGCAGCAAAATCTCACCCCTACACTGTCGAGATCCCAAGATGCAGTAAAGCCTTCTACTCAAATAGCTTCTTCCCTCAAAATGCTAGACCTTGGTCCCAAATAGTAGACTCTTATGACTTAGTGACACTGTGCCTTGTTTTAGATGAAAATTAAGTTAAAAAATAAAATTAATTTTTAATTATAAGACAAACCTATCAGCATAAAAAATCTCTGTCGGATTAAGAGGAGCAAAAATAGAATAAGTTAAAAGGATGAGTAGTTAAACTACATAGGAACTTTATGACATTATCAAGTCACTAATCATAATAATTCTGTGACTCTTCTACATTGATAATGTAATAAAGTTTCGATATGACTTTATTCTTTATACTTTTAACTTATTCCGTATAATATATATATATATATATATATATATATATATATATATATATATATATATATATATATATTATTCAAGCATGTCAGATTGAACACGATTGAGTTTTTTTTTCGATTTTGTTGGATAACTTTTCGATTCGCCGAGCGGTCTTTTTATTTTGGCTGGCATGTTGCATATTATGGCGACCAGTTGTTGTTGTTGGTCGGTCATATTTTTCTCATGCGTTTTCTATCGGTACATTTGATCATCGTTAGGAGTGGTTGTTGTTGTTGTCATTGTTTTCTTTATGGAGGCTTGGTGTATTCATAGTTCTATTTGTATTTTTAATTTTATATTGTTTATAAAGGTGGGTGCAGGATGGGTAGAGTGAATTATTTTTAATTTTGATTTTCTTATTTGATATTTTATTTATTTAGTTATTCGGAAACAATTGGAAAAAAAAAATTCAGTCGTATTCAATCTGTCATGCTTGAATAATGACATATACAAATATGTGTGTGTGTGTGTGTGTGTGTGTGTGTGTGTGCGTGTGTGTCTGCTTGCAAAAACCAAAACCACAAGGAGAAAGATAACATCATATTTGTATTTTTTCGAATATTACAATTGTCTCGACATCAACCAGACAATTTTAAATTTTGTCATTTTAAATTTTTTCTAATGTGTGTGTGTGTGTGTGTGTGTGTGTGTGTGTGTGTGTGTGTGTGTGTATTGAACTGTATCGAAAAACCAAAAGGTAAAATTGAAGACTTACTTTGAGACCATTTTGTCTTGACATAGCTTCCGTAACTTCTGTCGTCCAATAGATACTGCTAACACAGATGACAACCTGTCCTGGCCAATTGAGAACCCAGTCCCTTCGAGCCGTTTCTTTATAAGCTTGTACAGCCTCTGATATCACATGACGAATGCTGCTAATCATTGCTTCTTGCACTTGTAGCAGCCATTTTTCAACCATTCCCTACCAAGATTCGAACAAAACACACATATTAGCTTTCAGGTCCATACTAATTGGATATTTAATTCCAATAAAAAAAGGCACATATTAACAAAACCATGAAATATAAAACTGCTCTTTTATCTTCAAGAATTCATTTTATAATATTTGGATTATTTGAATGTGCTTATCATAAGTGTTATTCTTGGTCGATGTAACCTTTTATTTTCTTCAGGTGGATCTTGTTGAACATAGGAATCTTCATGGAATTTCTAACAATTTAATCCATCAGCCATATCCGAGTAGAAACCTTTATCATCATTTTATAACCGAAGTCGAAACGATGGAGTTCAGCAAACTCTGTCATCTTTTCATATGGTTTTTAATGTGTGCACACACCACCACTACACACATTGGGAAGCAGGAGGACTAACCTGACCTTCTACCTGCATACAGCACGTTGGTAGCCCCAAGCTGTCACCGAGCTGGTACTGGCCATGCTCAGTGTTGCTTAACTTCAATGATCTGACGAGAACTGGTGTGTTAACTTGATTGTGCCGTAATCTTAAGTAAACTGGCTGTTAGTTTAATAAGAGTTCTACCCAGTACACTGCTGACGGAATGAGAGCATATTACCCCGGCGGATTAAATAAAGAGTTCTGTTGAAAATTCCGTGCAGATTCCCGAGTTTGAGAGGAAGTGTATTTGTTTGAATACATGATCGAGATTCAACGTTTTATAAGTTAAAACATTCAAGTGGAAGTGATCAATTGAGACACATTTTCTTCCAAGGAATATTATTGCTGGAGAGACCACCATGGAAAAGAATTTCTGTACCAGTGAGAAAAGAAAATGACTGCCTGTATGCCAACGCATCCCTAAATACAATTTCTTTTTCATGCATAGCTCATCCTTATAGTGCATGTGTAGCCCCCCTCTCTCTCTCTCTCTCTCTCTCTCTCTATATATATATATATATATATATATATATATATATATATATTACAATCGAAAAATGCGAGCATGAAAAGTAATATGGTTAAGCTTAAACATGGAAAAGTAAAGGACTAGTTGTTAAAACTGGAAAACAAAAGGACAATATATTCTAGTAAAAAAATATAATAAATTTATAACTTAAAATATTGCAGAATTAAGAATTGATTATATAATGTGATAAATTGAATTTTAAAAAAAATCCTAATGTTGCAATATTTTAAGTTATAAATTTATTATATTTTTTACTAGAATATTTTGTCATTTTCTTTTCCAGTTTTAACAACTAGTCCTTTACTTTTCCATGTTTAAGCTTAACCATATTACTTTAATGCTCGCATTTTTCGATTGTAATCCATGATTTTTCCAGGCTTCCAATAAATTCACTTGTTCTTTGTTTAATTTCAGTCTTATTATTTTGCCTCCATAAACACATATGTAATAACAATGTATGGCACTTGTCTGCTTTCAATAAAATCTCCTCAATTATCTCCCTTTAATGCTTTCATTCTCACTTTTCGAATTAGTAACAACAGTAGTCACTGAAGCGACGTGGTTGCTATGGAAACCAGTCATGAAAAGCATCGCTCATCTCCTTACATAATTTTACGATTTTGAACATCAGAAAATTCATCATAACTTTTGTTTTACTGACAAAAAGTGATAAAAAATTTTTCACAATATAGCTGAGAATGTGATATATAAATTGTAGTAATTGTTTGAAATTTGGTTGAAAAATAAGTGAGTGGTGAAGTTTTAAAGCAGTTCTAAATGATTAAAACTGCCACTTAACCATATATTAAAATACTACCCTGTTTGAATTATATATATATATATATATATATATATATATATATATATATATATATATATATATATATTAGATTGGTGCAAAAATAATGTCATTTTAGTTCAAAGTAAAAAAAAAACGACATTATTTTTTCACCAATCTAATATATATATATATATATATATATATATATACTAGCAGGTAACCCGGCGTTGCCCAATCGTAAAATATGCATACATATATTCTGATTAATACAGAAATTGAGACATGTGCATGCAAGTATTATGTTTTTTTCTAAACAGTTCATTTCTTGCAAGTAATAAAAATAAAAATACTCGAGCTGAGATCGAAACTAAAACATAAAGACTGTGTGTCATTCATTATGCCAGTTTGACACGATATTTGTTTTCAAACCTACTTATTTTTAACATAAGGAATCTGTCATGTGAAAGATTCATGAATATGCATTCATGAAATAGTTGACAAACGGATAAAAATCCGATAACCCCCGCCCCCCCATACCAATGTTCAATTTTGACCTCTTAGCAGTTCTGAAAATCGATTAAAAAGTTTTCCACGTGTCTGAATACCCTATATATCAAATTTCAAATCTGTAGATAAAAAATTCGTTGAGTATATATAGGTTGAGTAGTGTCTTCACACACACACACATTCTCACTTTATATATATATATATATATATATATATATATATATATATATATATATATATATATATATATATATATATATTAATCAGTTCATATGTGTGTCACGTTAGTACAGTGATAACATCACCAGCTATGAATGCCACAGTTTTGCTTTCGGTTTCGATTCTAGCTGATGGCACCCAACTAATTTTTTTTTTTTTTTTTTACTTGTGAAATCATGACTATAATAATATATACGAAATCTGAACAAATTAAGATATCATATTTAAGCGTATTTTACGACCGGGCAAAACCAGGCACTCCCCACTCACCTGCTAATAATAAATGATCACTTTTTATACCTACAGCCACTGATGTTTAATACTTTCGTAATCATCATTTGCAAGGAGCATTACCTCTAGGCCACTACCAACCACCCAGGGAATTAAGGGAAATATAATCTTCATAAAACAAAATGTTATTAAGATGATCTATATTTATCAAGCAACCAGAAATGGTAATCTTGCACAAAGCCAAGCCCACTACCTTTTTTATTTCCCAGACAGTGCTCACCATAAAGAAATTACTTCTTAAAGAGACCAAATGATTATAAATTATAAACAATCATTCTTCATTCACAGACACTAGTGTTTCATACTTTTGCAATCATCAGTGCAGGAAGTGGCGATTGTCGCTGGTCAAAGGATTCAAACCTTGTCATAAAGCCTTGACTCCATTTGCAGCGAATGTTACCTCTAGGCCACCTTCAACTGCCCCGAATCTTTCTCTCTATATATATCAATCTCTCTGTCTCTCTCTCTTTCTTTCTCTCTCTCTCTCTCTCTCTCTCTCTCTCTCTCTCTCTCTCTCTCTCACACACACACACACACACACGCACACGCACGCACACACGCACAGAGGAACATATGTGTTGCGTCAACAGGCAATTATTAGATATCTTTTTCTTTGGGATGTGATGATATGGCGATAGTTGAACGTCATCTACAAACTTCTTCGGAAGATAAAAGAATGGGAAATTTTTATGGCCGGATCGTTGATCTTGAAATTCTTCATGGTGTTATTAGATCATTGTTAATTGCAATTACTTAAACAACTTCGAAACGATTTTAAACAAGATATTTTATTCATTATAAAAATTTTGGTTGCAGAATACATGGATGGATAACACCGGCTGAACTGAGTAGCATGGATTATGCAATCTCTAACTACTCCTCTTCTGAGTCGGCACTCTTTGATTCCAGTGACAAGACAACTGGAAACAATGCTACAATAAGCGTGGAGCACATACAGCACCTGATATTCCCAATTGGTCACCCATTTTAATACTGACCAAGCTCAATGCTACTTAACCCATAGTCTAATAGGGACCGGTGTGTCGACGTGATTATGCCAGAGACCCCAGCATAGAGAGACAGAGCTGGATAGTTGATGTTAAAAATTTATGCATTTTATTGCTCGATTTTATTCTTCTATTTTCAAAATGATTTTTTGAATAGTTGCATTGATACGATGTTTTGCTACTCAAACTTGATTGAGTTTTTCTCTAAAAAATGTTTTTTAAGCAAATGATAAAAAATTTCTTTGTTTGCAATTTTTTTTAATATTTTAAATTTATGCGAACCAGGAATTTGTTTGTTTTATTTTAATAATTTGTTTTCTCTTTCTGATAAAAATAACTTATCTTTGAAAATCCATGGATTAAGTTTGTTTTTTTTTTATTCTTAGCATGAACACTTTATTTAATAAATTTTATAATTTTATTTTCCTCATTTCAATATTAATGCTCTATCTAAAATCTTGAGCATCCTTTTATGATAAAATATTTATCTTTATATTATTCAGTATCTCTACTATTATATAAAAAGAACTTTGTCTGTGTATGTGTGTGAGTTCGTTTCCTATGGACTCGAAAACGGCTGACCGATTTTGATAAAATTTCACACAAAGGTACATCATGAACCTGACAGTGTTCTTAGATAAGTTTTATATCCGAATGTCTTCAATAAGTATCGATAGTCGAAATAATCTGATGAAAGAAGGAACAGGCAGTTTTGACCAAAGTTAACATCTTACACAGCCTAACATCAAAAGTGCATTTGAGAAGGATTACTACACAAGCGGAAATGCTCCGCATATAAAATCAACAGTAGTTTTTTTTTTTTAATATGATAGGGGCATGTTCGAAAGGAATGTTTCTGTTTAAAGTACGATTGCACCATGATACTTGACTTTTTATTTTAAAGTTAAAGTTATAAGTTAAAAGCCGACTTTTTTATTTTAAAATTATTAAAACGGACTTTTTAATATACTCAGTCGTGACTATGCGAGCGACTTCATGATGGTTAACTAATTTGCATATTTTTTAAAAAACGAGCATCATTAATAAATTATTCAAAGTTTATGGTTTCTTATTAGATGATTGGCTTCATTTCATTATTATGCTGAATTATATTTATGCATAGTTTCTACATTCTGCATAATAGTGTAGAATTTAGGGTGAAAACGTTCTAGTACATTTACATTTTTTTATATGTATATTTATTTATATCTATATATCTATAAAATTGAGGGTTTTTTTTCTCGCTCTGACATTGATATTAAACTCCTACTTTTCTATTTAAAAATTATTAAAACAAACTTTTTAATATACTCAGTCATGGATATACGAACGACCACAGCAAGGTTGACTAATTTGCACATTCTAGTGAAAAACAAGTGTTAATTAATTATTCATTTTTTTATGATTTCATATCAGATGATTGGTTTCATTTTACTATTATGCTGAATTCTATTTATGCATAGTTTCTACATTC
This sequence comes from Euprymna scolopes, assembly GCF_053919585.1. NCBI lineage: Eukaryota > Metazoa > Mollusca > Cephalopoda > Sepiida > Sepiolidae > Euprymna > Euprymna scolopes. Next base: position 76,315,960 of record NC_136495.1, read on the forward strand.
TGCATAATTGCGAAGAATTTAAGATGAAAACGTTCTCTATTGACTGACGTTAATCATGGCACCCTGCATTGATGATTCCCGAAAAGATGACACACTAGTGTCTGTAGGTATTTAATAATTATTATAGTAAATAATTATATATATATATATATATATATATATATATATATATATATAGTAATTAAGCTACACTGAATATTCTGCGTTTCATCCAACTATAGGATTCGTCAGGCTTATGCGCGAATTGTGTGGTTGCCTCTTGCTTTTATATATGTTGAGGATTTCTAGTTGGCCAATCAGCTTTCTAGTATCCACCGCGCCCCTTCCTATTAGCCAATGGGCATGCATTTTATCAAACAAAGGATCTGTTTTAGAGCTAGGTTAGTGGTTTTAGGTAGACGTTCTCCTTTTTTTTTTTTTTTTTTATACATATACTAACTAGCTCTACCTACGTATTGAGCACTTTTGAAGTAAATACTTTAAGTTTACGCATAAATCTATACTTTCGTATATTAAATTTATGTGAATAAATGAAGTAGTTATATATATATATATATATATATATATATATATAAAAGTGACCTTCTTGGTGTGTGTGCAATAAGTTTCTACCAAACTCCTCTGTCTACTGAGTTGAAATTTGATATATAAGGTATTTGGATCTATAGCACATTTTAGATTTGGTTTTTATCCGGTAAAATAGCTGCTAAGGTGTCAAAATTGATAAAATATATCGACCTTGGTCTGACTTCATTTGACGATACCCATTTTTTTTCTGCGCATATGCTAATTAAAAGTTAAACTATGTTATTTTGTTTTGTTTTTTTTCAGTTTTATTATACATATTATACACTACCAGATAAAGCTGGAGAGCTGTATGTTTTGGTTTTGAGTCTAGCTGATGGCACGCAAGTCATTTTTTTAAACTTTTGAAATCACTACTATATATTAGGTATAATATAATAATCAATACAGAATTGGCTCTATAGTAATAAATACGAAATCTACATGAATTAAAATATAATATTTAAGCGTATTTTATAACCAGCTAACACCAGACGGTCTGCTAGTATGTATATGAAAGTGACATTGTCGGGGTGTATGCAAAACTTCTCTACCAAACTCCTGTTTGATTATTTTGGTAAGGGGGGACCAGAGATTGGAGCTCAGACGAGCACTTGCCATGGAAATAACGATAAAACAAAGACAGGCTCGCAATGTCTCTTCTGTAGGAAAGAGGTTGCAGGGAAGGGAAAAGGGCATCCCCCACTAAGCCCCGAAGTCTATTTTGTACTCTGTCAAGGCAGGATAGGCTGTTTTAGCAGCTCCAGCTCAGATGTGGCAGTAGTACTCCATCGTTGGACGTACCTGGCTTTTATACAGATAGAGAATTGCATCAGTAGTGAGATATCTTCTGGAGCGGTAGAAGGATCCCACCATTTTCCCAGCGACCTGGGCAACAGACTTGATGTACGTGTTCCATTTCAGATCAGGAGTAAAGGTCAAACCCAGAAGCTTGTCAAATCATGGAGTCTTCCCAAGATGAGAGCCATCCACTTCAATTGATGCCAGATGGGGACCAGAGCGTTGATGATGTAAAGATAGGAGCTTGGTTGTAGATGCACTAAAAGTAACCAGCCACCTCTTCCACCACTGTACCATGCGCTCAAGATCAGAGGAGAGAGAATCTAGTGAATTAATGTGCCCCCAGATACCAACTACGACTCGGCACGCCTAACCTTTCCAAATGGTCACCCATCTGGTACTTAACTTTGGTGATCTGGAGAAAACCACTGTGTCAACGTGATTGTGCTGTATATATATATATATATATATATATATATATATATATATATATATATATATATATATATATAGCAAAAAGGGTAATTAGTAAAACCTGAAGAGAGTGTTCAATATTATTGCAGAGCAAATATGGGTTTTATTTTTTATTACCGTTTTATCTGTTCAGTTACATATGTTTTGGTTGCCGGACCATATTTACGATCTAGAAGCCTTGTTAGACCTTACAGAAAACCTGTAAGGTCTGACGAGGCTGCTGGATCGTAAATATGGTCTGGTAATCGAAACATATGTAACAGAACAGATAAAACGGTAATAAAAAATAAAACGTATACACACACACACACATATATATATATATATATATATATATATATATATATATATATATATATGTATATATATATATATATATATATATATATATATATATATATATATATAAATATATATAAATTCAATTATAGGTATTAAATAAAGAACTTTAGAACGAAATAATGGCACAATATAATTCTCCAGACTAATTTCAAATTTCAGTTTTAAATTTTCATTTAAAACTGAAAAACATCAAGGAAAAACAGAAAGAAAATGTATTTACTTTGGCTTTTTGAGGATGTATTTCTGTTACGAATGGAACCATTTCTTTTTCAACAGAAACCATTCCTTTAATTGCAAGTTGATCAGTAAACTGCAACGTGCTGATTCCTTCGAAGCATTTCTTCAGATGCGGTTGCACTCGTAATGGGTCTTTTGTCTCGGACAGAATTTCAAGCAGTTCATCGTTTGACAAGAAGAAAAATCTAAAACACAAAACAAAATTTCTTTTAATGCTGATATTTGGACTTAGATAAAATGGCTGATAAACGCACTTGGAACTATTTCAAAGATTGATAATGACAAATTCATAGGATATGAGATTTTTGCGACAAATCACCCTGATGAAGCATAGGTAGCTTTCAACAAAAGCGGATTTGTTCTCACTTCAAACTTCATGTGTGTGTGTGTGTGTGTGTGTGTGTGTGTGTGTGTGTGTGTGTGTGTGTGTGTGTATATGTATGTGTGTGTGTTCTTTATATATATATATATATATATATATATATATATATATATATATATATTTTAAAAGAACACATTTAAAGCCCATAAATTATAATTTACAAGAATTTATTGTTCAACAGGATACTCAAAAGAAATATTAAGACTTCCTTAATCCGTAGAGTTTCAAAGAATGCGTTCTTTTTATCAGAGGAGTGATAGGAGTGATTTTAACAAATAATTATTATAGCGAATCTATGAATTTCCTGATACTGGCATTATTGAAACTAATGCAGAAAAGAAATGAAAAATAAAAAATACAAATGAAAGGATACGCAGTGGTTAGGTTATATATATATATATATATATATATATATATATATATAGAGAGAGAGAGAGAGAGATAGATAGATAGATAGATAGATAGATAGAGGTATATATATATATATATATATATATATACATATATATATGTATATATATATATATATAGAGAGAGAGAGAGAGTGAGAGAGAGAGAGAGAGAGAGAGATAAATAGATAGAGGTATATATATATATATATATATATATATATATATATATATATATATATATATATAAAAGATTGTTTGAATTTTTGTGAATTTTATTTTATTAGCGATTAATTTCTTAATTTCGCTCCCTGAGCGATTTCTCTTATTGTAACAAAGGAGTTATTTGCCCTTTGTTTACATTTTTCTTCGCCCAAATCTTAGGATGTTTTTGTTTACTTTTTATTATTTAAATATTTATTATTAATTAATAATTACTACGTGCATAAAAGTAAGTCATTTTACTTACTTCATGTGCGTAGTAATTATTAATTAATAATTAATATTTTATATATATATATTAATTATTAATTAATAATTAATATTTTATATATATATATATATATATATATATATATATATTTAAATAAGGGAGTAGTCACCAACAATGTGTATTTTTTAACATTATTTTATTATTCCACCTCCAGAAATGTAGTATATGCACTAAGATGCACAACATGCAACAAATCCTACATAGGCGCCACCAAAAATTTCAGCAATAGAGGGGCCTTACATAAGAGCAACATCAAAATTGCAGATAACAGACACCTCTATGTTTCAAAACACGTACACACATGTAGTGGAAACAGCTTCAAAATAATGCCAATCTTCCAAACAGACAATTATTTTTATTTACTTACACAGGAAAAAAACTTCATCACCAGATTCACTCCTGAACTGAACAGAACCTAATACCATCACACAAAAACATGAAATGCAAGGTACACTCGCATGCACACCCATACACATACACATATACACACCCACACATAAATCAGAACCGACACATTAAAACACACACGTGCGCGCATACAACCACACACAGACTAACACCCCTATCTCTAATATAACACACTGAACAATACCAACCCTACTTAACCTCGAAACCAATAACACTAGGAGACACCTAGAACCATAGTATAATATCTGTTCGAACACCTCGCTCCCTCCTCAGTCAGTGGAGGAGAACCCCCTCATGACTGAAACAACTATCATCCCTTCTATCATCCCCCTCCCATACCTATACCCCCCCAATGCCCCCCTCTGGGGAACAAAATCTTCCCCACACTAGGAACCGATCCTGGGTCTGGCCATACCCACATGGGGAGACAAATAAATAGAAACATTAAAAAATCCCCTATTTTAAATACACCCCTCTTTCTAAACAAACATAATATAAGAACTACCCGAAAAGACTAAAACGAAAAATCACAATACTAAAATCCAAGAATCCAAAAAATAAATATCAAAATAGAATGAAAGCACCCCTACCCTTATTTCAGAAGAGCCAGTCCCTCCCTCCCCACACATACACATTAGTAACGATCTCGGACCACAGCCGCCTTCCTAAGGAAGCAAATAACCCCAAAATACTATAAAACAATATACACATTCCCAAACCAATAAAAGCAAACACACACACGCACACACACGCGCGCGCGCACACACACACACACACACACACACACACACACACACACACACACACACACACACACACACACCCTACCCCACCCTAAAGGAAAAGAAAAAAACATTAGCAGAAAGAGATAGCGACTACAGCCAGGTCAACGTCTCCCTGGACAAGCCCAATAAAAGAGCAATAAAAATTGAGCATACCAATGAATAATAAACACTTACAAGCCTCCACCCCTTGGAAAAACTTAAAATTAACTACGAAAATCGCCATTTTTACATCTCCAACACATTTGAAAATAATTTCTGACGAGGACGCATCACAGACCGTCTGAAACGCGCGTAGAAACGATTTCAATGACTTAAAAACATTATTACGATGATTCAAACATAATTCTCAATGAAAAACCAAGACACGGAATAATAAAATAATGTTAAAAAGTACACATTGTTGGTGACTACTCCCTTATTTAAATATACATCTTTCTTTCGTTGGAATTTCCTAACCCATTTTATATATATATATATATATATATATATATATATATATATATATATATATATATATATATATATATATATATATATATATATATATATATATATATATATATATATATATATATGCATGAAGAGATGAAAAGGAACAAACCAAAATTATATGCTCATCGACGTTGCGTCTTTATTTCAAGACTTCCTCGGGGTGATTGATTTGAAGAAATAAAATACCAATACAATATTTGAAAATATATTTGTTGTGTTGAAAATTTTTTACATATTGCACTGGTATTTTTTTTTTTTTTTTTTTTTTCAAATCAGTCATCCCGAGGACGTCTTGAAATAAAAACACAACGTTGATGAACATATAATTTTGGTTTGTTTCTTTTTCATCTCCCCGTCATTTTAGACAATCATTACTATAATTTTCATCATCATCATCATATATATATATATATATATATATATATATATATATATATATATATATATATATATATATTAGACAAATATTATTTAATAGCATGGAATTATTCTGTTTTACAATTTTCCTTTTTATCTTCTCCAATCTCCGAATAGTCCTTTTTGTGTTTTTCTCGAAATTGTATATGTTGGATCCATAATCGCGGGCGCTTTCGACAGAAGTACTTCTATCATCCTCAGGCATATTGTAGAAGTAAATATAGGGATTGTTTTTAATTTACTTATATATATATATTTTTTTCCTAGTCACGTGGTAATTTGTTACAAGTTAAGTGGGCGAACTTTTTTTTTTTACATATATTAAACAGATTTATATATACAAACACATATATATATATTATTATCCCAAACATTTCAAAACGTTCCGGCTGCACTGCAATTAATATTATTTATTTGAGGCTTCTTTGTTTTAATGTACAATGCTTCGAGTATACTTAGCCTATTTACATTTCTCTCACTCTGCAATACTCTTGTATTTTCTACCATAATTCTTCGAAATTCCGAATGTTGGTAGCCATGTCCCTTCAAATGTTGTGATATATGGCTAGAGTCAGAGAGGTGGAGAGTCAATATTGATTTCTTTTCTTTGATTTTCTCTTCTAATCATGGTCATGTCGTCGTCTCGTACATTGGCAGCTGTCGAGAGGTTGTGCATAGGTTCACGAGTATTTAAAAAACAAAATAAAACAAAACCTCTAACACATTCTGAAAATATCAGTTTCACTCTCTGTGCATGTGTGACACAATCGATCCTCTATTTGCCAAGGTCAACATCTACATCTGTGTTGGTCATTCAGTTGATTAATTCATTTCCTCATCTCCTCTTCGACCGTCTCCAACTCACAGCTGTCATCGATTCTAATTGCTGTCAACCGTCACAATCCATAAGACTTCTCCCAACTGTTGTAAAACTGTCACAAAACTCATTACCACTCTTGTAACTCAAAAATATATCAACTGATCCCTTGTTCAGTCCTTTGTTCTAAAATAACTGCCACACCTTGATTGACAATCATATTTCAGCTTTTTTATGTACACTGGTGAACAACTTCCTATGCCTTTGTGTTGTTGATAAACCTATTTCCTCCATTTTTGTTATAATATTTTCTCTTTTTCTCTTCTGACCACTTGAGTAGCGTGGAGGCACGTCAATAGTATTACATTTGTAATAAAACAAAATGGCTGATAAGTACACATAGAATAGAGGAAATAATATTTAAATAAAAGTACATCATAATAAAGATAGTATCTCAAAGTGTGATGCATTTAACTTCATAAGTTATGGCATTTTTTATACAAATGACCAAGAGGAAGCATTACAGAAGTGCATAGTTGTCGGGTTGGTCACTTTCAACAAAATAGGCTTGTTCTCATTTCAAACCATACACATACTAATATAAGTATACTATTAAACAATATTCAATTTTGTGTTAAAATATAAATACTAATAACAAAAAATTCATTTATTTGCTCGATAGCACAATACTAGAACTATAAATAATTTTATAATGTACCACTTCACTGGCAACGGACACTAATTTTATGCTCATCTCAAAAAAGGTCATTTGTTTTTTTTATGCATATTTAGAGCCAAGGACACCACCGGTATAAAAATAATAAAAAAGAAATACATATGCAGAGAAGTATGTATAAAAATACCAGTAAAAGGCCGAAACAAATGTATGCTTGCGTACTAAATAAAACTGAACCTGTTTTGATATGAGCATAAAAATAAGTGTTTGTTCCTTGTGAACCAGTATATATATATATATATATATATATATATATATATATATATATATATATATAAAAGTGACTTTGAAACTTCCTCTTTTGGCGGAAGCTAGCTCAAATTGGCCACCATGTTTGTTTATCAAGGACAGTATTAGAATAAGCAATCGTTTAGTAAAGACAAAACTCGCACTTATATCAGTTGTTGTAAAGCAACACAGGTTTGGACACACAAAAAATATCAATAATCAGTGACTCGTGAGTCAGGTTTTTTTGTGGTGTAGTGGATAAAGTTCTTGGTAAAATTCTGTTGTGTCATCATCACGGTAGATTGAACCTTCAACCTCCAGAAGAGTTTAACACTCTTCTGGAAGTTGAACGTTCAATCTACCGTGATGATGACACCCAAAATACAATTATGAATTATTTAGGACTTTAACCCAGTCATGGCTGACTACCCCAATGGATTAAATAATAGATTCCATTCAAAATTCTATCCAGATTCCCGAGTTAAACAGAAAGATTCCTGAGTTCGACAAGATATACATGAAGAAGGTTTGAGGTTCAATCTTCAGTGTGGGCTGTTAATGTAGACATTGGTTACCTCCCTTGATTCAGTTACATGGTTACCTCCCTTGCTTGTGGTGATATAAATAGGAGTCGGCCATCTTGGTTTAGTCAGTTCGTTCGTACAGTTTAGACAGACTACAAGTGTCTCAACAAATGGTAGCAGAGATATCCCTCTGTGTGCGACAAAACGAAAAAAAAAAAAAAAAAAAAAAAAAAATTTTTTTTTTTTTTTGTACAGCTTGTCTGTAGCACTAGACAGATCGGATATCGGATATGGCAACTTCGAACAAACAACCTCCATTGTTGGAGGGGGAGGATGTTTACGAGAACTGGAAACAAGACGTTGAAATGTGGTCGTTGTTCACGGATCTTTCTGAGGAAAAAAAAGGGCCAGCAGTGTTTTTGACGCTACCACCGAATATTAGAGAATGTGTACGTGAATTGCCAACAAGTGACATCGGCGGACGAGATGGCTTGAAGATCTTAATAAAGAAACTGGATGACATATATTTAAAGGATGAACACACGCGCGCTTACATGACTTTTAAGGAATTTTACACTTATAAAAGACCGTCAGGTACCAGTATAAATGACTTTCTTGTTCGTTATGAGTTTTTGTACCAAAGATTAAAAAAATTCTACATTATTCTACCGGAAGGAGTGCAAGCTTTTCTTGTTTTGAACGCGGTTAACATATCGGAAGAGAACGAAAAATTAGCGCGGACAACGTGTTCTGTTTTGACGTATCAAAACATGAAGGAATCGATAAAGAAAGTATTTGGTGACATTTATCGTGATGAAAATGTACCGGCAGTGAAATCAGAGCCCGAAATCGTCAACTATAATTATTCTAAACCGGGTAACAACAAAAGGCGTTTTCGTCGAGGACAATCTAATCCATGTGACCGAAGTGGAAACGTGTTGTTGTGTTACAAATGTCAGTCTCCGAACCATCTAATTAGAGAGTGTCCTAGAAATACGCCCAGGTTTACGGAAGCGACAGAACAAATACACATTACGTTGTTCATTCAAGAAAATATTTATTTGAACAGTACAAATGAAAAAATCTCAAATCTTGTAAAGGAAACATTTGGAATGGCAGTCTTGGATTCTGCTTGTACTCGCACACTGGCTGGCGAAGTGTGGCTTGATGTTTATTTGGATACTTTAAATGAAAGTGACCTGCAACTAGTGAAGTATACGAACTCAGACCGGAGTTTTTGTTTTGGTGATGGAGTGGCTGTCACAGCAATTAAAGTTGCTAAATTTCCGGTTACACTCGGAGGTATAAGAGTTTATATCGAAGCAGATATTGTGAAAAACGACTTGCCTCTTCTATTAAGTCACAAATCAATGAAGACAGCAGGAATAGTGCTAGATTTCCGGAAAGATATGTGCTGGATTTTTGATAAATGTATTGAACTAAAGACCACAACTTCAGGGCACTATTGTCTCCCCTTAACAAATAAGTTGTTGGATCATAGTGGTACTAAGAACATTGTATTACATGTTCAGAATTTTGGTCAGTGTTCTTTCATAGAAAAAAAAAAAAAGCAGAAAAACTTCATCGACAGTTTGCTCATGCCTCGAAGGAAAAACTTGTTTCCTTGGTTAAAAAAAGTGGCAAATTCAATGACAAGGAATTTATAAAGGCGATTGAGGAGGTTTGTGAAAACTGTCAAATTTGCCTTAGATTTAAAAAAGCTCCACTGCGACCGGTTGTGGGATTGCCTCTTGGCAATAGATTTAATCACACAGTTTGCATGGATTTGAAAGAGTTCATCCACAATGAGGTGTGGATACTACATCTCATTGATGCCGCTACCAGGTATTCAGCGGCAACATTGATCAAAACAAAGAAGAAGGAGGAGATCATCAAAAACATCTTTATGATGTGGATTACCTATTTCGGATCTCCTGTTCGTTTTCTGAGTGATAATGGGGGTGAATTCAACAACGAACACTATAGACAGATGAATGAAAAACTCAACATAGAGACCTGTACTACTGCCGCAGAAAGTCCATTCAGCAACGGTACTGTAGAACGTCATAATTTGATAGTTGCTGAGGCAATGAAAAAAACAATTGACGATGAGAAGTGTGAACCTGAAATTGCCTTGGCATGGGCTATTTGTGCAAAAAATGCCCTCCTCAATTACTCTGGACACAGTCCAAATGAACTTGTATTCGGTTTCAATGTAAATACACCCTCAATTCTGACAGACCAGTTACCTGCTATGGAGTCCTCTACTACAAGTGACATGGTGAGAAAAAATTTAAATGCTCTCCATAGTGCAAGGAGAAACTTTTTGGAAGCTGAGTCCAGTGAGAGAATTAGGAGAGCTCTCAGGTCTAATGTCAGAACTTATGCTGATGAAGATTATGCTACCGGAGACCAAATCTATTATCGGAGGCAGGGTTTTAAAGGATGGCGTGGTCCAGCAAAAGTGTTAGGCAGAGAAGGCCAGTTTGTCTTAATCAGACATGGCGGAGCATTTTATAGGATGCATCCGTGCCAATTGATGAAAGTGAATAAAAACAACGAAAAAAGAACAAAAAAAGCTGAAATGCTGGGAAACACTACAGAAGGGAAGAATGAATACCTTTCAGTTGAGGAGGAGGAGTTGCAGAATCAAGTGGTAGAAAGTGAAGATATAGACAGAGAAGAAGTTGTTGATAGTTCTACCAGTTTAAGGGATAAGACTGAAAAACCTGGCCGAAATAAGACCATAACTTATAAAATAAATGGAAGTGAGGAGTGGAAGAAAGGAAAGGTTATGTCAGTACAGCCTAAATCAACTGGCAAATATAGTCATTGGATCAATATAGAACCTGAGGATGAAAACGAGGATCAAGTTTGTATCAACTGGAATCATATTGATCATTGGAGAGAAGTGCCCCAATATACTGAACAGGAAAATGTAGTCCTGCTCACCGCTGAACAAGAGCAGTCGAAAGCTGTAATGGATGCCAAGCATAAAGAAATAAAAAACATGAACACCTATGAAGTATTTGAATGTGTGCCATACACAGGTCAAAAAACAATATCCACAAGATGGGTGATTACTGAAAAATTCAAGGATAATCAGAAAACAATGAAAGCTCGCCTTGTAGCACGAGGCTATGAAGAAAATAGTAATCTGAAAACGGACTCCCCAACATGTAGCCGTGAAGCTATGCGAATGGTCATGCTAACCGCATCAATAAAGAATTGGATGCTGCAGACCATAGATTTTACCTCAGCCTTTTTGCAAGGTGGTATTTTAGAGAGAGATGTGTACCTGAGGCCACCATCTGATGTTTGTCCTAAATCTCAAGTGTGGAAATTAAAAAGATGCATCTATGGATTGAATGATGCTCCACGGGCATGGTACAAGAGAGTTACTCAGGCTTTGATTGAATTAAAAGGAGTAGCAAGTGCTTATGATAATGCATTGTTTTTGTGGCATGATATTAAAGGAAATTTGACTGGAATTCTTGCTATGCACGTGGATGATTTTGTTTTCTGTGGAAACACAGAGTTTGAAAGGGATGTGATTGCAACATTGAAAGAAAAATTTAAGGTGGGATATCATGAAAGTGGAACATTCAAATATGTTGGACTGAATGTTAATCAACAGGAAAATGGGATCACTGTAGAACAAGATCTATATGTATCTTCCATATCTCCAATAGAAATAAGCAAAGGGAGGATACTGAGGAAAAATGATGAACTGAATGAAGAAGAAAAGCATGAGTTGAAGAGACTTGCAGGTCAGATGATGTGGGTTTCAACTCAAACACGCCCTGATATAGCTTTTGATGTGTGTAAAATGAGCAACACTGGAAAGCATCCCAGAGTAAAAGCCTTATTTGAGGCGAATAAAGCCTTATCAAAATTGAAATCCAAGAAGGGTTCTATAACATTTCCAAAATTGGGAAAGCCCTCAGATTTACACATTTTGTGTTATACTGATGCCTCTTATGCCAGTCTGGAAGATGGATCTTCACAGGGTGGTTTTGTTGTCTTTATTGGAGGAAGTACTGACAAAATGGCCCCCATGTGTTGGGCGTCAAAGAAATTGGACAGAGTGACAAAAAGCCCATTGGCCTCAGAGACTCTTGCTCTGAATGAGGGAGCTGATGCTGGTGTTTTGACTGCGGTTATGATACAAGAGGTATTTCAGTTATCTAAATTGCCAGACGTTCTCTGCAAGACAGATAATGCATCACTTGTGGAGACATTGAATTCCAACAATCTGGTAAGCGATCGACGATTGAGAATAGATGTAGCAAGGCTGAAGGAAATGAAGAGTAGAGGGGAGATACAGATAGGATGGATCAAGGGTTGTGATCAGGTCTCTGATTGTTTGACCAAGGCAGGAGCTTCGTCTGAGCTTCTAAGGGACTTGTTAAATCAGAAATAAATTATTCACTTGAGGACAGCAGCAATGTTAATGTAGACATTGGTTACCTCCCTTGATTCAGTTACATGGTTACCTCCCTTGCTTGTGGTGATATAAATAGGAGTCGGCCATCTTGGTTTAGTCAGTTCGTTCGTACAGTTTAGACAGACTACAAGTGTCTCAACATGGGCGACACTCAGAAATGCAATAGTGAATTCTTAAGATTTCTATCTAATCATGGCTGATGGAATGAGAGCATGCTACCCCCATGGGTTAAAGGGTTCCATCTGAAATTCTGTGCAGATTCCAGAGTGTGATACAAAGTTTCCCGAGTTTGAGAGTTAGATTCCCGAGTTTGACAAAATACATCTGAAGAAAGTCAGAGGCAACATCGACCGAAACATTGTGAAAATAACGGTCAAGATGAGAACAGTAGTCCAAAGAATCTAAATAATATGAGTACTCAATCGTCATCTCAAATATTCAGAAACATAAAAGTCAGAATAAGGTATGTTTACAAGTTGTTGGGAAAAATTTTTGAATCATTCTATTGCTCCAGGAAGTACCTGCCTCCTGATGCAATCATGTATAAGAGTCAGGTGAAGTATTTCTACCACGTCTGAGGTCAAGTGTCTTTTCTTGCTTTGACAAAAGACAACATTAATTTCACAATCTAGTGAGGGATGACCTCTTCTGTTCTTTCTCAAAAAGGAGATCTTGAAAGTGCTTGACCGATCTCAAATCCCAGGATCCTCATTGTTAGGCATTCAAACGAACTCGTCTTCCTACCACAACTGAAAACAAAAACTGTTTCTTCTTTCTCCAGATGCCTACTGTTATTTTCATTTAATTTCTTCTTACCCCTCTTCCCGCCTGTGAGACACATTACAACAGGACTCCTTCCCTGCAGACTATAACATGACCATCTTCAAATCCAATGTCAACAAATACTTGTTATAAACTATTATAATAAACAATCAAACTTTGTTCATTCTAGTCATCATTTTAAATCCTCTCATAATATTCATTATCATTATCATTCAACTGAAAAGCATTCCATCTCATTAACCATTATCCTCGCATGTATTTTAGCATTGTTAAGTAGCAACCCATACGTAACTAATTGTCTATCCAGTTGTAGACAAGTTTCCATGGCTTGCACGAGTCTGCCTTTTGGTGACTGCTTGGACGTCTATTTGTCATTTAGTTTGATCCCCCCTCACGAAGTTGCCAAACTTTCAAAGCCTACAAACCAAATATCCTCTATTCTGTACAACGATCTTGAACACATGTAACACAGTGAATTGCTTTTTACTCCCTAACCCTTTTCAGGTAAAACTAACCCATAAAACTTAAGTGTCCAGCACTGTACCCTTAAAAATATTCAAATAATCCCAAGCAAAACAAAGTTTGAATACTTTCGTGCACAGTTTATGAAAAGTATTCAAACTTTGTTTATTTATTCATCATTTTAAATCCTCTCATGATATTCATTATCATTCAACTGACAAATCCATTCACTTCATTAACCCTCATCCTCAAGTGCTCTTTGACCTTGATAAGTAATGACACATTAAAGAAACAAAAAAAAACAAGCAACAACGCATACGTCCTTTACGCATCATTCTTTATGCATCATTCTTTATGCATCATTCTTTATGTATCATTCTTATTATTTCTCGTAGTAGTAGCAGTTCTTTATTTATCAAGATAGATTAAGAATATCTGGATAAAGCAGATATTCTCCATTCTGTGAAACGTTCTTGGACATATGTAACATGGTGAATTATTGTTAGAGGGCTGCTAGGCTTTTTTCATTATAACAGTTTATAAGCTCAACGCTGAGTGGTACAAGCATTCAACCTCCTTTCTGGTTTGCCCAATCAAAGATCATCTCTTAAGCGAGCTGAGAACGTGATAGAAGTTGATAAAAAAAAAAGGGTCAACACACAGTCTGCTTTCTCTTTTCTGGCCAGGAAACCAAAGCGAGCTGACTCATTCCACAGCACTTCTTCCAATCATAGTATAACACATTTGCACATACACACGTACATACATGGCCCTAACGTCAACACCAATCTACAGTAAACATTCTTCATAAATGGCCATTCTTTTTTTTTTTACATACAGGACATACTATCTTTTCTTCAGAAAGAAACATTTTTCTCTTCCCTACTAAGAGACGCTCATTTAACAATATCTCATTCGTTTGTACTCACGAGTAGTAGTAGCAGTTCTTTATATATAAAGGTTGAGTAAGAATATCTAGATAAGGCAGATATTCTCTATTCTGTGAAACGTTCTTGAACACATTGATTAATGGATTAATTTTTTTACTCTCTGACCTTTTTTTTGGGGTGGGGGTGGGGGTAAAAACCAAGCTCAAATAATCCAAATCTAATGTCAAAAAGTACATGTTATAAACCATGCTCATATGTAATCAGTTCACTTCATTCACCATTTTCAATCCTTTCATAATATTCTTCATCATTCAACTGAAAATCCATATATCACGAATGGTTTTTAGTCTTGATAATGTGATAATTCATTAATAAAAAGAAAAAAAAATAGAACATGAAAAGCAGAATGCCAACTAGCGAAATTGGATTTTGTGAAGAACATACTACCAATCGGCTGCTTTCCAGCTGACTATAACATGGTCGTTTTCATGTCTAATGTAAATAAGTTCTTATTGAGCTGTCCGCTTAAATAATCAAAGCCTCCACAATTAGGGATCATCATGGTGTTGTCTCATTGTCTACATAACACTCGTTATCCTCGAGTGGCTTCAGGGTCTTGATAAGCGGTGACCCGCAAATAAAAAAAAATGTTTCTTACCTTGGAAAATAGAGTCGTTTTTTCTCCAAATAAAGATTAAGACCTTTTTGAATGTCTTCTAAAAGTACATTGGCTTCTCTGAGACGTAGCAACATGTCGGTTTGTCCGGTTGCTTCAAGACAATGCGTGTTGGTTGCTGCTTTTGTTTGAATATCCCTCC
Source organism: Euprymna scolopes (assembly GCF_053919585.1). Lineage (NCBI taxonomy): Eukaryota > Metazoa > Mollusca > Cephalopoda > Sepiida > Sepiolidae > Euprymna > Euprymna scolopes. The sequence goes on from NC_136495.1 coordinate 76,331,449, forward strand.
ACGTGCTATCAACAATGGCAAACTTATTACTCTCGTTCGGCATCTGAGCCATGATGTCCTCGGAGCTAAAGATTGGTTCCAAATATAACCAGGTGGATTGGCACTAAAAACAAACAAACAAACATTTTACTGAAAATATAAGAATTCTACATCAGCAACAACAGGAAGGTGACGGTGGCTTAGTGGACTAACAACCTGGCTGTGCCAAGTTCGAATCCAAGTCGTTTAAACAGAAATATTTTCACTTAGGGATATTGGCAATCTTTACGTGGCCTTCCCCATAAGTACCCGATATCCCTCTAAAAAGAAATCTTAATCGAAAGGTTTCGGCAAAACAAATACCAACAAATAATCATGAATGATGCTCAACAAGACAGCAACAGAAATAACACCAATATTAAATGCTGGTTAGGTTTTTAGTTATCCCTTTTTCTCTCAAATGCATGGTCATACTTCCTCTCATATTTTCCTTAACCTGACTTTGATACTGATACTTCAACTGCTCTACATCTACTAACCCAGTGTGACCAAACCAACAAATTATTGCGTATGTATTGTGTACGTGTGTGTGTATACCAGAAATATATCTAGAGAGAGAAGACTAAAGAGTAACGAAGAGGGCGTGGCTTTAACTGAATTTTAGCAGATGGTTCTTCTTCTTCTTCTTCTTCTTCTTCTTCTTCCTCTTCCTCTTCTTCTTCGCTGATTTCTTGAGAGGAAGTTTGATAGAGGTCGAGTGGGTAAACTTACAAATTGAAAAAGAAAAAAAAAGTTTAAGGGAAATTGGAAACCTAGCAGCCGACCTTTTTAATTTTCTGCCAAGGTGTTATTTTTTTTAGTTTTTATTTATTTATTTATTTTGACGTACAGTCGAGTGTTTGAATTGCATAGAGATATATCGAAAATGTTGGATATGAGGAATTGAGGAACATTGAGAGGAAAGCGATTATAGAAAAAATAAAAGAGGTGACCCTCCACAAAGAGGAAAAAATAAATATTCTATAAGTAAATTTTAAAGATTATTGATCATATTCTTCATATGAAATTTGACTTTTCATAATTTAATCATTGTTTCAGTTGTCTCAGCTCGAGTAATCCACTGTTAACCAGAACCCCGGAAAACTTTAGCCAAAATTCCCGGGTAAAATATAAATAGTAAAGTTGTACGGCTGGATAATAATTAGGGCTATGACAACAGCATATTCTTTTCCTTGTTTTGATTCTCATGTATATATCCATTGATATCTTATATGTTTTTATGTAGAGTGATGTGGTTCTTGGTTGATTAATTGTGTCTAACTGTGTCGGGTATATACTCGAGAGTCAAAACAAAGAAAAGAATATGCTGTTGTCCTAACCCTAATAATAATACGCATAAAAAAATTATTCTCGTCCGGGTCGTAACAACAGATCAGTGAAACAGAAGATATGTGTAATGTTTACCTTCAACCATTCTTCAATGATGTCAAACATGCTCACTAGCTTTTCTTCCCATTCTTTCATTTCGGTCTCGAACGGTTTTATGAATGGCGATCCTTTCATGGTTTGTGCCTTCACGATGTGATCGTCGAGGAGCAATTGTATATCATCCATTCCAGACAAGATTGAGATTCCCTAACATAAACAAAAGCAAAAACAATCTTACACTAAATGCATACTTCTTAAGAAATGCTTAAAAAGGTAAAAAAAAAAAAAAAGAAAGAAAGTTTCAAATAATTTATGAAAATCTTATAGGATTGTTATAAGAGAAGGTAAGCAATAATTTTCATGTTTGTGTCTGTTGTAGTGTAGCCGAGGGCTCACTTTGGGGACATATAATGATTGCGATGACAATTCTGATAGGAAGACATTTATATATATTACATCATCACGACGACTGTGACAATTCTTGGGGACTTCATATTATTACTGCAGTATGTGAGATATATGCAACAAAAGTTCCTATACACATATAGAGAGGAGATACTTCACTTATGATGATGGTGGGGGCACATAATACTTGAAAGGGTTTACACAAGAGTTACAAGATGAGGGTAAACACATTTACCGTTTTAGTTGTGATCAATAAACCGATTAAAAATAACAAATAAAAAATAAACTAAGATAAATGTACAAAATGTTTAACGATTTTGTTTTTCAATTTTTGTTCATTTTTGACCCCTTAAAAACTATTTTTTTACCAGCTAAAGACCCATAAAAGAACAACCCGTAAAAAATCCAATCATTTGAGGCGCCTAGCTCTGCTCTGCGACTTTTAGTTTTGGAAGAGATAGAGTTTGAAAATATGGAGACAGACAGACAGACCGACAGACAAACATATAGCCGTTTATATATTAGATGTTATTCAATTTTAAAATGCATATATGACGTTGTCCCTGGCTTTCGTAGTGGCCATCTTTATGCATTGGCAGGAACCATACCAACATTTAATATGAACTAGACTATCCGTGACCCGTTGGGTCAGTATGTTATATTAGCTATGGAATTCATGTATGAGCGTGACACTTGTGACGTAAAGAAAATAGGGTTTTTTTGACATAACAGAAACATTTCTATGAAAGTATATTAAAATGAAAAATCACAGACTGATCACTCAAACATGAAAACAAAAATCCTCCCTATTCGTGTAAAGTTACCTATTTTTCCGAATAATCGCTCAAAAATCGAAAATTAAACATGATTTTCCTACAAATCGAATGCCGACAGAAGTCATTTAGCAGCAAAAACGCACATGAACCTACCGATGAGAAATATTGGAATCCTTCAACCAAGTTATAGAAACTTAAAATCTAAAAATAAAAATAATTAATAAAACCTGAAGCAAAAAAATAAAACCTAAATAAATAAAATAAAACTAATATTGAAACAGATTAGTAAATGTGTCAACAAATTCACAGTTCTCACACAACTATTTTGTATCTAGAAATGTAAACAAAAAATAAAGAAAAAGAAGGAAGGAAGGAAGGAAGGAAAAGGGACGGATAGAGAGTAGTAGTAGTAGTAGTAGTAGTAATAATAGTAGTAGTAGTAGTAGTAGTAGTAGTAGTAGTAGTAGTAGTCTTGGCTTTACTGCAATTGTTCTTATGTTTGTCAACGGGTTAAAGTTTTGTTTTTTTTACACAGTGATCACCACTTATCAAGGCCCGGAAGCCACTCAGGGATAAGGGATATTGCAAGTACATTACGTTAGTGTGGAAATTTGATGAAGTGTTTACTTAAGGGGGCGGTTCATTAGGAATTTGTTAACGTTGGACTTGAAGACATCCAAGTTGTAGTCCAGTGGGAAGCAGGCAGATGGAACAGAGTTCCACAGGCGTGCAGTTCTAAGAAAGAAGCTTTGTTCATGGAATCCACGTTTTAATTTAGGCATAGATAAAGAGTGGAGGAAAATTTTCACAGTGGATTCAGCTAGACAGGTGTTTTTCATGAAAGATTGGCGAGGGGGGACCAGAGATTGGAGTTCAGACGAGCACCTGCCATGAAAATAACGATAAAACAAGGATAGGCTCGCAACGTCTCTTCTGTGGGAGAGAGGTTGCAGGGTAGAGAAAAGGGCATCCCCCACTAAGCCACAAAGTCTATTTTGTACTCTGTCAAGGCAGGATAGGCTGTTTTTAGCAGCTCCTGTCCAGATATGGCAACAGTATTCCATCCTTGGACGTACTTGGCTTTTATATAGATAGAGAATTGCATCAGTAGTGAGATATCTTCTGGATCGGTAGAAGGATCCCACCATCTTTCCAGCGACCTTGGTAACAGACTTGATGTACGTGTTCCATTTCAGATCAGGAGTAAAGGTCAAACCCAGAAGCTTGTGAAAACACGGGGCGTCACCCAATGAGCCATCCATCCCAATTGATGCCAGATGGGGATCAGAGCATTGATGATGTAAGGATAGGAGTTTGGTTTTGGATGCATTAAAGGTAACCAGTCACGTCTTCCCCCACTGAACCACGCGCTCGAGATCAGAGGAGAGAGAATCAGAGAGAACTTTGTCATTTACAGCCTTTGATGTGTTGCCATAGATGGTTGTGTCATCAGCATAGATGTCAACGAATGATTTAAGTATGTGCTTAGGGAGGTCATTGATGTAGATCAGGAAGAGAGTTGGGCCCAGGATTGACCCCTGAGGGACTCCAGCATTTATATTGCAGGCCTCCAATTTTTGTCCATCTACCACTACTCTTATGAGCCTATCGGAGAGAAATGATTTAATGATTGAGAAAACATTTCCAGTTATACTGTAGCTGGAAATCTTGTGAAGTAGACCCTTATGCCATACCTTGTCGAAGGCCTTTGATATGTCAAGAGCAATTGCCCTAGAAAGGAAGCCTTTGTCAAGAGATTCACTAATCCTGTTGGATATAACCGTCAGCACATCTGCGGTAGATCTTGCAGAGCGGAAACCATATTGTGTGTCACTAAGAAGGTTGTTCCTGCTGAGGTGGTTGACTATTTCTCTATTTAATATGGATTCCAGCAACTTACTCATAACACACAGGAGACTTATTGGTCTGTACTGAGAGGGAGATGACTTATCACCTGAATTCTTAAATACAGGGCAAACTGATGAGGTCTTCCAGGGAGTCGGAAAGCACTTCTCCTTAAGGCAGCGCTTAAATAGTTTCGTAAGTATGGGAGCAAGTTCTGGTTGAAGCTTTTTTAACACTATAATTGGGATGCCATCATGGCCAGTTGCTTTACTGGAATCTAGGTTCTTGATTAGCTTGGCAACCTCATGCATGGATATTTGTACGTTACCTAGTTTGTTCTGTGTTATAGGAGGAAATATGGGGAGTTGATGGCCTTCGTCGCATAGGGTAGAATTAGCTGCAAAGTTCTTTGCAAATAGTTGTTTAGTTCGAAATAATAGCGTTAATATTTCAGTGTGCAGGTCAAAATCTGCAAAAGAAGCAATTTGTGTTTATTCGTTTACGTTGTTATGGGTTAATGTTTATGCGCGCATGCGCAACCAGATGTTTTAAACCGGAAAGTGGGTTACATCACTCATTACAAGGTCATTTGAGTTTTATAATTATATAGATTGGATATAAAGGCTATTGTTTTAACGAAAGAAGAAACATGAAAGAATTATGATACTATGAAGGTGACTTATGAGTCACTAAGTGCTGAAGGGTAACAATGAATAGGAATTTTCATACAAATGTACGATGAAACAGGAAGTAGCAAACAATGAAATGTAGGTATTTTGAGATCGAGTCTTTTAGATTTGACAATGACAATACAAGCCTACAGACTACAAGGGAAGGTCAGCTTCCGGGTGTCCGGGTGTGGGGCCGACTTCAGATACCAAGGCAGAGAAGACAGTTAGTTGACATAGGATTTGGATTATTTGAGCTTGGTTTTTTCCCCCCACCCCACCCCAAAAAAAAGGTCAGAGAGTAAAAAAATTAATCCATTAATCAATGTGTTCAAGAACGTTTCACAGAATAGAGAATATCTGCCTTATCTAGATATTCTTACTCAACCTTTATATATAAAGAACTGCTACTACTACTCGTGAGTACAAACGAATGAGATATTGTTAAATGAGCGTCTCTTAGTAGGGAAGAGAAAAATGTTTCTTTCTGAAGAAAAGATAGAATGTCCTGTATGTAAAAAAAAAAAAGAATGGCCATTTATGAAGAATGTTTACTGTAGATTGGTGTTGACGTTAGGGCCATGTATGTACGTGTGTATGTGCAAATGTGTTATACTATGATTGGAAGAAGTGCTGTGGAATGAGTCAGCTCGCTTTGGTTTCCTGGCCAGAAAAGAGAAAGCAGACTGTGTGTTGACCCTTTTTTTTTTATCAACTTCTATCACGTTCTCAGCTCGCTTAAGAGATGATCTTTGATTGGGCAAACCAGAAAGGAGGTTGAATGCTTGTACCACTCAGCGTTGAGCTTATAAACTGTTATAATGAAAAAAGCCTAGCAGCCCTCTAACAATAAATGGTTAGAGATGACGACTAAAAGAAAGCCAGAAAAGGAAGTGAGTTTGACAAAAATGAGGATGACGAAAGAAACTAACTCTACTATTGCTAATAGAATAAGTTTAAGTTGGCGAGACGATCTGCAACCTTATTCACTAACCTATCAATTCGTAGGTGACTCCTAAACTGTCCTTAGTTTATGCTCTCTCTTTTTATTTTATTTTCTTTCTCGTTCCTTATTATGTATGCATGTCTATATGTATATTATTGCATATTTCTTCTTTTGTTGCTAAAGCAATAACCCAATTCATATGAAATTTTGTATGCTATTAGATTACGGTTTTTATGTTGTTAACCATTAATAAATGGGTGAATTTTACTTGGTTTTAAGAAAGACATAAATGCTGTTTCTTTTTTCTTTTTCTTTTTTTTTTTTGTAAGTAGATGAAGTATTTTCATAGAACTTCTGCCATTACTAACAAGCACATCATTACCACTGTCAGTCAAGGGAAAAGTGTATCAGGTATGTGTACACAGTGTGCTGATGTATGGAAGTGAAACCTGACCAGTGAAGGTTGAGGCTATATGTTGCATGGAGAGGAATAATAATAATAATAATAATAATAATAATAATAATAATAATAATAATAATAATAATAATACGATGATGTGTACTTAAACACAGGCTTAAATGTAATATCTTCGAAAGAAGATTAAATCGAGAGAGTATAGGAAGATGGGTAGTGTATAGACACAGCGGCCTAGAAAGAAAATAACTTCTAAATACTGGGTTGTACGCCTTGGTTTTTACCCAAAAGGTCAGAGAGTAAACATTAATTAACCATGTTACATATGTCCAAGAACGCTTCACAGAATGGAGAATATCTGCTTTATCCAGATATTCTTAATCTATCTTGATAAATAAAGAACTGCTACTACTACGAGAAATAATAAGAATGATACATAAAGAATGATACATAAAGAATGATGCGTAAAGGACGTATGCGTTGTTGCTTGTTTTTTTTTTAATGTGTCATTACTTATCAAGGTCAAAGAGCACTTGAGGATGAGGGTTAATGAAATGAATGGATTTGTCAGTTGAATGATAATGAATATCATGAGAGGATTTAAAATGATGAATAAATAAACAAAGTTTGAATACTTTTCATAAACTGTGCACGAAAGTATTCAAACTTTGTTTTGCTTGGGATTATTTGAATATTTTTAAGGGTACAGTGCTGGACACTTAAGTTTTATGGGTTAGTTTTACCTGAAAAGGGTTAGGGAGTAAAAAGCAATTCACTGTGTTACATGTGTTCAAGATCGTTGTACAGAATAGAGGATATTTGGTTTGTAGGCTTTGAAAGTTTGGCAACTTCGTGAGGGGGGATCAAACTAAATGACAAATAGACGTCCAAGCAGTCACCAAAAGGCAGACTCGTGCAAGCCATGGAAACTTGTCTACAACTGGATAGACAATCAGTTACGTATGGGTTGCTACTTAACAATGCTAAAATACATGCGAGGATAATGGTTAATGAGATGGAATGCTTTTCAGTTGAATGATAATGATAATGAATATTATGAGAGGATTTAAAATGATGACTAGAATGAACAAAGTTTGATTGTTTATTATAATAGTTTATAACAAGTATTTGTTGACATTGGATTTGAAGATGGTCATGTTATAGTCTGCAGGGAAGGAGTCCTGTTGTAATGTGTCTCACAGGCGGGAAGAGGGGTAAGAAGAAATTCAATGAAAATAACAGTAGGCATCTGGAGAAAGAAGAAACAGTTTTTGTTTTCAGTTATGGTAGGAAGACGAGTTATTGTATATGTCTTACAAAGGAAGAATAATGAATAAAAGCTCAGACGAGTACCTTCCATGAAAATAATGGTAGGCATATGAAGAAAGAGGAAGATAGTTTTTTTCAGTTGTGGTAGGAAGACGAGTTCGTTTGAATGCCTAACAATGATGATCCTGGGATTTGAGATCGGTCGAGCACTTTCAAGATCTCCTTTTTGAGAAAGAACAGAAGAGGTCATCCCTCACTAGATTGTGAAATTAATTTTGTCTTTTGTCAAAGCAAGAAAAGACACTTGACCTCAGACGTGGTAGAAATACTTCATCTGACTCTTATACATGATTGCATCAGGAGACAGGTACTTCCTGGAGCAATAGAATGATTCAAAAATTTTCACAACAACTTGTAAACATACCTTATTCTGACTTTTATGTTTCTGAATATTTGAGATGACGATTGAGTACTCATATTATTTAGATTCTTTGGACTACTGTTCTCATCTTGACCGTTATTTTCACAATGTTTCTGTTGATGTTGCCTCTGACTTTCTTCAGATGTATTTTGTCAAACTCAGGAATCTAACTCTCAAACTCGGGAATCTTGGTATCAAACTCCGGAATCTGCACAGAATTTCAGATGGAACCCTTTAACCCATGGGGGTAGCATGCTCTCGTTCCATCAGCCATGATTAGATAGAAATCTTAAGAATTCACTATTGCATTTCTGAGTGTCGCCCACACTGAAGATTGAACCTCAAACCTTCTTCATGTATATCTTGTCGAACTCAGGAATCTTTCTGTTTAACTCGGGAATCTGGATAGAATTTTGAATGGAGTCTATTATTTAATCCATTGGGGTAGTCAGCCATGACTGGGTTAAAGTCCTAAATAATTCATAATTGTATTTTGGGTGTCATCATCACGGTAGATTGAACCTTCAACTTCCAGAAGAGTGTTAAACTCTTCTGGAGGTTGAAGGTTCAATCTACCGTGATGATGACACAACAGAATTTTACCAAGAACTTTATCCACTACACCACAAAAAAACCTGACTCACGAGTCACTGATTATTGATATTTTTTGTGTGTCCAAATCTGTGTTGCTTTACAACAACTGATATAAGTGCGAGTTTTGTCTTTACTAAACGATTGCTTATTCTAATACTGTCCTTGATAAACAGACACGGTGGCCAATTTGAGCTAGCTTCCTCCAAAAGAGGAAGTTTCAAAGTCACTTTTATATATATATATATATATATATATATATATATATATATATATATATATATATATATATATATATATATACTGGTTCACAAGGAACAAACACTTATTTTTATGCTCATATCAAAACAGGTTCAGTTTTATTTAGTACGCAAGCATACATTTGTTTCGGCCTTTTACTGGTATTTTTATACATACTTCTCTGCATATGTATTTCTTTTTTATTATTTTTATACCGGTGGTGTCCTTGGCGCTAAATATGCATAAAAAAAACAAATGACCTTTTTTGAGATGAGCATAAAATTAGTGTCCGTTCCCAGTGAAGCGGTACATTATAAAATTATTTATAGTTCTAGTATTGTGCTATCGAGCAAATAAATGAATTTTTTGTTATTAGTATTTATATTTTAACACAAAATTGAATATTGTTTAATAGTATACTTATATTAGTATGTGTATGGTTTGAAATGAGAACAAGCCTATTTTGTTGAAAGTGACCAACCCGACAACTATGCACTTCTGTAATGCTTCCTCTTGGTCATTTGTATAAAAAATGCCATAACTTATGAAATTAAATGCATCACACTTTGAGATACTTTCTTTATTATGATGTGCTTTTATTTAAATATTATTTCCTCTATTCTATGTGTACTTATCAGCCATTTTGTTTTATTACAAATGTAATACTATTGACGTGCCTCCACGCTACTCGAGTGGTCAGAAGAGAAAAAGAGAAAATATTATAACAAAAATGGAGGAAATAGGTTTATACACTTCAACTCACTCGTTTATATATATAAGCTAAACAAAAGTACATGTCATTAAAATTACAGTCCAAGAGACATAACACTAACAGCACTTTACACAGTCCAAGGGAGATAATTTATACCAGCACTTCACACAGTCCAAGGGAGATAATTTATAACAGCGTTTCACACAGTCCAAGGGAGATACTTTTTCGCAACTCGTCTAATTTCAACATATACTTGTGGACTTGTAAAATTGCTAACACTCTTCTTGTTTTCTCATTCTTTTTTTTACATTTTCACGTTAGCAAAGATGATTCAATATAATTGTTTGAAATGTTAGAATGAGACTTAGTCCTTTGTATTCTACCTTTTTATATCTATATCACAGAAAAAAAATACTTTTCGATGGAGACTCGATATTCACTAAATTTGGTGTTATGTTTTAATCAATATACATCTTTTTTTAAATTTTTGTCAAATAATTGATCTTCAGTATTAACAAAAAAGAAATGAAAAATTTTCTCACCGTTTCTCTGTAAGGAATCATATCTAAATAGATATCCTTCCATTCTGATTTCATTTTTGCCAGACTTTTTTCCAAAGAATATTCCTTGGCGGCTGCCACACCGATCTCTTCGAGGCTGAAACATATTTTGAAATAAAACTGATTTGCGATGATCTAACAAATATTTCGAATGCAACAAGCAGAATACGATATATATACGGACGGTATAGCCACTTGTAGGAACGAGGCCCAAGAGACTGCGGGGATGTTTCAGCAAATCTCCCTAGCTATTATCCGAGTCAATGCCACCTCTATCATGACGTCATTACTAGGGCTATGACAACAGCATATTCTTTTCATTGTTTTGACTCTCGAGTGTATATCCGTTGATATCTTATATGCTTTCATATAGTGACGTGGTTCTCGGTTGATTAACTGTGTCTAACTGTGTCAGATATATACTCGAGAGTCGTAACACCGAAAAGAATATGCTGTTGTCATAACCCTAGGCATCACACACCATCTTAGGCTTTGCTCTTGTGTAACAGTAAGTAAATAGAGACTTATTGAAATAAATTTTTTTAAATTATTTAATCCAAGAGCAATAACTCTATTATAATAAAGCCGTATCCCTGTCTGTTTGTTTACTAGGCACCTCCAAAATTCATCACAGAATTAACCCCTCCCTATATGTAACACGATGTAGCTTCATTATGAGTTAATATTATCAATATAACATTTGTACCATTTAAAAGAAGAAGGGCAAAATAAACTAGTAATAATTTTTTAAAAAATTTTTTCATCGTACGAAAATAATGAAATTGCGAGACGAAAATCGTGTTTACATAATTAGCACTTTAAAATAATGTTCCCATGTAATAAGCATTTCGAACGTGAAAACATACCCGTGTTTAATAAATCTAGCAAAAATCGACTAATGGTTAGATTTTCATGAAATTTTCGATGCTTATCCATTTTAGAATGAAATTACATATAAAATGCAGTTTCCCTAAAATATATGACAGGAAATATTTTTTTAGTGTGTCCCTCCCACCATATTTTTTTTTTTCGAAATTTGAACAAAATATATTTAAATCTATCGAAATTTCTATTTATTATGAAACATAAGAGTTCAAATAAGTAAAATATATATAAATTTTTTTAAATTTAAATATACGTATTGAACAAAAACTTACCTTAAAGTTGCAATTAAAAAATTAATATAAATTTAATATTATTATGTTTTTTTAAATAGCGTTTTTCTAATCAATATATACTATTATCAGTTGAATTGCCAAGAAAAAGAAACTTCCTAAAAATTAATTAATTTTTAAAAGATTAAAACGATTAAAATTCCATGATTTCAAAATGTTCTATTCCAACATAGATTTTTAATTAATTGTGTTTAAATTTTTTTTTAATATTAAGTTTTAATATAAACATGGCTCTTAGCAGCTATTTTATCACCAGATGAAAACTGATTGAAAATATTATTGCACAAAAAATAAACATTTTGTAAACCACCCTCATATCTTGTCTGTCTCTTTTATCAGACAAAAGTATGGAAGCCGGTAATTAACCAAATGAAGACTCGTACATATTTAATAAAACCGTATTTCATATTTTGGATTGAGCACTATCGTAAATAATCTTACTCGCTACTTAATTTAGCTGAAAAAATGCGAAGCTCGCGGTTTGTTTACAAACAACGTTTGAGCACTTTACGAGTGGCGGACGGATGTTTATTTAAATAGACATTTGGACGGATTAATTACGGCCACCGCTTCCGTAGTCAGGGGGTAGAACTGCCGACTGTCATCACGACGGTTCTAGGTTCGATCCTTGGCTTGGGATAGGTGTTAGTCTAGTGGCACTGATGAGTTGTGAAACAACGAAACAGGACTGTATGTCGATGACTAAAATATATTTCATATTTGATATACAAATGGTTATAATATTATTAATCATTAAACTGTGTAAATCTTAAAACCTAACAAAATTATCATCATCATCATCATCATCATAACGGGCTCCTTGCCCAGACCAATGTGACTCTTCCTCTCCAGAGTTTCCTGTCTTCCATCAGTTGCCTCAGATCTTCAGGTTCACAGTTGGCGTCATGTGCTATTTGTTGGATGTACATGGATCTAGGTCGTCCTCTGCTTGCGTGTCTGTGTCGTGGAGTCCATAGCAATACATCACTCACCAATTCATGCTTGCTCCTCAGACAATGACCGGCAAATCGTAGGCATCTTTCTCTGATGGTATTAGATATGGCAGGTAGATTGCCATAAAGTTGCTGCTTCGTGAGATGATTTTGCCAAGATATATTTAATATTGTTTTTAGCATACGGGTGTATGTGCCATTTAGTTTTCTTTCCAATCTTTTGGTGAGTGTCCAGGTTGTAGCACCGTAAACAAGGACAGACTCTACCACTACCCTGAAGAACTGCCTTTTCAGTTTGTCAGCCAGTCTCGAAGTCCATACTGAATGTAGCCCATCCAATGCGATCCATGCTTTTGAGATGCGAATTCCGATATCTCTCTCTGTGGAAACTATGTTGCTGCCCAGATACGTAAACTCAGCGACTTCTTTCATTGAAAGTCATAAACTTTGTCTTATCTGCATTTATATGGAAACCAATGTCATTTGCAAACTTTTCTAGCTTATGTAACAGTGTTTGCGCATCAGCAGTGTTGTTCGCGAACAAAGCAATATCGTCTGCATAATCTGCATCAGTTATGTGTGCTGATTGATGACGTCTGTTTCTGGATTCATTTAGGGTGAAGCCTAGCATGTTGTGTATATCAACAGAGGTGCAAAGTACAAAGTCAAGACAGACAATGAAAAGAAAATCGGCAAGAGTATCTCCTTATAGAACCCCAGTGCGGATGTCGAAAAATTCAGTGTCCCCATCTGGGGGCCTGACCATTGCTCGAGTGTGCTCATATGGCATCATGATAGCATTAATGACTTCATTTGGAATGCCATATGCTTTTAATACGCTGGCCGTTTTTCCTCTATGTACAGAGTTGAATGCTTTGGAGAAATCTACAAAGATCATGACTGCCTCAATGTTTTTTGCTTTGACTCCTTCAATCAGTCTCCTTACAGTAAGTATTTGACTAGTAGTAGAGCGATTCTTTCTAAATCTATTTTGGTTCTTCCTGGGCACTTCTTCAATCTTTGGTTGGAGAAGGATGGCATTGTAGATTTTTACTGCAATTGGAGTGAGTGTTATTCCTCTGTAGTTGCTTGGTATGCTTAGGTCACCCTTCTTGGGGAAGGGAAGTATGCATCCTTCCTTCCATATATGAATAATGTCTTGATTATATACATAATTGCATGAATTAAGAAGTATGTCATTGAAACCACCTGTCTTCCATACTTCAGGAGGTATGTTATCTAAGTCTTTAACTTTTCTCGTTTTAATATTATTTTATCATTTTCCCACGGTACTTTTTGCTTTACTTTGGGCTTCAGAGGTATACACTTCTTTGCTGCTTCTTGGTGCGATCTAACAAAGTTTTCATAGGTGGTATTAGCAGTTGGTTCCTGCTCTTGTGCTTGTAAAGCATCAAATCTGTTTCGCAGTTCGAAGATGAATTTCTGTTTGATCTGATTGTCATGTGACAACGTTGACCAATTGTAGGGCTGTCTAGATGATTTTTTAGTTTTGCTTGCTCGTAGGCTTAACTTCAACTTAGAGGTTACAATCCTATGATCAGTAGACACACCATAGAAACTGCTATAAGCTTCACAGTTATGACAGTATTGATCCACTTCTTATTCATAAAAAGATAGTCCAGTTGTGCCTTGTCTCCATTTGAGGATTGATGGGTCCAGAGCTTACCGGGTCTTTTCTGAAAAAGGGTATTCATGCATTGTAGGTTGTTTTCAAGGAGAAAAGTTAATAGATACTCTCCATTTCGGTTTGTTTCATCATGTAAAGAGAACTTATGCTTGTTGTCTTCCCATCCTATATGTGCATTCATGTCACCCCCGATAACCAATAAATTATGTTTGGGGATTGAGCACACTATTGCTGAGAGTTCATTGTAGAAATTCAGGATCTCTTGCTTGTCACTGACGTTGGTAAGGCTATAGCAACAAATAACAGTAGTAGCAGGATTACCACTGAAGGTAGCAAGAATTATCCTTTGTGTTATCTTCTCTGCACTTTTCAATGATTTCAATGCTCGAGGGCTAAGCAGAAGTCTTATTCCCCCAATGGTATTTGTCGAATTTTTCCATGCTGACGCTGATACTAGTGTCCAGTTGTTACCAATTTCATGGTACTTTATGTCCATGTCATTGTGGAAGAGACGGTGCTCTTGAATACACACAATATCGATATCGTGTTCTTTGGATGAAGCAACAAGTTCTGATATTTGAGATGTGGGTTGAAGTGTCCGTACATTAAAGGTGGATATTTTGATGGTATGTCTACATTTTGCTAGCTTAGGTTTTGGTGCTGTAGTAAACTTGACAATAGCTGTGGTCAGTGCTGGCACACCAAGTAGAGACCCTTGGTTACCCATATGGCGGTCGATGTGGTATGGAATTCTGGTTTGATTTAGAGTCATATTGAATCTTTCAATATCTCAGATAATATCACCTGTGTGAGCTACATCAACAGGCGAATCGCAGTAATTTCTCAATTAGACTAGTTGAACCTAATCGTTGATCTCTTAATGATTCTTCCGCTCAGCATCTTTTGTGCCCTGCCATTCTTTAGTTCTTCCGCCATTCTTTAGTTCTCCCGCCATTCTTTAGTTCTCCCGCCAAGGCGCATAACTGTCATGCTGCTCCCCATGACGTTACCAGGGCCCATTTACCAGTTCATGTTCTACATCAGTCATGAGTGGTCCTACATGATTACCATAGACTATATCCTCATTCTGCCATGATTTAGGTCTAATGTGAGTGTTTATTTCATCAGGCGGTATAGCCTGTTGAGGCAATCCTATACTGTTGTAACTTCCGCACGAGCTATGATGACATTTGCGGAGATTCAAATACTTTTTATCACCAGGATCGGTATGCTCTTCACAGCATTTTTTTGAAGTAATGAAAAAAATAAATAAATAAATAAAAATAAAAAAATAAAATAAAATCCTTTACTCACATGAGATCATTCTGTTTAACTGATATAACGCAATCGCCGTCCAACTAAATTTGTAATTTTTTTTTTTTTTTTTAGTTTTTATCAATTGGACCGATACGCTCCTCACAGTCTTCTCAAATTAATGAAAAAATCCTTTACTCACATGACAAAATTATAACAAAGATTAATTATGAATTGCAGTTTGAAGAAGATAAACAAAGGTTTTAAAAACTTATTAATTCGCTTCTGCTTTTCCATAGTTCGTATAGTTAATACAAATCTGACGTCACGGGAACATGCGTCCCATTTTCCACAATTCTTCACATTCGTTAGGCAGAGCGTATTGTTTTCAATATAATTAATATAAACAAAAGGTGCACTGTTTCACAAATAAGTTTTCATGCTGGAAACAGACTGATATGCCCTTTCATTCCAGCATGATTTCTATATATACTATTTATTCAAATGAAATCTACATTCAATGAGTAACCTCATTTGCATATTACATTAAAGAATATCTATTTTAATGATTAGCTCGATTTTATTTATTGCTTGTTGTAATAGAATTCTTTTAATTATTCTATTTAGAAATATTTTTTTAAGTTGATTTATTTATTTTCTACTTCATTTATATTTGATTTAATTAATTTTCAATTTCTAATAGCTAACAACAGTTACGTTTAAAACCGGAAGTAAGCATATTTATTTAAGCTATGAGAGTTATTTCCCCTTCAAGGTATTAGAGTCACTTCACATTTGATTTTCATAGACAAAGAGGGGTGTGTTTTATGCTTCCCTAAATCCAACATGTGGTCATTTTTTGTAACAAGTTAAGACATTCGGTGTATCTTAAATTGTATCCCTCTGCCGGGCAATATGTTTTGACCGGGCAACACCGAGTATACACAGCTAGTCATTCACAAAGTTGTTTTATACCATTCAAATGAAAGTGATAATAAATTAATTTTTAAAACTTTGAATTGTGTTTTTTTTTTTGTCAAAAAAGTATTTTTAATAAAAGAATATTTTACTTTGCTTATAATTATTCTAGAAGATTTTAATATTTATGTGCGACAAATTAAGGCACGACATAGGTACGACAACTGGCTCCTGTTGATTCTCTATTCGTGCGATTTAGGCATGTTAGTCGATCAACCTGTAACGCCAGACAGTCAGACACAACAACTGGCTCTTGCTGATCGAATATTTATGCAATCTCAGTATGTAAACAATAAACCAAACAGATCTCTAGC
Organism: Euprymna scolopes; assembly: GCF_053919585.1. Classification (NCBI taxonomy): domain Eukaryota; kingdom Metazoa; phylum Mollusca; class Cephalopoda; order Sepiida; family Sepiolidae; genus Euprymna; species Euprymna scolopes. The sequence continues at coordinate 76,348,026 of NC_136495.1, forward strand.
TATAAAGATTAGATGAAATCAAGAGTTTATTTTTTGGCAAAAACCTCAAAAAATATTTGTCAAAAATAAAGTCTTGATTGTTTTTTGAAACCTAAAAAAAAAACTAAATGGAAGAGTTTTAACACAATAACAAATCTGACAAACATGAAATTAGAATCGTATTTACAAGAGTTATTTTGGGAGCCTCTGTATGTCTAGAACAACAGGAAACAATTGGTTTTAATTTAGACCGACTGGCCTGCTGTTTTATTTTCTGCTAAATTTAGAGAATCGCCTAGAACCAGTTGTTTTGCCTTGCTGCATCTTTGCCATTCCTTAATTTGTCGTATATAAATACTAAAACCGGATTCTAAAAAAATATAGAATTATTTAAACTTCTATGAAAGGAAACAAAAACATTTTTATTGATTCTGCCTGCCATACATCTTTTGCCTACAATGTAACGAGGAAGTTGTGGTTAAAACAATCAAGTGTTAACTATTCTACACTTCCAAGTAACAATTTCCGGTGTTAAATTCGACACACTGCTGTCAAAATTCACTTCTCAAAATGCGACACTGTTGCCAAAAACTCGTTACTCCAAAACTCGACACTGCTGTCAAAAACTCAACTTCAAAACACGATTGCTACTCCAACATCCAAATCCAAAATCACAGAAGAATAACTTATCTTGCCTTAGTGGCATTTCAGTCCACGGATGTAATAAAAGGATTTGAAGACACGATGAATGAAACAAAATTCACTTAATAAGATAACACACCATTTTTTTAGGTCTCAGGCTTCACATATAGATGAGACTCATAATTTTAAAATCTATATAATTTTTTTATAAAGTAATAACCTTCAAATGACTCATGTCAAAATTTAAACCGAATTTGGTTATTAGTTAACAAATTACAGTTATTTAATAAAAGTTAGAATTTGCAAGTTTTTCAAACGATGAGAAAATTTGAATTTCGTGTTTGATAAAGCATTGCTTTCTGATATGAAACGATGCCGTTCAAGCATAGCAATGACTTAATATTCGAATTCTGTTCCATCAGAAACAACCGTTAACAGGTGGTATGCTGATTTTAAACGCAATAAGTACCGACATTAATGATGCTGAACACTCAAGTCGTTCAAATTCGGCAATAAAAAGTCAGCAATTTCGTTTTGGTTGTTCTTAAATTGAAGTTGCATAAGATAGCGGCGGTGTTGAAAATTTCAGGCGGCAGCTTATTCACCAATTTATATGAACATTAAAAAAAAAAAAAAAAAAAAACTCTATTTATTCACGGAAGGGGGAGGGGGGAAATAATGACTCACTTGGGTAGAAAATCTGCTAGCCCAGAATTCAACATGTCGTATAAAGAGGTTTCTGCAGTTGGTTGCACTTTAAAGCCTACAATTTCACTAACCTGAAAAACAAGATAAATGCAAGTGTCACATTTTTACCAGAAACTGCAGAAATTATTTTCATATCGAATCAGTTTTAATAAAACAATTTAATGCAACATTTTATAGATCATCATAAAATACATTTCTTCCTATCAATTTGAAACAAAACAAATTGTTTGATTGGTAGAAAATTGTTGCATCTCTGTTATGTTTAAAAAAAAATGACAGCACACTGATATATAAAAATATTACAATATATCTTTATTATCGGCGACGGTGATGTATGGTTGTTAGGAGGAGATGTATGCACAAGAATTTGACAGATTGATTCTTCTCGACCCAAATCCTCAACCAACCTTGATATCTTTTTTGTTGTTATATAACTATTTATGACCATCTAAAAAAAACCTCCTTGGAATGACATTGTCACTGTAACCATACCCCAAGGGGGTTTTATTTGGTCATTGTAATTTCACTGAATGTATCTGACTTTGATTAGACTTGATTACACCTATGTAACCTTTTGCCAAAAAATGCCCTTTCAAATATCATACATTTAACCTTTTTTTTTTTTGACAATTGATCAAGTTTGTTGTTTCTTCCAGGTGCTTGGTGTCAGGTTCATAATTTTTATTCAAATGATTCTTTGGTACATTTGATAATTGTTTTGTTGTTTCTTACATTTGTCGCCAGGTGCATGTCTTTGTTAAAATGATTTCTTGATACATTTCTTGATATTAAACAAAATTACTTCACAAGAGAAATATCTTAATTACCCGATTCCAGTGACGTTCTTGCATCCCAGGATTGCATATCACTTGCAATATGGGTAAATGCAACTTGAATTTATCCAATTTTCCTCTGACGCTATCCGCAATGCGCCGTGGACCTGGTTGCTCACTCAAAACTTTTGTTAGCTTGAACATTGTCCTCCACATCTCACCAACTTCGTTTTCAATAGACTCAGCATTAAATTCTATGAATGGTCCTGAAAATGATAAATATATTTAGCATTCAATGTATTTTAGAATTCAATATTTAACATTCAATAAATAGCCTCAATGTTTAGCATTCAATTTTTTTTTTTTACATTTAATGAAATAGCATTTAATATTTATCAATCAATGTTTTTAGCATTAGGATTCAATAAGTAGTCTGAATGTTTAAAATTCAATGTTTTTTACATAATAGTATTCAATGTTTAGCATTCAATAAATAGCATTCAATATTTATCAGTCAATATTTTTAGTATTAAATATTTAGCATTCAATGTTTTTAGCATTCATTAAATAGCATTCGATATTTAGAATTCAATGTTTTAGCATTCAATAAATAGAATCCAATATTTAGCATTCAATAAATAGCGTTCATTATTTAGCATTCAATTTTTTTTAGCATTCAATATTAAGCATTCAATGCTTTTTTGTTTTTATCTTCTTTGCAACAAAATTTTAATCTTGGATTCAGTATTTGAAATTCAATTCAGTGTATTGACACAAGATCGGTACAGGACTAGAACGACGATGATGATGATGATGATGCATCATAAAAGTTAAATGAAAATGTTATTACCTCGGTCAAAGAGGTTATGCTTTCAGTCAAATCTGTTTGCTAGCTTGTCACTATGCTTGTTTATGTACAGCATAGATTCTACATCGCTTAACCAATCATCACCTGGTGTGGTCAAAATATTGGTCAAGGTCTCACTTAGAACTTTAGATATATAAGTCAAATGTCAAAATCAATATCATGGAAAAGGTGAAAATCACATCTTTGACAATAATTTTGGTTCTGTTCATCATACCGACTCACAACTTGGGCCATATTGTAGTCAATAAAGTCCCGCATTTATATGAACTTGATTTTTAACCTTGCTATCCGTGACACTGCTTCTCATGTTTTTTTTTAACCAATTGATTTTGAAAGGAATAGCAGGAGAGAGAGCAGACTCATGTGTTTGCAGTGTAGTTTTGTAATGTAGTCATCTATTTCTCTCTAATAGACCAAACACACTGTATGTAGACTCGGTTGCAAGGAAAATTATAATTTCGACACAACTTTTCTTGGTGAAGGAAAAGGGTATTTATTTTGATCATTTCACGTATCCAAACAACAGGCTGTCTGTCAGTAAATTGCACCAAAAAATCTCATATCATAAAAATCTCGAATGGCACTATAGGAAGTAGGGAGAGAGAGCAGACTTACGCGTTTTGCTGAACGAAACTAGCCAACTGCTATACGTCTTTTCTCTTTTTTCTCTTCCCTTCCTTCCAATATTGATTCCTATATATGCATTTGAGTTCGTAACGTCATGCTTATGCCATGTCTCCAAATGCTAATGTGATTATGTTACAGTCAGTCCAACGACCACAAGTGCAAGACTCGAACATAACCATTAAAAGACAATGCCTCCCAGTTTTTATAATAAGTGGAAGACTTTATTATTATCTATAAGGTTCAACGCCACGACACTATCTAATTTACATAAATGTTTAAGATGTGTATGAACACACTATGTAAATTATATTAAAAAAAGGTCGTTCTTTCTCTAAATGTTCACAGAAACAAAAAAAATATTAGGAAGTGGTTGAATCAGCATTGAGTGATAGGAGTGAGGGAAAGAAATAGATAGCTAAGTGAGAGATTGGTGACTTGTCCAGTTAATTATATATCAATATTAAAATGGATTTTTTTTTTCAAACATAACTGCTGTGGAATAAGTTGGTCTACCCATTGCAGAAATAATAGATTTACCCAGAGACTATAAATATTGATCACATTATTATCATATTATTGATCACATCTAAATATTGATCACATTATTATCATATTATTGATCACATCTAAATATTGATCACATTATTATCATATTATTGATCACATCTAAATATTGATCACATTATTATCATATTATTGATCACATCTAAATATTGATCACATTATTATCATATTATTGATCACATCTAAATATTGATCACATTATTATCATATTATTGATCACATCTAAATATTGATCACATTATTATCATATTATTGATCACATCTAAATATTGATCACATTATTATCATATTATTGATCACATCTAAATATTGATCACATTATTATCATATTATTGATCACATCTAAATATTGATCACATTATTTGGATTCTTCAGACAACTGTTCTCATCTTGTGTGCATTTCCACAACGTTTTGGTCGATGTAACCTCTGATCTTCTTACGGTGTATCTTATTGAACTTGGAAATATTTCTGTTGAACTCAGGAATGTTTCTGTTGAACTCGAGAATTTGGATGGAACTTCGAGCGGAACCCTTCACAAGGGTAGTATGCTCTTGTTCGGTCAGCCATAACTGGATAGAGATCCTAAGTAACTCATAATTGTATTTTTTAGTCGCCCACACTGAGAATTGAACCTTCAACCTTCAAGAGAATATCACTTTTACAACTGATACTTTCCAAGTACTCTAACCATTGCACCACAGGTTCAAAAACATAATATCTAAATATTGATGTAGCGATTTGTGACATTCATGGCCTTAGAATGATGACGTGTACTTTTTCTGATACACTTTTTGTTAAATATATCATTGTGTTTGTCTTGATTATTACCCGTCTTCAAGGCTACAACGATAACCCAATCTCAGAACAAGTATTATTTTAACAAAGTTGTCATTAAAAATATTCAAAAAAGACCTGAAAGAAAAAAGTTAATTGTGCAGTGTTGCATTACATATGTACGTCGATCTATTTTGGTTTTGTTAATGTATGTATAACTATGAGTAGCAATTCGTTTCTGCTTGTCTGACTCTCACTGGTGTGTAAGAATGTGTGTGCGAGATAAAGAGAGCTTGTATGTGAGTCACTGAAGTAGTTTTATTTAAATAAGAAAATCAAATTTTATGATTAACCAAGGAGTGACTGCTACGCAATGCCATTTTGAAAACAGCTAAAAAAAACAAGGAAGATAACTCAATTCAAACATTCGAGATCTTTGTTGCCTATGAAGTCCCATTAATCACTTAAAAATTATTTTCGTTATAAAAGTAAATCTACTTAATCTCTTCGCGTGATATTTTTGGAATATGATGTTTTTAATTCATCACAGTTACATATATCATATAGATTTTTATGATTAACTGGCGTTTAGTATAATCTCCCTCTCTTTCTTTATCTTTCTAGATATAAAAGTGATCTTGTTTGTCTGTCTGTCTGTCTGTATGAGAAACGATCTCTACCAAACTACTCTGTCAAGTTTTGGCTTGCAGACTTAGGACTTGATATATAGGGGATTTTGATCTGTGGAACAAAGTCAGTTTGGTTTTTAGTCGGGAAAAATGGCTGCTAAGAGGTCAAAATTTAAAACACATGGAACTTGGTAGGTATTAAATATCGACCTCGTATGCATACACAAACATACATGCAATACAGTTGATTAATTTTTAAGGTTCTAATATCTGTCTGTTGTTAGCTCAGATGGTAACGAATAAAGCTGGAGAGCTTAATGTTTAGGTTTCGATTCTAACTGATTACACCCAAGTCATACTTTTTTAATTTTTGAAATTACGGTAACAGAGCCGTTGATGCTTATGTAGCAGAAGCAGTGGCATGACATATATGCAAATGAGCAAGCTAGTGTGAGAGGTGACGTCACAGTGGAGGAAGAGAAGAAAAAGAAAAGCAGAGAGAAAAAAGGTACAATGTGGTGAGCGACCGGCAAGCGTGTACTGGCATGAGATAGATGTGTGATACATGGATGGCAAGAGTGACTTGGAAGCATGAGCTAGTGCAAGAGAAATTTTTAAGACAAGATGCAACAATCATATGTCATGAGGCGAGCTGCAGACATAGCAATGGAAAGAAAAAGAGAGATAAAAAAACATGTGAGCAGTGGCAGCAAGGCGAAACATGTGTTGACAAGAAAGATTTAAAGTTCCACATGATGGCGAAACAAAGATACTTGTGAAACCTAGATGCAGGTGTAGTTTGGAAAGTACCATAACTAAACGCCTTTTATTCAAGCAAGAAAAAGCTGAGTTGAATTTTCTTCAATTTGTCCCTTTGTGACTGTCTCTACATACAACATTTGGGTCCATGTTAACATGTCACTATCATGTTATATCATGACTATATATTAGGTACAATATAATAATCAAGAGAGAATTGGCTTTATAATAATAATAAATACGAAATCTGCATAAATTAAAATATCATATCAAAACATATTTTACAACTGAGTCACGCAGGGTAGCCTGCTAGTAAAAAAAATATTTTTACAGTTCTCCTTTGTGGATATATATTGCTAATGGAGATTTGGTATCTGCTTGCTTAAAGCTGAGATTATACTACCACTTATATTAATTGTACAATCTTTTAATGCTCAATTCAAAAAGCACCAGTCTAACTACAACCTCTATCAACAATTTCCCCCACTCTCCATCTGTGCCTTAATCTAAACACAAATTCTTTGAACAAAGCTTCTTTCCTAGAACTGCCTGCCTGTGGAACTTTGTTCTGTTAGCCTGCTTTTCAGCTGACTATGATATAATCGTCAACAAGAGCAATGTAAACAGGTTCTTGTTGAGCCGTCCCATTAAAGAGTCAATTTCTACCCAATTTGCACCATTAATGATTACTATACCGTTTCTACCCAATTTGCTCCATTAATGATTACTATACCGTTTCTACCCAATTTGCTCCATTAATGATTACTATACCGTTTCTACCCAATTTGCTCCATTAATGATTACTATACCGTTTCTACCCAATTTGCACCATTAATGATTACTATACCGTTTCTACCCAATTTGCACTATTAATGATTACTATACCGTTTCTACCCAATTTGCTCCATTAATGATTACTCTACCGTTTCTACCCAATTTGCTCCATTAATGATTACTATACCGTTGTCTCAGTGACCATCGTACACTCATTAACCCTTATCATTTAATGGTCTTCAGGCCTTAATAAGTGGTGAGTCTCTAGTTAAAAAAAAAGCTGGATTTCTTAAAGCTGCAAACACAATTAGTTTTGCAAAGACTTTCCTTTATTATTGTTTAATTAGATACACATATTATCTCTGTCTCATGTGTTTATGTACCCAATTTTCCAGCATTTACCCAACTTCAGCAACAAACGATCACTTGCGATAATTATAATTAAAGGAAATTGATTAGAATTTTTTCCTTTTTCGCGATATAAAAATAGGAACATACATACGTACCATTCATCCATGCTTCCTGTTTTTGGTGGAAATTATAAGCCGTGTTCCATAATTTATCATAAGGTTCCTTCAATTGGAACATCATTGGCAGATTCTGGAAGGTGCTTATCTCGAAGCCAAGCAATTCTTCTTGGTTGTTAATATCTTCCAACGTGTTTTGCGCATCTTCCAAACTTTTCTGCAAATTGCTCAGATGTTCCACGTTGGCCTTCATCTCGTCAGAACTCATTATCTACATCAAAACAGGAAAAGACATTCAAATACTTTACTGCATTCGAACATTGGTCAATGGCGAATTTTCAGGTACGGAAAATAAAAATGATTTCTTTATCAACATGCAAAACATAAATGATAAATTATTAGTTATTAACGCACGTAAAGAATCCCAAATTTCGTGTTTCAGAAAATTTTGATCACATAATATGTGATATTTTTGTGGACGGTGTAATCTAAAAAGCGTAACCTCGTCTGAAATTACCGGGCACTATTTTATCAATATATTAAAAGAACAGAAAACAATTAAATCCAAATAATATTGGATAAAACAAAAATAAATAAAAGAATTAATAAATTGAATTGGTAAATGAAGATGTCAGAAAAATGGAGGCACATTTTTTAATAGAACAGAAAATAATTAAATTTAGTTTTTCATAAATAAATAAATAAATAAATTTATAACAAAAAACATAATTCTTTTTTCAATGTACGATTTAAAAGAAGTAATGTATATATAAATATAGCTTATTTTTTGTATTTTGTATTTAAATTCTTTTTCACCAAACAATGAACAATTAAAAATATCTTTAATTAAATATAACATTCCTTGATTAATTAAAATGATTATTTTTAACGAATTTACTTAAAATAACTTTACATTATTTATTAACATAATTATTTTTAGCGAATTTACGTAGAAATAACTTTGTGCTTTTATATAATACGAAAGTATCTTGAATTAAATATAACTTTACTTGATTTATTAAAATAATTATTTTATATAAATAATTATTTTTATATAAATTAATTTTATAAAAGGAATTAAAATGTAATACGACATGGTGAGAATCCGAAAATTTGGAAGAGAAGCTGCAGTTACCTTTATATTTTATCATTACGCCATCTTGGATTTTAATCAATTTTCTTCCAGATTGATTGTTGCTATTTCTTCTGATGAGTTAAGGGCATAATAGATTCACTAGTTGATATAATTATTAAGTGATTGATTTTGTGCTACGAAACAGACACTGTCAAGAACTGTAAGGATCAATTGATGTAAAGGAATAAAATCTAAAATTGTCAACATCATGTAATTTGGAATATAAATTTTTGCCATTTATATATATATATATATATATATATATATATATATATATATATATATATATATATATATATATATATATATATATATATATGAACTGGATCTGTTTATATACCTCTTTTCTTTTGAAGGATTCAATTTCTTTCATCCTGTCCTCAAGAGAAAGTTTAAAGTTGTCCAACTGCATCTTCAGTTTGTCTTCAATTCGTTCCCGTTCGGTTTGGAGACGAGTCTGGCTCGACTCAAAAACAAGCTGAATATTGTTAGGCCAACAGAAGACAGTCTTGTTCAACTTGATGTCTTCATCTGTAAATAAATAAAAATTCAGGATCTAAAAAAAATGTTATCTTTTTATAAAAATATTTGGAATCAGAGTTCTACATCTTCTTTATCATAACCATGATGTTTTTGAAAAAATTATTCATTTACAGTGATCGAAACAAATTAGGCACAAGGCCATACACCCTCCTTCCCAATCCTCGAGCAATAAAGGAGGGGGTCGGCCACGCTATCTCTCTTCCGTTAATTCTCTTCTCCTCTTTTTTTCAGTTGTACCTTCTCCTTTAGCCGTTTAGCACCACATTTTTTGGCACCAATTCGGCTCCTCACTCTGGACACCGTTTCTATGTCATTTGAAACCACGGTGTGTTTGATTGTGTCGACCTAAAATGTATGTCATACCCAGTAACTGTTTTCTCTTTTACTTTTGTTCTACCCCAAACAAGGCATACTGATTCTTAGAAGTAATGACTCCTGTGAATCAAGGCTATTTCCTGAACCCACACAGGTGTTGACCTTCTTTTCAAAACTTTTACCATTGACTCTGCCCCCACCCTATTGAAGTTTGGATGAGCAATCATCTCAAGTGTCTAGTTGCTTTCAACAAAAGACCACAATGCTCTCTCGCGAAACTGACACGACTTCCACCAATTACCGAGGCCATATTTTTTCCATGGTTGTCAATTATTCAGTTAATTTATCATTTTTAACTATTCCGCTATTTCCTTCATGCTAGAAGGAGGAACCTACACTCTCGTCATATGACAGAGAACCACGCCATGTTCTTCTTCTTCTTCTTCTTCTTCTTCTTCTTATTATTATTATTATTATTATTATTATTATTATTATTATTATTATTATTATTATTATTATTATAATAATAATAATAATAATAATAATAATAATAATAATAATAATAATAATAATAATAATAATAATAATAATAATAATAATAATAATAATAATAATAATAATAATAATAATAATAATAATAATAATAATAATAATAATAATAATAATAATAATAATAATAATAATAATAATAATAATAATAATAATAATAATAATAATAATAATAATAATAATAATAATAATAATAATAATAATAATAATAATAATAATAATAATAATAGCATTCAAAAGTGGAAACTACTATGAAATAATAAAGACATGAAAGAAATTACAACAAATCGAAGGAACAGTGAATGAAATCAGAAAGGAAGCCCTAAAGAAAACCATAAGAAAAAATGGCAAACTGGAGAGCACCAGGGCATGACGGAATACATGCATACTGGTCTAAAACAATTCCCAACATCTCACGAAAGGAAAGCTCAAAACCTGAGATCTATACAGGAAAGAAACTACCAGATTGGATGACAAAAGGCAGAACCACACTGATACAGAAGGACACAGAGAAAGGAACCGCCCTCAGCAACTATAAGCCTATCACGTGCTTACCCACTATGTGGAAAGTATTAACAGCACAACTGAGAGAACAAATCTACCACTCCCTAAATAATCGTGGACTTCTTCCCAAGGAACAGAAAGGATGCCAGAAAGGAAAGAAAGGAACACATGGCTGCTATACATAGATCAAAAGATCCTAAAGGAGGTTAAAAGAAGGAGAAAGAACTTAGCCATGGCATGGATCGACTACAAAAAGGCGTACGACAGGATCCCACAAACATCGATAATAGAATGCTTAAAAATGTATAAAATACCAAGCAGGATCATCAATGTAATAGAAAACGTAATGAGAACGTGGAGGCTGGAATTGACAGCTGATGGACAACACATAACAGAAATTAACATACAATGAGGCATTTTAAAGGAGATTCACTATCACCATTGCTGTTTATAATAGCCATGATACCCCTGAATATATACTGAGAAAGTGTCAAGCTGGATACAAGTTCTCTAATACAGAGGAAAAAGTGAACCACCTAATGTAAATAGACGACCTGAAACTTTTTGCAAGGACTGAAAAAAGAACTAGAGACACTAATAAACACTACCAGGATCTTCAGCCAGGATATCCAAATGGAGTTTGGTATGGAAAAATGTGCACAACTAGTTATAAGAAAGGGAAAACTGGAGAACAGAGAGCATGGAACTACCTAAGCAAATGGAGATGAGGGCCCTAGGGGAGCAAGTTGACTATAAATACCTGGGAGTTATGGAAACAGACACCATCAAAGCCATAGAAATGAAAGAGAGAATTGGAAAGGAATACCTCAGGAGAACAAGAAAACTTCTAGAAACTAAATTATATAGTAGAAACCTAATAAAAGGAATAAATACATGGGCAGTATTACTAATAAGATACTCAGGACCGTTCATAGAATGGATCAAAGAAGAACTGAGACAGCTCGATCAGAAGACCAGGAAACTCATGACCATACACAATGCACTACACCCAAAGGACGATGTTGACTGACTCTATGTGAAAAGAAAAGAAGGCAGGAGAGGACTAGTTTATATAGAAGAGTGTGTGCATGACACAAAGAAAGAAATTGAAAAATACATAACGCAGAACACAACAAGGATAATCATGGCAGTGAAGGACACTAAGAAAATCGACAAAACAGAAAACAGAGATAAATAAGAGGAAAAACAACTACATGGCAGATTCATAACGATAAACCATATAGTAAGCGAATGCAGCAAACTGGCCCAAAAGGAATACAAGAACAAACACGACCATGTGGGAAGACCAGTCCACTGGGAATTATGCAAACAAATGCATCTCGAACGCGCAAACAAATGGTGCAAATATAGGCCAGCAATAGTAACTGAAAACGAGAATCACAAAGTTCTATGGGACATGGACATACAAACTGATAAACCCATCCAAGCAAGAAGACCAGATGTCATAATAATTAACAAGAAAGAAAAGTCCTGTTAAATCATAGACTTTGCTATTCCAGCTGACCACAGGGTGAATATCAAAGAAAAGGAGAAATGCAGCAAAAGCACAGATCTAGCCAGAGAGCTGAAAGGGATATGGAAGATGAAGAAAATCAAAATAATACCTGTAATAGTAGGAGCAATAATCCTGAAAAACTTTGAAAAAAGAATGGAAGAAATTAAAATCAGAGGAATGACTGGGAAAATACAACAAACAACAATAATGAAAACAGCTGAAATATTAAGGAAAACCCTTGGATGTGGAGACTAACACACAAGAACCATAAATGCAGACCAGGCAAACTGCTACAGAGACAAAACATGAAGCACTGCATGGAACCAAGAACATTGAAACTGCATACCTATAAGTTCTCTAACCCTACCTCCATCCCCCATTACTACATCACTGCCTCCCCAAAAAGACTGAGACCGAATAGCCAAGTAATCAAAGAGGAAGGAAAGACTGAGGAGTGAGCACTGACCAGACCTCCACTGTATAAGTGCGAAGAGAACTGGGACCTTGAGGAGGCTTATTGCCACTTAAATTCTAGTAAAGAGTAATGGCCACTGCCAACGAGAAATCAATGGCAAGCAGCTGTTGCGATAGTAATTGTCTGTATTTTTGAGATGAGATGTTTTTATTGATGAAGTAAAAATAATAAACAGAGAGACCCACTGGAAAGTGAGAAAACTTAAAGAAACAGCTCACATGCTCGGACATAACAACCTACTGAGCAAACCAAGCATAGAGCTGAATGCAATTTGGACACCTCTGATAGAGAGAGAAAACCTTGAATAACAACATAGGTTTAACAATAACAACATAGGTTTAACATTAACAAAAAACAACTAAGAATTGTCCTAGTGTCCTAATGACGAGTGGTCCTAGACGTTGTATCAAAGTTTACAGTTACCCAAAGGTGCTGAGTTCAATCCTGAACGAAGGCAGTGAAAAGTAACATTCAAAACAGAGAATCAGCAACTATGTCCCAGAGCCTAGCTGGAGTCCGAACACGGTACCCCGTAATAATAATAAAAATAATAAAGGGTTGGGTTCGAGAATCCTAACAAACGGTTCCCTGATGAAGGCTGGAGGGCAAAACGGCCGAAACGTTGTGACTACAACAACCAAGATGAGGAAGTCAGTCCGACAATTTCAATCAGCTATTGCGATAATGCAAATTTATTTGCAAATGTTATCGAAGGAAGTGGAGAGTACTGGAAAATCTGGGGAGACTTGTTGTCACTCAGCTTCCAGGGAATATCACAGGCTGTATTCAGTGAGATCTTTGATGACCTGTGTGAAAGCTCCTTATGAGCCAATAATAATGAAACGGACCATAAAATAAGCCATCATAAATGGCTTAATCAGATTGACAAGACAATTTCTTTTCCAATTTTACAAAAAGCTTGCCTGTTAGGAACAGCAATAGTGTAAATCCAGCTTGAATGTCTAAAGTCAAAGGAATTGATTTGATATTAAAAAAAAATTCAACTAAAATCATCCAAAGGTTGAGACTACTATGGAATAATAATGATAATAATAATAATAATAAAGCAACGGACAATAGTGCTGAAAACAGCTGAAATTTTAAGGAAAATACTCGAATGAAGAATTTTATCTACATGAGTGACAAACACTAAGCGGTCATATAAAAATGCAACTAAGACAACTGAAATTACAAAATGGTAAAATTGTAAGTTGACTACTCACCCATCCCATAGAAATATAGTACCGGCATCGGCTGGCACCACACCAAGTAGTTGAAGGGTTAAGGAAGATGGAAAGACTAAGGAGTGAAAGCACTAATCAGACCTCTTCTGGATGGATCCAAAGGAGATTAGGACCTTGAGGAAGCTTATTGACACTCAAATTCCAGTGAAGACCAATGGTCATTGCCAATGAGAAGTCAATGATAAACAACTGTTGCGATAACACAAATTAATTTGCAAAGGTAATTGAAAGAGATGGAGAGTATTGGTAATCTGTGAAGACTTGTTATCCAGACCCATGGAATACCACCGGTTGTTGTCAGTGAACAATCTCTGATGATGACTTGTGTGAGAACTTATAGTGAGGGAAATAATAATAATAATAATAATAATAATAATAATAATAATAATAATAATAATAAACACTTATTAGTAAGACACTCTGGGCCGTTCATAAGGTGGACAAAAGAAGAACTGGGACAGCTCGATCAGAAGACCAGGAAACTCATGACCATGCACAACACACTACACCCGAAGCATGATGTTAACTGAATCTATGTGAAAAGGAAAGATGACGGGAGAGGACTGGTTTGTATAGAAGACTGTGTGAATGACGCCAAAAAAGAACTAGAAAATTGCAAAACACTAAAAGGATAATTATGGCAGAAAAAAACAACTAAGAAAACAGAGAGATAAAGGATAAGACAAGAAAAGAAAAATGGGAGGAAAAACAACTACACAAAAGATTCGTAAAGATGACAAAAGATGAGAATAACAAAAACACTTATACATGGATGAGAAAAGGACATGTAAACAGAGAAACTGAATCTCTAATAACGGCAACACAGGATAACTCAATAAGAACCAACCACATCAAAGAAAAGATCGACAAAACACAAGAAAACAGCAAATGCAGACTCTGTGGACAAAGAGACAAAACGATAAACCATATAGTGAGTGAATGTAACAAACTAGCCCAAAAGGAATACAAGAACAAGCACGACCAAGTCGGAAGGGTAGTAAACTGGGAATTGTGCAAACAACTGCATCTCGAACGCGCAAACAAATGGTACAAATATAAGCCAGCAACAGTAACTGAAAACGAGAATCACAAAGTCCTATGGGACATGGACATACAAACGGATGAAACCCATTCAAGCAAGAAGACCAGATGTTGTAATGATTAACAAGAAAGAAAAGTCCTGTCAAATCGTAGACTTTGCTGTTCCAGGTGACTACAGGACAAATATCAAAGAAAAGGAGAAACAGAACAAATACACAGAGTTCTGAGAGAACTGAAGGGGATATGGATGATAAAACAAATCAAGATAGTACCTATAATAGTAGGAGCACTAGGAACAATTCTGAAAAACTTTGAAAAAAGAATGGGAGAAAATGGAATCAGAGGAATGACTGGAAAGATACAATGAACAACAATAATGAAAACAGCTGAAATATTAAGAAAACCCTTGAATGCAGGGACTAATACACATGAGCTAGATGCGCGGACTAGACGAACTGCTGTAGAAACAAAACATGAAGAAGCGTTATATGGAACCAAGAACATAGAAGATACATATCTATAAGTTCTCTATTCCTCCTCTATCCTCTTCAACATACCCTCGCATTACCCAATCACCGCCTCCCCCCCCCCCACAAAAGAATGATGCCAAATAGCCGAGAAGGGTCAAGGATGATGGAAAGATCATGGAGACAGCATTGACCAGACCTCCACTGGACAAGTGCAAAAAGAACTGGGACATTGGGGAGGCTTATTGCCACTCAAATTCCAGTGGAGACCAATGGCTTCTGCTAGCAAGAGATCTATTGTAGGCGGCTGTTGAGATAATTCAAATCTATTTACAAATGTTATCAGAAGAGGTGGAGAGCACTAAAAAACTGGGGAAACTTGTTGTCACTCAGCTTCCAGAGGACACCACAGGCTATTTTCAAGGAGAAATCCTTTATGACCTGTGTGAACGCTCCTTGTGAGCCAATAATACCAGGAGGCAATTATCACAAACATCTACATACCAATAATCTGCCTACTAACCATATGATAAATCCTAATGGTACAACTGAGAGAATAGATTTGCAAGTTTCTTGATAATCGTAAACAAAAATATATCCAGATTTCCTATATATTAGTATAGAGTCAATTATCTATCGATTATTTATATGATATCGTACCCAATATATACTCGTGATTTCAAAAAAAAAATATGACTTGAATACCATCAGTTAGAATTGAAACTGAAACCGAAGGAAATATTTGTAGCGTTCCAGCCTAAGATGTTACTGTATGGTCTTCATTAGTCGGGTATGAAATAGCTAAAAATAAACTAATAATAATGTACAAATATATTAGTGGGCAGGCAAAGCCACAGGGGAGACAACCAAAGCAGCAAAACTGAAGTTGACTTGCAGGACACTATATATACAAATGTAGGCAAATTTGGGCATATTTATTGGTTTGACAATTTAGGTTCTTTTTTACCAATTGTTATAAAATTTTAGCCATAGAATAGTATTATAATTTTCAAAAAACCTGCCAATTTTCATATATATATATATATATATATATATATATATATATATATATATATATAGAGAGAGAGAGAGAGAGAGAGAGAGAGAGTACCTTTTTTGGCAATTTTATAAGTTCCAAATCTCAGCGACTATTGATCAGAATTTAACAAATGAATGGTATGATGGAAAGCTAATGACCTCATTTGTATAGTGGGCTATGTGACATTTGTCCTTACGGTCGCACATTAAGAGGATCATCCATCATCCAGAGTCTATTTTTGGCACATTTTTATAGCCATAAAATGTTTCAATAAAGGTGCAGAATCTTTCCACCCTCAAAAAAATCCTTTAAAATTACCTCTATTGTAGGTTTTCGAGCGTGCTGAAAAACGAAAATAACGTTTAAAATTCTAAGAAACGAGTAGTTTACAAGATATGAAGAAATTATCATTTTTAAAAGTGGGGGATCACTTTTCTATATTAATTTAATCTAAAATGAGCACCCAGTCTGGAGACAGACAGACAGACATAGTGATTTTTATAAATTAGATTACTCACTAGGAACTCTCATACGTATAACATGCCTGTCTTACATATTCTGTACTTGCATGAAGCCAGATTTTGGACTAATTAAAACTTTCTGCTATGCCACTTTCAAAGTTTGCAATTCATCTTTTGTCACTATCTTAATATCTCGGTACTTCAAGCCCTCTACAAAGACCCCTTTGATTTATGGGACGGAAGGGCAGACCAGATTATAGGATTTCTTTTCTTATATCTACCCTGACAGTTTCAGTTATTTTCGATTTATTTCAATACTAGCCTGGGTGCCCGGCATTGCTTAGGTGTTTGGAGGTGTGTGTTAAGCAAAAGAAAAAGAAAGTGATATCAGACAGGCAGGCTCAAACCGGTACCGCGAAGGAGGAAAAGAACATAAAAAAAAACGTGATGTCCTTGCCGCCTGATACAGATCTCGATAAAATCCGTCCCTTCTGTCGAAAGTTTTTGGCAAACATACAAACAAAGAAACATACATACATACATACATACATACATATATGATGATTGCAACGTCTTGTCAGACGAGTGCCACTCTCTCAGACATTTAAAATCCATGAGCCCAAATACCTGAGGGAGTATCTATACAAAGATGATGTTACAGAGTCTTAGCTTTGTACGACAGCTAAGTCTCTCTCTCGGTTCAAAATGTTGAGATCCAGCAACAAGCAAAAGCAAGATAGCCAGCAACAAATTAAACTGCAGACCAGCTTAATGCGGGTACTGGTCTTCCGCTTTATGGTTTTTTGAATCAGAGATTTGCTTCTCCTAGAAAGGTTGCCTTCACCATGGCTTACGGGAGCCCTCTCCACCCCAATACACATATACACACACACACACACACACACACACAAATATACCGTGTGCATACATACATAGATACATACATACATACATACATACATTTAAACAGACAGGTGAGATTTATATAATAGATGTTGCATTTTATATTCCTACTTGTTTTGAACAACGAGCTATTTTATTTGTGGTTAGCGTCACCTGGTTATGTGGGTTGGTTTACACACTCAAGCATTTTTTAATACTTTAATTTCATAAGTGAAAGAGGCAGGAATAAAACGTTAGCTTACTTGTAAAGAGTGTGTAATCCAAGAGAAACATGAGTCGTTCACCAGCTTCTCTGATTTCATGCAATAACTTGTAGACTGTCACTTCCATTGACTAAAAAGTAAAAAAAATAAATAACAAATGATTATTAAATAATAAAATTAATCCCTTTGTTTCAATAAACGATTCGAAATAATATTCTGCTTATTCCTTCCTTAGTTAGTCCATACGTTACGCCTTGAAAAAACTTCAAGGCCAAACTGCTTCAAAAAAGGCCAAATTCATAAAATCTGGCTTTACAAAGTTCAATCTGATAATCCTGAACAAAAGAGTGATCTGCCTTTGATGTAACCTCATTTTCGAATATCATTGTAATAATGTATGATCATTGTTGTAATAGTGTGAGAAAGGAACTTAATTTCCATGGGCGGCAGTTCTTCACCAAAGAAAGATGCTAGTGAAACATTATGTAAAAAAGGCAACATTGGAAAGAAAAAGGGCATTGTCTGCTAAGAGGTGTTAGACTGAAGGAGTAAATTAAAGATTGTCTGTTACGATGTGATTTATTATTTGTATTGAACTATGTAGCACAACATTACTTTCTGAGTATTAATTAGTACTTATTACTTTATCTCATTTTGGTCAGTTTTATATTTAAAATAAAATTGACACTATTTTCATAGAATTATTAATATTTGCTGCGTGCTATTATTTTGTTTTTGTTTAAAAAACTAATTTTTTGTGCTATCTAAAAAATATTATCTTTATAAAAACATATTCTTTTATTAAATATATTTCTCATTATGTGGAATTTCCAGAGGGCTTTCTAGTTCAAAATAATCTCATAGAAAAACTAAAAATTGCTACTAGCGATCTATCAATATTGACACATTTTTTTTTTTTTTTTTTTTTCAAATTTTTGACACAACGGGAGGTGGGAGGTCTGGAGAGTATGGCGGATGAGAAAGAGTTTCATAGCCCAATTCATTCAACTTTGACTTAGCAATGTGCGGGCAGGCATTGTCGTGGAGGAGAATTGGGCTTTTCTGTCGACTAATGCTGGGTGTGTGTTGTCAAAGTTTCTGATGCATTTCATCCATTTGTTGACAGTATTTCTCTGCCGTAATAGTTTAACCTGCATTCAAAAAAAAAAAAAACAGTAATGGATGAGACCAGCCGCAGACCATCAAACACTTAGTATGACTTTGTTTTGGTGCAACTCTGGCTTCAGGAAGCATCGTGGAGTTTTATCGGTATCTAACCACTGAACTGAGCGTCACCGGTTTTCATAAAGAACCCACTTTTCATCGTAAGTTACAACCCGGTTTAGAAACGGGTCGTTCTTGTTGTGTAAAATAAAGGAAGATAACACTTCATAATAGTTTTCTTTTGGTTGTCGTTCAATTCGTGAGGCACCCATTTATCAAGTATTTTTGTCTTTCCAATATCTCTCAAGTGGTTGGAAATCGTCTTATATATTACATCTAATTCAGAAGCAAGTTTTCGAACAGTTGTGCATGGACTGGCTTTTACTAAGGCTCTTAATTGATTGTTGTCAACATCCGATAGCCGATCAATACACTCATCAACTTCTAGACTCGTCGTCTCCATACAATTTCTTAAACCACTATTGTGCTGTGCATTCAGTAGTGGTTCCTGGGCCAAACGCTTCATTTGATATCACGAGCTGTTTCAGCAGTTTTTGGCCTAGCTTGAATTGAAATAAGAAAATTGTGTGAATTTGCTTTTTTTCCATCTTGTATTATACGTTCTGATAAGAAAACATAATTGTTTTAAAACGATTTTAATTTAAACGATTAGATAGAACGCAAAAACGTTTTTTAAAATGATATTCAAAGTAACGAAAACTTATTTGAAAATACATCATTTGAAATTAAAAATAAAAATTCTGCAAGAACTTTTTCTCAATCTAATATTATACTGTAATTTAATGTGTCAGAGAAAAAATCTTACACATGTTTCTGAAGAAAATTCAAAGCATACATGAACCAAATCCAAGTCACGATTTGAACGCCCCACTCATCTATAGAGACAATAAAAGCTAGATAAAATTTCATAATACTTAGAAAAAAAATAATCTAAAAAAGCTTTATTTATTGCTCTATTACAATTTTTTTTAAAGTTAAAATCTTTTTAAACGTTTGCTTATTAAATATTGAGCCTACCACTGATTTCTTTTCTTTTTTCAAGTATATAAATATTTTTAAATAAATAAATAAGAACAAAAAATCTTAGTATGTTTTTAAAAACAGTTTGTCCGTTTATTTTATAGTTTTCATTTTATTCCAAGATGCTTATACGAGCAAACATATTTTCAAATTCAGATAGATAGATAGATAGATAGATAGATAGATAGATAGATAGATAGATTAGTGTTAAGGCGATTTATGGGAATTGGAAAAATTGGAACTTTCTGGGGTATTGGAATTGGGAAAATTTGTGCCTATATTTCAATTCCAAAAACGATTCCTTTAATTATAGTTTGTTTTTACTTGATTTTGTTTTAAACAAAATCTTCCACTGCTTGTAGTAATAATAAAAAATAAATATTTATTGATTTAGACTTCCAGTAAAACTAAAAAATTATAGATCACCCCCTCACAAATGTGTTTTTACGTTTGAGAAAATATATGCACATTTAAGATGTGTTTTTACGGTAATCGGGAGAAAATAACCATTTTATAGTTAAATATTTAGAAATTTATAAAGAATCGGAAATTTAGTATGGAATCATTAATTGTATCGGAATCAGGAAAAATATTGGAATCGTTCCATTACTAATATGTATATAATAAATATTATCTTTAAAATTGGAACCTGTTAAGATAATCAAAACCTCAATATATTAAAGCAATTAAAGAAATAGGAAAAATAAATGATGAGGATGAAGTTGAGTAAATTACAATATCTATTGATCCATCAAATTCAAACAAGAAATAATAAAAATGAAAAATTCTTAATTCATGAATTTTCAACGCTAGACTCTTTTCATCAGAAAATAAACATTAGTAAATGAAATACATAAATTTGAAAATATAAAAAAATATAAAAGTCAAATTTTATGGATAATAAAAGGCTCTATTGCAATTTTTTATTATTGAATATTGAGCTTTATTTGGCATAGGAAATTGATTCTCATAAAACTCTATCTGGACTCCTTCATTCATATCTTATTAATCAGATAATCCTATCGTTGGCATTGGTTTCCCCGATATCTTTATGATCAGAATTCTTTCAAAAAGAGAAATTGAGTACTTATGGGAGGAACCACGTGACGATTGTCTTAGTGAAAGTGCTTTTGTGGGAACGAACTAGACTCGAACTTTGCATGCCCAGGTTATTAATCTGTCTCGTTAACCACTTATTTCCATCATTCTCACGATATGAACTATGGAAAATAGAATTTTCATTCAACTTGTCATATGAACAGCCATGTCTTCAGAAATACATGCCAGTTATTTTGACTGTGATTTCGTTTGCATTCATCAGTGCAAGAAATGGCAATTACTACTGATTTGACCCCCATCTACAAAATTTGTTAAGACGTTACCTCCGGGCTACTAACAATTGCCATGAGAATTAAGGGAAATTTAACACCTATAAATGTCAAATGCGCGCACATTAGTAAAAAAACACGTCGGTTCAAACGAGCGGAAATCGTGAGCGTTGCATAAGGTTAGTTAATTGTTCTGTTTGTTTTTTACTTTCCCATACAGTGCTCAACTTTAATATTCTTAAAGGGGCTAATAACTATAAATGATTATTAATTTTACACACATATATATAATATACCATATTTATTAATCTATCAAATATTCAAACACGGAATTAAAATAATTTTTTTATTCTTTATATTGATTCAGTGTTTGTTGGTTGGTTGTTTTTATTTTACGGCATATCAACCCTTTTCAGGTTATTTAATGCCAAATCCAGTAATTTTTATGAAAACTTTTTTAATAGGATATATTTGTTTTTTCAAGTCAGTTTTTATTTAACCTATAGTTGGGACCCTAACAGGTACTACCACTCCGGGTCAGAGTGAACCTGGGAGCAATGGCAATTGAGGGATGGCTCCATACTCCCCAAAGCCCACAAGCTAGGGCCTCACCATCGGGTATAGTTTAAGGTCATATCCAGAACCGGATTCAGATTTTGAATATTTGATGAACTAATAGATATTATAATTCATTCAATTTTTATTTTCATTGTCAATAATTATGATGATTATATATTTAAATATTCAATAAATTATAATCCAAATAAATAAAAAATACGTCCCGTCAAAAAAAAAAAAAGTCCACGTCTACATAATATTACGTCAGACTGTAGACGGAAAACCTTTTTAAATTATTGTTTGTTTTCTAAAATGCTTTCCTATTATAACATAAATAATTTTATCCGCATTGTCCAGCCAATATCTAAGATTCTAACCACTGCGCCACATGACCCTGAGAAACATAAAATAGTTTATCATCGAAAAAAAAAAATAATAATAATAACTGCTATATAGTAATATAGCAGTTATTTTTTTTTTTCGATGATAATTATTTTTTTTTTCGATGATAAAATGTTCAAAACTGTATACATTTTTTTTTAATCGGTGCTTATTGAGATAGGCACTTAAACATAATAAACAAAATGTAGAAAAAAACTTTTTTATGTTGTACCTACTTGTTGCCGAATGAAGATTTTATATTCCAAAAATCACAAAAATTGATCAAGTAGTTTTTTTTATTCATGGAAAATAAATTTGCCGTGTTTTTTACTAATAAGTGACAGACGATGTCATGTTTTTTTAGAGACCATAATAAGGGGAGGTAATCAATGATTATTTTGATAGTTTCCACGTGCATTAGGGTTCTCTGCCCTTGTCCATCGATTCGTTTTTTAACCCTTATTGAAACATTAACCTTTGATTTTTTTGAATAAAATAATAAAACTACTTGATGAAATTACGTGATTTTTGAAAATTTTCATCTTCGTCCCGTGACTGGTACATACATCATGCAAACATTTCTGTACTTTCTTTAATTTTAAATACCACCATAAGTGCCTATCTGAATAAGTATCGATTAATCTGTTAATTTCTTTAGAAACGCAAAAGTAAAATAATAGAAAGAAAAGAAAAAAAAAAGTATAATTCTGACCTCTGTAAGGAACGCTTGGGTTTCTACAAGTTCTTTTGTGGTCGAAGGAATAAGACTGATTTTATCGCTTATTTCATCGTAGCGTTTGCAGATACTGAAAAAAAAGAAGCAACTTTAGTAGAAGTCAGTGTCCTCAACGATGCTAAGTAAAAAAGGACTAAGATATAAAAGATAAAGAAATAAAAAAAAAGTCTAACGTACAACATAAAAAGAAACTGGAATTTTAGGAGAATCGCTATCATTCCAGTTATTGTAGAAAAAAAACGGATTCACGAAAAAGAATTTCAAAAACTACCTGGCAAATATACCTAGTAAACCAAGTGCAAGAGATATACAAACAATTACACTTAAGTGCAATTGTTTGTATATCTCTTGCACTTGCTTAGAATTTTTAAAAGATCTCTCGGTTGAAATGTATGAAATAGTGGGTGAATATGTGGCATCCAGTAGGATGTCCCATCCTAACTAGAACAGAATAATAAGAAAATTGAAAATAAATAAATAAATTTATTTTAATGTCTGTGTAAAACAAATATATGATTATCCATTCTAAGCAACCAATTCTATTGACAATTAGAAACCCCACAACTCTTTTCAGACAAAAATAGCACAGCCATATACGTAGATGAGGTTCTGATTTACATATATAAGTTTTGTAAATTATAGACATAGAGGCAAAATTACGTTGCCGGTCGTAAAATACGCTTGAATATGATATTTTAATTTATTCAGGTTTAAAATATATTATTATAGAGTCAACTCTTTATCAATTATTTCATATGATATTGTGGCCAAAATATGGTCATAATTTCAAAAGTAAAAAGGAAAAAGATGCCATCAGCTAGAATTAAAATTGAAACCGAAAGCAAAATTTGTAGCGTTTCAGTTTGAGACGTTACTGCGTGGCCATCGTCAGTTAGGTTTTAAATAGTTAAAAATAAACTAATATTAATGTAAAAAGGTATACATATATATATATATATATATATATATATATATATATATATATATATATATATATATGCGCATTTGTAGAAGCGCAGTTTAAGTCCACTTATGCTTGGCAAGTTCTAATTTATTTCAATTTTAACCCCTTTTTTGACCCCTTAGTAACTATTTTAACCAGGTAAATACCAATAAAAACAGTTTACAAAAAATGCAATTATTTGGTCCCAAATAGTAGCCCCTTATGTCCAAGTGACACTGTGCCTTGTTTGGTGTGAAATAATAGTAAAACAAAAATTGGGTTAAGACTTTTAACTTATCATAAGACTAGATTATTTTTAGGATTGTAAATAGATAACGTTTATAAATTGATCTACTATAGACTTTCAGTTTGAAAAAAATATGGATCAAAAGTGATTTGGTGTTTATTTGATCTTTGTAAACGAATTCGTAGTAGAAATAGAAGTTGCATAGCAGCTACTTAAATGATTTCGCTTTAATTTTGATACAACCATAATTATGCTACAATTCATTAATAAATGGAAATAAGTTTCCTTCAAAGTAACTCAAATCACTCTTAAATTCATAGTAGGTTCAATTTTGTTTAATTTATGAACAAGATTTCGGTAATTTGATCTTCTAAGGATATCACATTGGCATATCATGATTATATATGTAGTATTTTAAATTGGGGCGGGGGGGGGGGGTAAATCATAAATGTCAAAAAGCTACAGCAGCACCGCATTGAAGAGAACTCATCAGAAAGTCCAATTCAATTTTATTAGATTTCATTGAAAATGCAAAGAATATTGGTTTAAATTTTATCTTTTTACTTATCTTACTGTTTGTCTGACGAAGATTCATTCTTAATTGAGTGGCGTTAAAGATGCGAGGATCATTTCAAAAGTAAAGTATTCAATTTTTTAATTAAAAAAATTGAAGAGCTACGAAGATGGGTGTGATGCCATTAAAACGAGCGACCTTTTGTGTTCCAGAATTTATTTTTCTACATAGCCACCACCATTCTTAATGCACTTTTGCCAGCGATGAACAATAGCTGTGCATGGGCGTTCGGAGTGTGCTTTGTCATAGGAGGGTCGTTACAAAAGTAAAGTCTCCTATTTTTTAACTCTACTTTTATGCACAACCATAATAGGAGTTACTTTCTTAGAGTCTCATACCATCAACATCGGTAACAGAGAGATGAAACATTTCAGGTCATGAGGGTCGTTCCAAAAGTAAAGGCTCATAATATTTTAACTCAAATAAGTTGAAGATCTATGAAAACAGGAGTGGCACCATTAAAACGAGCGACGTTTTGTGCTCCAGAATTTATTTTTCTATATGTTCACCACCATTCTCGATGCACTTTTGTCAGGAATTCAATTATGCATCTCTGCTTCTGACACACGTCCACGACATTCGTTGCTTTCTTAGAATCTCACACCGTCAATATCTGCAACAGAGAGATGAAGCTTTCCGGTCATGAATGCATAAGATCAGTCACTATGATAATGCAATTTGCAATAGCCTCTGACCCATTCAGGCGTTATAAGAAATAGAGGGCATTACTTTTAGGACATCCCTCGCATAACACTAAGACTTAATTGAAGTTAATAGTTTCTTTTTTTATTGTTTACCTTCTGTTTAGCCTCCTGTTTTCGTCGACCATGAATATGATGAGACGCTGTTTCAAATCGTTGCTTCGATTGTACAAATCCTCGTTCAATTCAGTGCAATCCAAACAAAACATACTGAGCGGGACCGTCACGTACAACAAGGCAATCTCATCTTGTAATTGTTGGTAACTATCAATTTGCTGTGAAATAGTAAGGAAACAAATATCAAGATTATTTCTAATGAAAAAATTACAATCTGAATCGCAGTCGAATGTGATTCTATGAAATCAAAAGTTTTGGATCGCGTTGAAACCAAAAAGTTTTGGATCGTGTTTAAACCAAAAGTTTTGGATCGTGTTTAAACCAAAAGTTTTGGATCATTTAAATATAAACTTTTTTTGTTACGTTGCAATCAAAAAGATTTTGTGACTCAACCACCTATAGTGGTTGAATTTTACATTGATAATGGTTATAATAGAGCTAAGTTAGAGCTTTTATTGTATAAATAATCCCGGGCAATTTTTGATTGCTGTGCTGACTCCATTTGTTTGCTCAATGAAGCAACCCAAAACAACGAAAAGTAGCTTCAATTAGTGGATTTGAGATGGATAATAATATATTAATACTAATATTGTTTTACAAATAAAATTATGTATTTCGAGAGAATGGTAGTGAAACATAGTTTATGCTACGACTGACAGCAGTACCCGACCCTTAGGTCATCTTCCACAGTTCTTCTCGGTATGAGAAATACCTCGATTGAAAATTACCTCCTCGAGCGATTATGTACGGTTGGTTCTGGACCAATTAGAAAAGAAGGCGATATGATGCAGCGATCACTTATTGATTAGAATGGACCTGAGAGGTCCAGTCCCCAACCCGTCACTCCCTTATATAAGCTTATGCACGAGCGATTTTGAACAGTTGAGAGAAATTTAGAGAATGGATTTCAAAGATTAGACAAGTCTCGACAGAAGGGAGTCTGGAATAAGCCCCTGTCCGCTGAGCCGTATGCCGATTTTTTAGTATCGCACATGATCTCTTCTCCTAGCAAGCCGCAAGACCCCTGGTTGAGTACCCCTGTCATGTTATGGTTCTTACACGAAAATAGATTCGTTGCTCGTGAAAATCTCCCTGCTACTAAAAACAATTCATAACATTGATGCGTATCGTTGACAGAAGCCCACCCTTACAATCGTATAAGTGATCTGATGGCGACAGTATTAAAAAAAGAAAGAAAGGACGAACTAACTTGTTTGTGACTGTTGATTGTGCCACCACTATCAAATATTTACGATACATGAAAAGGGTATTTCTTGGAAACAATTTTTCGGTGAAAATGCTGTGCAGCACATCATGAATGGAAAAGCAATTCAGCATGTAGTTCGCGGCCATCTTCTCGTTGATCAGCGTCTTACACAAGTTAAAGATAAACTACTTTTGGCGTCACGATTTCAAACACCTATATATATATATATATATATATATATATATATATATATATATATATATATATATATATATATATATATATATATATATTATCCACATATTATGTCATCCACATACAGTACTGTTTCGTTGTATCACAACTCATCAGTGCGGCTAGACATACACCTTTCCCCAGCCGTGGATCGAACCTACAACAGTCGACATCTCTCACCATCAGGCCACGAATTAGTGCCGTAAATATTTCTCCTCGAGTGTGTATTAAATCCACACCCGCCCGTCGCAATAGTGCTCTAACCATCAGCTTGTTTACAAACAAATTAATAGTGGGCTTCACTTTATATATATATATATATATATATATATATATATATATATATATATATATATATATATATATATATATATATATATATATATATATATATATTCAAATTTTTTGTACCATTGTATTATAATAGACTTTGTAATTAGATAGTTACCTGTTAATATACCCAGTAGCTATAGAAACTTATCAACATCTTCCATTGGCATTTTTTGTTAATTGCTGTACGGAGTAATGTGCCTTCACCAGCAAGAGCTAACCTTAAGTCCGAGTGATGGTACACGGAATTAACCTAATCACAGCATCGGGCGTGTGCCGTTGTCTTAGACTCAAGAAGATCGATTACATCATTCGTGAACTCTTCGAGAAGAGACTGAGGAAACCAGAGGCGACCATCCAACCTCGTCTCTGTGAAGACGATCAAGGCCAAGCTATCACGTTGTGAAAGTTGTGACCAGAATAACTGTTGAACTTTCTTAGGTGTTTCGCGATCGGAAAGACCGAGAACGAACTCATATACCCGCGAACAACCCCTGGGGTATCGTCGGGTTATATCTAGTACCCGCTGTGACGTTTGGAGTCTTCGTCACGTTATATTTTAATTGCATTGAAATCAAAAAGTTTTTATTGTATTTAAACCAGAAGTTTTGGATCGCGTTCAAATCAAAAAGATTTTGATCACGTTAAGACCAAAACATTTTTGATTGCATTGAAACCAATTTTTAATTGCATTGAAACCAAAAGTTTGGGATCGCGTTCAAACCCAAAAGTTTTTAATCGCGTTCAAACCAAAAAGTTTTTAATCGCGTTCAAGCCAAAACATTTTGATCACGTTGAGACCAAAACATTTTTGATCGCGTTCAAACCAATTTTGGATTGCATTGAAACCAATAAGTTTTGGATTAGGTTGAAATCAAAAAGTTTTTGATCACGTTGAAACTAAAAAATTTGATCGCGTTGAAAAAAATGAAATAAGGTATTTTTAAAGAAATAAGAACGCATTAAAAAATGTATTTTGACTTTTTCCAAAAAATTGTTTAAAATTTAATGTTCATCTTTGTTACTTTGATCGTGATAGTTTCGAAATAGATTTGGTCAGTTTGAACTCGATCAAAACAGCAAGGTTCCAAAACGTTCGCCATTTTGGTGCACCGATTATTATCCTGATCAACACATTTTCGAATGTTCCCTTTCTGGAAGAAAGTTTATGGCTTTCAGTTGAATCTTTTTATCGTTCACAATGGCAAATGTTTGTTAACTCTCACGCATAAATCAAAACAATTTGCTTAGTGATAAAGAATTTGTTCACAGTCGAATATTAAAAGAATTCGCGTGGAATGAGAGGGATCAACTTTTCAAAGATAATGACGGCGATGATGATGATGATGATGATGATGATGATGATGATGATGATGCCTGAGAGTATGACAACAGAACAGATACTATATAATTCTCTACTCAAAGCGAGCCTTGAACGACAATAAACTATGTTAATTGATAGAAGTAATTGATAGAAGTTTTTGCTTTAAACAGACCGATACCAAATCTCCATTAGTATAGAAGTACAATAATACAATTAATAGAAGACATGAAATATTATTTTTCTTTTTTGCGTAGGTGACTTTATATTTCATCGAATCTGTTTCGAATTGTTTCAAAAATTATTGCAAACAAATATAAACAGTTAAAAATTCATGTGACTGCATTTATCTGTAAATGTTTTAATTCGAATAAACTTGATGGAAATTAACAAGATTTGAATTCTTCAATCAGAGTTTAACAAACTATGGCACACTGGTGTTCCACGGTGTTTCATGAAAATAGTCCAGTGAAAATACGGTTTGACAAATTCCAAGAAGGCGTTTTATGACTTTTTTTTATTACTATTATATGTGGGGAAAAACAAACTAAAAGTTTACCAAAATCTGATCACCACAAAGGTCCTAACTATGACATCATAAAACGATAACAGCTGTCGCGCTAAAAATGACCAATGTTTCCATATTTCAAAACTGTAGCTATTTCTTATAGAAGAGTTTGCATTACTATACTATTATCATACGATATATATGTCGATATAACAATTTTTATATAAAGTTTTATACTAACTACATGGACAGGCGAGGTCATAACGTCATCAATGAAGTCATGACGTACATTTCTAAAGATTATAGAATACACAGGACATTTTAAGACATATCGCATCACTGAATAACTGTGTCAGTTCAATAGTCACTATTTTCATCATCAGGCACTGCTTCCTCACTCATATTGTCACAATGCCCTTCTTGACATGGTCCACATATCCGTGAACAGATAAGTCTGTGTCTTTTGCAAGTGCATCGAGCTGTACTACCGCCACCAGAACAGTTGCAGTGAATTGTTTTCAGAAGTGTTTCTGGTGCATGTAAAGTAGCCATCATCATTGGAACTAGACCGTTTTTCTGCAGTTCCCATATTCATTCAGTAGTGTCCATGGCCTCACCATTGTAGATCCAAAGTAGCACTTGGAGGTAAATCCAAAGGGCATGATTCTTCATTGCAGAGGACATTAGTGACAGTCGTTTGGGTGTAACAAAGGTTTTGGCTGAACCAACTTTTTGGCAGACTAGAATACTTTATTGCAGACAGATTGTTTCGAAGTTTGCCCCCAAACAATGCCACTATCGGTTTACACCCAGCATTTTCAATCTCAGCTATGTTTTCTTAGGTGTGGAAAACGTCTTAGCACAGCTTTTTAAGACAGAATCTTCCTTCAACACTTTGTGTAGATGGAATTTTTCCAATTCCAAAAATCACAGAAGTGGTATCGCAGCCTGTGAATACATGCAGAATCAGAAAACTGCTACAAACATCGTATCCAAGCAACTTCTTCATAAACTTAATGTCGTATACTGTTGCAGGATTCCTTTATCTGAGTAGAAGTAAAGTTTGTTGTCATCGTTGGTTGAAGCGTGATGAAGTAACAGAACTAATGACATTAGTACCTTTAATGGATGACATTGACACTGTTGCCTTAGCAATCTCCACATCTGCATCCCCTTTTCATGTATTGCGTGTCAATTTCTGTCTTTTATTGTTTGTTTTCCACATTCGAAAAGAAATCCTCCTTTTTTTCCAACAAATTTCATTCTTTTAGCAATGTTCACTTTGTTACTTGTTTGATTTTGGCGGCATCTCTGATGGATAATGTCCTTAGTGTTTGATCCTCCAATGTAACCATCAAATACTATCATAGCCTAAACATGGTACTTTACTGTGAAAGATATCAGCGATTGAACAATATGTCTTTCCTTCTGACCACTTCAGTCGATGGAAAAGAAAACCTCTGTCAAGAACGTTATGTTCTACTTCTGGTACATCCTTGAGTTCTTCGTCATCTGAACTCTGTTCTTTTATAGCAGCCATCAGTTGTATTTTGTTTACGTAACAGATGTTTTGGCTCAAAGAGAGATGGTGGGTGAAAGTTCATCAAGGGAAAGATCAGCAGTTGAAATTTTGAAATACCAAAAGAAACATTTTCACACAAAGAAGTGGGGTCTATTGTTTGTCCGTAGCAATGTTAACTGCTACACTAGATACCAGGGTCTTGGCTTTCATAGACTGCTTGTACGAAAAGGAAAACATGGATTGATCCTCCATTGTTGCCACTATTTATTTGCCAATGGTAAACAGGCCATCGACATTCACACCCTATTTGCATTAACACCGGTGATAATGTTGCGAAAAGACACTTCATCAGAGAAAAGTGAAATGGTCTTGAGTTTATCTGCAATTTTTTCTAGGTCTTCACGATCTCATTGGCCCTTGCCTAGCTGTATTGTTCACGGGTGACAAAGCTCTGGTGAGTGACACCCTACATTATATCACTGTAGGAAGAAAACACTGACACAGACAAAGTCCACAAGGCCCTCTGATATTTGGACATTCCACTCCCTTTAGCGAGTCCATCGGTTTTTAAGGAGCGAATCAGAGCTTGCTCAATGACTATGTCGCAACCCAGGCCTGCCCAGTATTGATCAATACACCTTACAACATGCAAGCCATTCCTAAATCTATTGAACACTGACGGCATATTATGTTCCAGAATGGCCATTGACTGAAGGTAAAGGTAAGCCCGACTTCACAAAGTTTCCATCCCCAGCAGCTATAAAAATGTGCAAACATTCGGCTACAGCATGAAGGTGCATAAACCAGGATCCTGTACGATCGACCTCGGTAAGCTTCCTTGCAATTTCCACCATCTATTGGTAATTCAGCCATAGTTTACTGGTGCGAGAGTGAGTGGATAATTCATTTCTTTTGGTGGACAAGAGGTGGACAATTTCACTTAGGCAGGTAGAAGTGATGATCGAATTCAAGTCAATTTCCCCTGTCATTATCCATGCATACAACTGCTCAAGTTCTTGCAATAGGTCTGCAAAATCGAGATGATCGCAAAGTACTTTGTGACTTGTTGTGTAAGACGCTGATCAAAGAGAAAATGGGCACGAACTGCATGCTGAACTGCCTTTCCATTCGTGATGTGTTACACAGCATTTTCACCGAAAAATTGATTCCAAGATCTTTTTGATTCCACTCTCCTCATCCAACAACGTTTTTATGGTACCCATAAGATTCATCAACGTGTGGAATCTCCCAAGCATCAGGACAACATCTCGAACCGGGCTGTCTTCAGGCACCTCATGTTTGATTTCTAACGCTTTCCAGTAGAGTAGCTGATCGAATGTAACAACTACATCAGACCGGTGTTTATCAGAAAGGTTGCACAGATACTCAAAATTGGAGAAGATACATGACTTGTCTCAGGAATACATGTCAATAATTAGGCAGAAAGATTACCGAAGACAACTCTGGATGATCACAGTCTTTATGTAGCATATGCATCATTCCATTCCAGCTCGGTGCAGGCTGTCTGAAACGTAAGGACATTTTCCACAATGCATCAACCCGATGGTCAATAGCGTCGAGTAATGACAAGGGCTTGAATTTTATGTTTCGGCGTGTGTATTTTGTGAAATGGTATTCCCCTACATCAACTCTGCATTGTTCAACTATCTCCGAGTCCGCAGTTTTCTGTCTGAGAACAGTGCGACTGACTTTCCTTCCTGGAGTTACAGTAACTACCATCCCCATGACGTGGAAAGTCTCCCTCCCATCTAACGTGATGATATTATGATCAACGTTGTCCGCAACGAACAACAGTGCCGTATCCAGTCCGTCTATGGTATCACCGAGTACATTTTGGTCAACAGAAGTAGCAGTATTTTCATTGAATCGCTGAACTTCTAAATATGATGAACAATATCCTATGGAATATCAATCGTTAAAAAATAAATGTATAAAATAATAAATAGATGTATAACTAATACTATAATATAAAATAATATAATTATATAAAAATAAATGCATAAATGTATCTTTGAACCTACTACGTTATTTATATGAAAAATATGATAGATGCTGAAAGGCGACTCGCTTTATGTACAAAGACGTGACAGACACAGAAAGTCGCATTTAACATTTTATAGCTTTGGTGGCCATATTCTTTGACGTCACATTTTTGGTAATCGTATTTTTGGTAAACTTTTAGTATGTTTTTCCCGACATATAATACTACAAAAAAAAACAAAAAAAAACAAAGAAAAAAAACAATAAAATGTTTTCTTGAAATTTTTTCAGGATAAAAGTGTTGTTTTTTTTCGTATTTTGTTGGGCGAGTATCGTTTCCTACAAAAATAAAGAAGGCGTATCCATTAAAATACTTTTATCTCAGGAAATGTTTTGGGAATCTTAGAGAAACTAACCTCTTGAAAGGTGTCGATTGAATGTTCATCCTTGAGGAAAAGTGTCACTTCGTGATCCGCCTTCTTGTTAAGTAAGTTGGCATATTTCTTGTAATAATTTAGATATCTGTAAAGAAATGATATAGAGTAATTTATTCGATGAGTTCTTCAGAAAACGAAATAACAATAAGATATATAGAAGTAAAATCAACCAAGAAATGAAATTGGATGCGTTTGATTCCAAGTGTCTTGGAAAGATTCCAGGGATCAAATTGAGTGATCGAATTACCAATCAGGAAGTCAGAGATCACTTTAATCAACAGATAGTATCGTCAATAATCTGCAAACGACATCTAGACTAGCACGAAGATACTCTAAGGTTAGCCCTTGAGAAAATTGCCACTTTTCGATGGACACCTGATGGAAAGGAAGAGGAAGACCAAAAAAAAAAAAACGAACTGGAAACAGACAATTGAGAAAGACGTTATTTGCACGAGAATAAATTGGATAATATACTGTGAACCTGACTTGAGATCCAAAATGATAGTATACTTTGACTGACTTATGCGTCACAATATGTGTACGTTTTTAAATCTAAGACTAATGTTAAGAGATTTTTTTTGTTTTTCTTGTTGTTGTTGTTGTTGTTGTTGTTGTTGTTGTTGTTGTTGAGGAGTAATAATTTTTGTTTATTTCTGAAATTTGGTAAAGTTTTTTTTATTTCAATATATACTTGAGTCTACACAAGGGATATATTAGTCTAAATGAAAAAAACTTAACCCTTGTTTTGCAGCAAATAGTGTTTTTGTTTTGTTTTCTTTATTTAGACTAAGACTTGCAGGATGACGTCATTATGGACATAGTGTTGCCTAGGATGATATATATATATATATATATAATTTCCTTTTCACCAGACTATCCATTCACGTGAAATCACCTTTTTCTTCACCATATTCCCTCTGCTCCACTTTTTGTTATCAAGTAAGATCTTTGACTTACTTGCATTTTCATCAAATACTTTTGTATGCAAAATCCGATCCCGCATTTTGCTAATTCCAACCCTCTGATGAGAAGGAAAGTATTTCTTCGAAACTCAGCGGATTAAGAACTATCTACTTATTAAGTTTTTCCTTTCCAGATTAAATGTGGGTTTAACTCTTTTTCAAAGTGTTTTAACATGTTTTATTAACTATTTGCTCTTATACATACATACACACACACACACATATATATATATATATATATATATATATATATATATATTTAAACAGAGATGTGTGTGCCACAGACGGTTTCTGATTGGTTAATCCAATAATCACATCTCCTAAAAAACTATAGTTCCTACGTTCTTAAATTTACCATAAAATATTATGCCCTTATTTATTGTCCATCTTGGAAGGGTCTATATTTTCCCTAACTTGCCATTTACAAATTACAAAATTACGAAACTTACACCAGCCATCACAATCCAACCTCCGACACCACGTCCGCCATTCTGGCGGTAGCCGCACACACGTACACACAACATGAAAACAAACGCTGTCCTCCAAAGGACAGCTATTAGTACTACTACCTAGCACACACGCACACACGCACACATACACACGTTCACTACCGTCCTTGTGTACGTCACGTTGTTATGGCAACCAAGCCCACTGCCTTTTCACACCATTTGCTTATACTTTCTTTTACTACATTTTTTATTTATTTTTTTATTTATTAAAAGGTAAGAGAGTAATTCGGGTATGCATACTAAACTGTTAACCGTTAGTTTGCGTGTTCGATTCTGATCGATTCTACTTTTTTTTTTAATTCTATTTGTTTATTAAATCCTATCCGAAGCGGGGAGGGGCTATACCCTTTCCTTCCACCTCCCCCCAAGGATGGGTTCCTAACGGAAGGGCGTCCGATCCTCCACCCACCTACGGGCAAGCAGGGGGAGCTGGCCACCATCCTCCCACCAAAAGGGGAAGCCTGGCATTTTCTCACCCGAAAGCGGGGAGCTTGGCAGTTTCTCCGCCCAAAGGAGGGAGCCGGTGTCCCCCCAAGGGTGGGGGGTGAAGAGGCCAGGAGGAGGTGACTTTTTTCTTGGGGGGGGGGGGGAGAAGCCTCCAGGCACCCTCCTCCCTGAAGGTGGGGTTGGGGATTATCTCTCCCTGAAGGGGGGAGGCCGGCACCAAGCATGTAAATCCAGAGGGGTGACTTTTTTTGTTACCCCTCGGAGTGGGAAGAGGGCCGATCACCCAGGCAACGCCGGGTAACCCCTGTTAGTATATATATATATATATATATATATATATATATATATATATATATATATATGTGTGTGTGTGTGTGTGTGTGTGTGTGTGTGTGATACTTATATATATATGATATATATATATATCATATATATATATATATATATATATATATATATATATATATATATATATATATGGCGATGTGTTGGAACATTCTTGGGATTCATTCCTACTTATATTTATCATCTGTCCAATGTCTGGTATGAACCATGAAGTATTAAGACCGATGGCTCCTAATATTTCAATTGAGATAAGATGAAAAATGAAACGGTCAGTTCAGGGATGCGAGTGACACAATACAAAAAAATCTGAAATTGAGACGGATTTTCCAATCTGGGGGCGATCGGCATCGATCAATTTCTCAACCTGGACGGTCATGCTGCTGCTTAGTTTCCCAACTTGGAGGAAGCATGCTCCCACGCACAATTTCCTAATTCGGTCCTCTCTCATGAAGTTTAATGTAGAATGAACCCCCTTTTCCGGATCATTTTGCTTCTTTTTTTTAGGGCAGTTAACCAAAAATCTTTTTCTATGAGAGATAAATAGTTCTAAGACTACAGAGCACCATACATCAACATTTTTCCATTCGGTTTACGTAAAACGCCAGAAGTTGATGAAACTATGAGCCAATGAAATCGTAGCAGTCAAAAGATTTTAAAAAATCGTCCAAAAACTCATCAAAAAAATTGTTTGCTATAATTGGTTTATTACTTAAAAAAATATATTTATCTTAATTTGAACAAAAAAAATTTTTTAATCATAAAAAAGAAAAAATCCTAAAAAGAAAAAATCAAATAATTGTTTTGTTTGCTATAAGTTGTTTGCCATTAAAAAAAAATATTTATTCATGAAACTTACTTAACAATAAGTGTTTTTTCTTGATTTGAATTTTAGTTTTCTTAAAATTTCGTAAAAAATGTCCAATAATTCATTGCATTTTCTTCATAACAACAAAAAGAATATTGTTTTAATTTTTAATCAATTTTTATTGAATTATCTTTGAAATAAGAAAAATAAAAGGTTTTTCATTAAAAAAAAATTGGTCAGAATTTGCACGAAATAAAAACTTACGAATCTTTTATTCAGCCTCATCCGGTGTTTTACATAAACTACCTAGAGAAACAGCACATTCCTCATCTTTCTTCTATATTCCTATAAAGTTGATTTTTCCCGTGCTCTGACATTGATATTAAAAGTCTACATTTTCCATTTAAACATTATTAAAACGAACTTTTTAAAATACTCAGCGAGCGACTTCATGAAGTTTGTAGCAGACGAACTTGCAACAAGCACAGTAGCAGGAGTTAATTCTTGCGGCTCGAGATTTGTAAATCCATTTTCTCTCTGGCTTGTCCAATCACAAGCCAGCTTTCAATCACATGACCGAGTACATAAAAGGCAAAATCGGCAAGCAAACCATCTTTCTTTCTCCCTCGCTTTCGCTGGCAGCAGACATTCGCCTGGGCCTTTGGCCCCAGGCTAACGTGAGTACAACAAGCCAACATGGCTATCATCAAGACTTCCTTCCACATGCGCTTCACACACGTACTCTTTCCTACCACGAGCCACTAACCCTTTGTTCCATCTCTACTATCGGACGCACGCTCCTATAACACGTAAACACATTGAACACTTTTCTCTCTCTTTCAACAGGCCTGTCGGATATCTAATCTACGTCCTCACAACAGAAACTCTTTTCATGACTGCTATGGGCCCGTGGTGCAGTTGATAGAGACGTTGAATCTCTACGGTTCCAGATGAGAATTGTCTGAAGATAGCAGTTTCAACCTACCCAAAGCCGGCCAAAGGCTTACTTGGCCAAAAACATGGTGAGACGACAACAACTACGGATGGCAGTGATTGGTGAGAATGCAGTTAGGAGATTCGAAGTTCCTATCCATCGCGGTTACCACCTGACGAAGGCCAGAGGAATAGTTGGCCGAAATGTCGTGAAACAACAACTAATAAAGATGAGAATAATAGTCCGCAATAAATAAATTAATATAAATAATACTCATCTAAATAATGAATTGCAATTAAAATAATGATTATTGCAATATGTTTTTATTTATTTGCTGGCATACAAGGGCAAACGCCTTTCGTTCACCTCGTCAAAACCAACACGTTGTGAGATGACGTCATAACGGACATGGCGTTGCCTCGGACGATAGTTAGGGGGATTCATCTCCAGGTTTCATTAGTAATTTCGCCGATGCAACCTTCGGATTTTGTTCGACATTTCATGCAGTTTAACAGAAAGAATCTCTAGTTCGGCAAGATAAGATACACTTGAAGAAGGCCCGAGGTTACATCGACTAAAATGTTGGGAAAATAACACTCCAGATGATAACTATTGTTATATATTATTTAAATTTAAATCTATGTTAAAGAGTGTTATATCTACCTACCAATCATTACATAATTTATAATTGTCAGACTATAATAAAAAATCCCAAATACAAATAAGTTCAAAGAAAGTTTTAATACAAAAAAACGTCTTCTTCTTCTTCTTCTTCTTTCTTCTTTTTCTTCTTCTTCTTCTTCTTTCTTCTTTTTCTTCTTCTTCTTCTACTTCTCTTTTCTTCTTCTTTGTTTTCTTTCTTCTTTTTCTACTTTTCCTTTCTTCTCCTTCTCTTTCCTTCTGCTACTTCTCCTTTCTTCTTCTTCTTCTTCTTCTTCTTCTTCTTCTTCTTCTTCTTCTTCTTCTTCTTCTTCTTCTTAAATTCTTTTTTCTTCTCAGGGTTAGATTTCGTCATTTGTAGTATCCACATTTTTCTATCAGACACCAATTGTTTCCAATTCCTTCGAGGTCTACTCATTTTTGTAGACGATCTACTTCCATTAAAACCAAATTTCTTGGGATTTGTTTATATGGAAATCGCTTCAGACAAAGCATGAAGCCACTCGATGTAAAGAGCTAAAAAATACGACTACAAAGCCAAAAGCTTGCCAAGGACTAAAGGACAAAATAAATCAAACGAGAGTTACGCAGCTGCTGAAAGTAAACCCAAGATCTATTTTCTACTGTTTTTCTGAAAAAAAATGCACTTGACTGAACCAATTTAATCTTTTGCTTCGAATACGTCCATATTGTTAGATGATTTATAAGTTTTCAGTTGTCCAATATAGTCTTACAATCATAGATCTGTCAGTTCGGCTAATGGAACTGGAATCTGTAGTCCATGGTTCTTTTAATCATCTCTGAATATTTTAGGAGATTCTTTCTTTTGTTGTTGCTTTTCAAACATCCTTTATGTATGCCATAGTGTTCTTCCTAATAGATCACTTGGTGCTACTCGATTAGGCTGTCTGAAGATACTGGCTTCTTGACTTAAATGCACCAAACATGGATGTTATTTTTTTCTCTTTGCAAAACTCAATCATGTTCTACAAAACCAACAACAAAAACAATTTTTCTCTAAAAAAAACAACCAAACTCCATGAATAAATATTTGAAGATATAAACAACATGAAGCATATTTTTTTTCAAAAATTACAGAATTCGACATTAAATAACCCGAAAAGGGTTGATATACCATAAAACAAAACAACCAAACAAAACTCCATGAATAAATATTCTAATATATAAAAAAAAATTGAAGCATGAACATTTTTTCCAAAATTACTGAATTCGGCATTAAATAACCCTAAAAAGTTAATATGTCGTAAAACAAAACAACCAAACCAAACACCGTGAATAAATATTTGAGAATAAAAACAATTTCAAGCATAAAAGCTTTTTTCATTACCCCCCCCCCCCCATATACACATTCTATGATATAAATATAAAGTAAACTTACTTATTTGGTCCAATGGTATTTTTCTTGAATATCTCGATCGCTTCTTCGACGATTTCCGTCACCTGTGACTCATCAGCATCTGGCGAACGCAGGTGAAGCTGTTGAGTACGCATATCTGTAAAGAGTTCACACTCTACACGTGATATCCCCGTGGCACTGTAAATGATCTCACAAAAACAGTCGATTAATAAATTTAAAACGTCCTCGAATGGGGGATTGAAAACAATCTTGGTTTCTTCGACTCTCAGGTTGATCACCATAACGGATGGCATGACGTACTGCAGCTCATCGTAACGTTCGCCAAAATCGTTGCCTTTCTGAAAGTAAATAACAAACGGCTCAAAATATTAAAGATGACTCTGATATATTTAGAAAACTTTCATCGATTTTTTGGGTATCAAATGCGTTAAATATTTTGGTGACTTACTTTTTATTTATATACAGTTTGAAAAAATAATTTCTTCTGTTTCTTGCAATTTTTCGTTTTATTGGATCATCTGGATTACCATTCACATCTTCAATGTCATTTTAACAACGTTCGACCGATATAATCGCCGACTTTTTTCAAGTGAATCTTGCCGAACTCGGGAATTTTGCTGTCGAACTCTGGAATCCACAGGGAATTTCGAATTGAACCATTTATTCAATTAACGGGAGTAGCATGCACTAATTCCGTCAGCCATGATCGGGCAGATATACTAAGTAACTTGTACTTTTATTCTGAGTATCTGTTGTAGAGACTTCCCCATACAAAAGATATAAACTCTTCCGAACTGTATAAATAAACTTAGAGCTACGACACTCAGGGTGATCAGGGTACTTTAGTAGTCCGCCGTCTTGGAGGAATTTACCATGATGATTGCTCTTTGTATATGATGTTTTTTGTTTCAATATATTTTAGCTTTTCTAACTCATCTCTGTGTCCGTGTTTTCCTTAGTGACCCTTTCAGGGCTAAAGCATTCATATAAAGTACTTTGTAAAATTCAGTTTTAAGTGAGGCTCTTCTGGCGGTTCAAGGTTCAACCCTTAGTGTCGGAGATACGCAAAATGGGAATTCTATCCTGTCATAACTGACAAAACGAGACTAAACCAGTGGACTCAACTAGAGAAGATGTAGAAATTAAGATTAACTCCGAGTGGGAATTTGGCATTATGGCGTTTCTTTCAGAGGAAGATGTCTTCATTTACAGTGTGACGACCACAAGAGGAGGAAATAAGTGAAATGGGGTATGTCCACATTTGTCTGGTGTGCTACGCAGACGAGGAATATTATATACAACGTTTTTAAAATAAAGTTTCATGCTCATCTGTTTATTCTTGTAAAAACATGTGTTCTTCATCGTAAAATGGATGTTTCTGTTATTAACGGAACACGTGTTTGCATAAACTTTTTCACATTAACATTTATGACTAAAATGACTTTTATATTTCACCCGTCTGTTTAAAAGTATGTATGTATGTATGTATGTATGTATGTATGTATGTATGCATAAAACTTTCGACAGAGGCCACGGATTTTCACGAGATCGGTATCATTTTTAAGTTCGGCGTTTTGAACGACACATATTGAAAAATTGGCCCAAAAATTAATTCCTTCACGCTCAACTGGGCAGTTATCTACAAGGAGGGGTCGAATTTTGCGAGCCATATTTTCAAGTCATCGTATCGGTTGGATTGACTTTGCCTAATTTTAACGTTCCGAACTTCCGGTCGTATTGTGGAGTGGCAGTAAGACGTCAGATTTTCTTTCTTTTCCACCTTCGCGTCACAGGTTCGAACCTGCCTGCCTACTTACTACCAATTTTTTTTCTTTGTTGCTCAACACACACCTCCAAACACCCGGGCAACGCCGGGCAACGCCGGGCAACGCCGGGCAACGCCGAGCACCCAGGCTATTACTTATATAAATGTTTTGTTATTTAATCATATTTCCTTAGTTTTTCATTTACAAAGCTATGTTTCTGTTAACACTTGATAAATGGTGACCCTAATCAATGTTTGATCTATTTCTACTTTGATGTGCATGTAAGTCCATTTATATTCTGCATTTTCTTCTTTTGTTGTTATATAACTTTTATAATTAACCATCAACGTGGTTCTTGGCATTTTTCAAAGATGCTAATTTCGTCGAAAAATATCATTTGAAGCCAAGAGCTGCACTACACGTTTTCAACTTCAGTCAAATTTTCATTACAACGTAATCTTTTAATGAATAACATTAATTCCATTATTAACATTTCATTAATCTCAATAATGTAATCAATGTCACTAATGTCATTTATGTCGATAATGTCATTAATGCCAATAATGTTAATTATGTCAATAGTATCTTTAATGTCGATAATGTCAAGAATGCCATTAATGTCATTAATATCGGTTTTTCCATTAATGTCATTAGTATCCTTAATGTCAACAATGCCATTAATGTAAATAATGTTATTTATGTCATTAATGTAAATAATGTCGTTAATGTCAATAATCTCATAATTGTCAATAATATCAATACTTTCATCAATGTCAAGGATGTCAATAATGACATTACTGTCTTTAATATCAATAGTGCCAATAATATCATATCAGTAGTTTTAGTTTAGCAACTCCATTTTCTAAAGATCATAAGTGACATCAATTTACCAATTAATGCAAAAAAGGAAACAAAAAAAAATGGTACGTACAATATGAATTTCCAAAAATTTCAAAACATCCTGGAGGGAATTAATGACCATGCTCCTTAACTGGATCGACATGATTGAACCAACACAGGCAAAGAATTGTTTCACCAAATTCAACGAATCAACATCATTCTGTGGCACCAAATGGTACCACAAATCCTTCCGTTCAAGAAACACTTCAGCGCATGCAGGGATCCAGCTGTCAGTGAGGAAACAGAAAAAGATGAAACACTTTCAATAAAATCAATCAATCTCAACTACTAATCAATCTATTATCTATCTGTTATATAGTTGGAAACCTGCGCCAGTAAATAGCGATTAAGTCAGCTAGTGTGAATTTTGACGAGGGTCGCATTAGTGCAGGTCAAGATAACCTAGATAAATGGAAATGCACCGAGGGGCAGGTGACGTGATTTGAAGTGAGGACTAATGGTCAACTCTCTAAACCAAACGGGCTAGAAACAAGCCGAGCATGTAAGGTTCCCCTCCATGAATGAAAAATTTACTTTCACCATAACTAATGATTGTGCAAAATTTCAGAAAATCCAAGGCATGGTTATTGAGAAAAGTGTGAACAAATTAATGGATGAACGGTTTAAGGGCAATTTTACCCCTATGATTCACCCTAGGAGGGAAAGCAGAGTTATCCTGGAAATTTTGTTCTGGAAAAAAATTTACTATTACCATGACTAATGTTTGTGCAAATCTTTTTTTAAAATCCAAGGCGTGGTTAATTTTTTTTTTTTTTTTTTTACACAGTGATCACCACTTATCAAGGCCCGGAAGCCACTCAGGGATAAGGGTTATTGCAAGTACATTACGTTAGTGTGGAGATTTGATGTAGTGTTTACTTGAGGGGGCGGTTCAAATTATGATTAAAATGATTAAAATAAAGAAATAATTAAAATTTATTGAAATTTGTAATTAAATTTGTGATAACTTTTGGAAAATGTGTACTTACTTTACTCATCTGACCTGCATAAAATTTGTTCAAATTTTTTAAATGATCAACAGATGAAATGGAGACAGAATGGCAATTGTATTTAATTTAATATGCTTTAAAGAATGATTACTGCCTAATTACATTTATATATATATATGATAAAATTGTGAACAAACGAATGGCGGAACAGACGAACAGGAGTAAATTACTAGGTCCAATCCCTCCTCTTTGAGATGACGTCATGTGTTCGAGCCAGAAAACAATGGGTTTCTTGTCAGTTTTCTCTGAGAAGTCAAGCCATGCAGACAACGTCTACTAATGTAGATAATCTAAGTGAATTTCACCCCGAGACTCTGTCCGCCGTCAACTATTCAACAATGTGGCAAATGAGTAATGAATTGAGCCTTCAATCTCCACACTTTTCACACACGTTTGTTTCGTTGCGATGAAAATTTAGAATAACTATAAGGAAAAGAGATTTGCTTTCTATGCACGATTACAACCATCAACGCAATACAGAAGATGATAGGTGAGGTAAAAATGAAAAATGGCATCGATTTATTTCTATTTGGTAAAAATGCCGACATTTGATGAATGCATCTACTTTGAAAGTTAGTTTCAATAAAGTTGTGTGACATTTTCCGCCTACGAGGTTTTTAATTGGCTTAAACGATCTGTTGCACGTGTTCGTCCGCCAGTACTTAACCCCCTCCCTTCCCTCCACCTCTCCTTTTATGCGCTGAGATAATCTCATTTACAAAGAACCGACGAGAGTCTGCGTTACTCACTCGTGATCGTCAACCAGAAAAGCAACTGTGAGTCGCCATTTTTTTCTTGTAAGCGACCAAACCCTACAAAGCACACACACGCTAGTAAGTTATGATTTTCTCTACAATGCAGTTTTGGTCCATTTATGAAAATGTTATTCTCATTTTACAATGCCGCTTTTATTGTGGAAATTTGGTCCAAAAACGTTCGGATTTGGATTTGGGTTACCCTTAGCGTACTCTTAATCTGACCTGTTTGACGAAGAAAGAAAGTTAATTAGATTTTCTTTGAATTACCTTTTTTTAAGTACATCTTGGGATGCAGTACATTGCGTCTTCACCAAGGTTTGGAATTCACTTGGCAACAATGGAAGTTCGGCGTTTATCAGATGCTCAAAGTCAACGAATCTTAAATCACAGAAACTGATTTTTTTTGTAGAAAAAAAAACAAAGAAGTTAAATTAGTTAAAGACAAAAACCATAAAAAAAACATTCAAAATAATGATTTAAAAAAATAATCAATAAATATACTTACTTTTATTTTACTTCAGTCAAAATTCTCAGAAATCAAGATACCCCCTTCAATATATATATATATATATATATATATATATATAGTCATCCGCATAGATTACTGTTTCGCTGTATCACAGCTCATCAGTGCGGCTAGACAAGCAACTATCTCAAGTCAGGATAGAAACTTGACTGCCTAAACGACAGTCGGTGCTTCTAACCGTTATGTTATTCGGCTGCTACTATTGTATAAAAGGAACTGTGTGTCTTTGAGTTCGTTCTCTATGGACTCCAAAACGGCTGGGCCGATTTTTAAAAAATTTCACACAAATGTACCTCATGTGTATGGCAGTGTTCTTAGATAGATTTTATACTGCAATGCCTCCGATAATTATCGAAAATCGATAATCAAAAAAAAAACATTAAAAATAGAACAGTCCAATTTTGACCGGTTACTACTTTTACAAAGT
The DNA here is from genome assembly GCF_053919585.1 of Euprymna scolopes. NCBI lineage: Eukaryota > Metazoa > Mollusca > Cephalopoda > Sepiida > Sepiolidae > Euprymna > Euprymna scolopes. Next base: position 76,392,764 of record NC_136495.1, read on the forward strand.
CTAACATCACAAGTGCATTTGAGAAATTTTATCACCGCACAAACAAATGTGTTCGACATATAACATCAACAGTAGTTTTTTTTTTATATAATAGGGATGCTTCCGAAATGAATGATTGAAACGTGATACCCATTATATATAAAACTAATTTTAAAAATCAACAGTAGGTTTCCTACAGTACAATGTATTATGGACTAAATCAGTACAGGGAAGAATGTGATAATTTTTGCCTTGGGTCGTCGGCCTGATATTCGATATTCTATTAAAGTTCTTTTTAATCTCTCAAGCACTGAGTTTTTTTTTTTGTTTTTTTTACACAGTGATCACCACTTATCAAGGCCCGGAAGCCACTCAGGGATAAAGGTTATTGCAAGTACACTACGTTAGTGTGGAGATTTGATGAAGTGTTTAATTAAGGGGGCGGTTCATTAGGAATTTGTTAACATTGGACTTGAAGACATCCAAGTTGTAGTCCGGAGGGAAGAGGCAGGCCAAACAGAGTTCCACAGGCGTGCAGTTCTAAGAAAGAAGCTTTGTTCATGGAATTCGCGTTTTGATTTAGGCACAGATATAGAGTGGGGGAAATTTTTCACAGTGGATTCAGCTAGATGGGTGTTTTTCGTGAAAGATTGGCGAGGGGGGACCAGAGATTGGAGTTCAGACGAGCACCTGCCATGAAAATAACGATAAAACAAGGATAGGCTCGCAACGTCTCTTCTGTGGGAGAGAGGTTGCAGGGTAGAGAAAAGGGCATCCCCCACTAAGCCACGAAGTCTATTTTGTACTCTGTCAAAGCATGATAGGCTGTTTTTGGCCGCTCCTGCCCAGATATGGCAACAGTATTCCATCCTTGGACGTACTTGGCTTTTATATAGATAGAGAATTGTATCAGTAGTGAGATATCTTCTGGAGCGGTAGAAGGATCCCACCATCTTTCCAACAACCTTGGCAACAGACTTGATGTACGTGTTCCATTTCAGATCAGGAGTAAAGGTCAAACCCAGAAGCTTGTCAAAACACTGAGCCTCACCCAGACGAGAGCCATCCATCACAATTGATGCCAGCTGGGGATCAGAGCGTTGATGATGTAAGGATAGGAGTTTGGTTTTGGATGCATTAAAGGTAACCAGCCACATCTTCCCCCACTGAACCACTCGTTCGAGATCAGAGGAGAGAGAATCCAAGAGAACTTTGTCATTTACAGCCTTTGATGTGTTGCCGTAGATGGTCGTGTCATCAGCATAGATGTCAACGAATGATTTAAGTATGTGTTTAGGGAGGTCATTGATGTAGATCAGGCAGAGAGTTGGGTCCAGGATTGACCCCTGAGGGACTCCAGCATTTATATTGCAGGCCTCCGATTTTTGTCCATCTACTACTACTCTTATGAGCCTATCGGAGAGAAATGATTTAATGATTGAGAAAACATTTCCAGTTATACCGTAGCTGGAAATCTTGTGAAGTAGACCCTTATGCCATACCTTGTCGAGTTAATAAAAGAGTTGAGAACTCTCCCCAATCGACCATTTAAATATGTTATGATATATGTTTCTTCTATTTTCTTGGTCTTACTGGATTCCAGGACAAGAATTCATCTTGTCTGGTTGAATATCCGGCTTCATGCTGTTTACGCAAAAGTGGTATCTCCTTCTTTCTATTTCGCCCGAATGGGTCAGAGGGGATTGCAAATTTCATTGTTATGATGACTGAACTCATGCATTCACAACCTAAAAATGTCATATTTCTGTTGCAGATATTGCTAAGAAAACATACCCTGTCATCGACATGCGTCAGAAGCAGAGATGCATCATTGAATTCGTGGCAAAAACGTATTGAGAATGGTGGTGATTGCTTGCTTGTACTTGTACTTGTAGCGGCATTCACCTAGGATAGGTTCAGCGGGTTCCAGTGGTGTTAATTGCATCTTGCGTCAAAGCCATCCACCCTCGTCGGTCAATAACAGAGTCAGCAGCATGATTCAGATGTTCACGATCCAGCCCTTCATGATCCAGCCATTCATGATTCAGTGACAGACACCAAAAACACAAAGATTGGACACAATCTCCATATCTGCCTTGAATGTTGCGAGCCAAGTCTTAAGTTGACCACTTTGGCGCTTCTTCTAACCAGTCGGTGCATTGGGTGCCACCAATAGACAGATGAACTTATCTCCCTGCGGCGCAAGACATGACCAAACCACCGGAGTTTACTTTTTCAGCAGGGAGTGGTGACTACATGGAAAAATAAATTCTGGAGCACAAAAGGTTGCTCGTTTTATGGTGCCATTCCCGTCTTTATAGTTCTTCAACTTTTTGAGTTAAAACAATGGGAGGACTTACTTTTGGAACGACCCTCATATTTACAGACATTGTAAACGTTCAAGATCCTCAATTGCAATATTACGATCTAAGAGTTAAAAACCAAACTGAAACTAAAACTCTAAAACAAAATAAGTTTAATTTATAAACAATTGTGTCAATCATTTTATGTTCTGATACAATTGAATGAGTTTTAGTCAAAATGTCTGCATTTTGTATGTTTTAATGCATTTCTGCTGTTTAAACAAACACTGATATACAAAATTATAATGCTATGTATTTATTGCTGGTGCCAATAAATAAGTAGGACTGAGTGATAAAATACGACACGTACACACAAATTTAATAAGATGGCTTGCTCAAACCTGATTACCAGTCGACTGACTATCTCAATTTCAGGTTGATGATAATTGTATAACAATTTGTTACACTGATGCATCCATCTGCAAATCGGGATTTTGCCTTTACTGTCAATATAAACATGCATGCAGCTAACCTATGGATAAGGTAGTTTCCATTCAATCAACAATTATTTTATTTCCAACAATCCAGCGTGTGTATTCTGGTCAGGTGGTTTAAACTCAATCAACAATTATTTTATTTTTGACAATCAATCAGGTTGTTTCTTCCAGCCAAGTGCATGTCTGTGTCAAGTATGTTTACTCTTCCTAGGTGATCTTTTAGAATGTCCAGTCCAGATATTCAACAGATATATATATATATATATATATATATATATATATATATATATATATATGTACACCCACATATAGTAGTAGTGTGCGGGTGTACATGCCTATATGTTTACATATGCGAGTGTGTTCGTGGGGTACGTGGGTGTCCAATTCAAAGTTTTATTAAATACTTGGTTTTGAATAGAGGTCACACAAGTTGCTGACTATTCCAAGTCAAAAATGTTGGAAGGGTCATATTCAAATAGATCTTAACCTTATTGCCTATACCTGTGCCCCTCCTGCTGCTAACCCTACCCGTCCTACACTCATGTTTCCATCATTCACACTGAGAAAGACCGCAGGATTGGTCGAAAATTATGTACTTTTGAAAGAAACATTCTCGTTTTTTTTTTTCCAAAGACTTTTTGTATTCCTACATGTCAACACATAGGAAATAAATACAGAAAAGATATAAATATTTATATATTTTTCGTACTGATTTTATATATATATATATATATATATATATATATATATACATATATATATACTTAAGCCGAAAAACAAATTTTAACTGATAAAACAATGCTATTAGAATAAAAATATCTCTACCTAATTAAGGGGGAAAAAAATTAGAATAAGTTAAAAGGATAAAGAGTAAAGTTACATAAGGATTTTATTACATTATCAAGTCAATAAGAGTTACTGAAAGTGGAATAGGGAAGAAACTTATTTAGGTCATTGCATTTCAAAGCTAAATGCTTCTCGTCAAAAGAGTAGAGAAAGACGACATTATACAAATATATGGGTAAAAAGAGAAAATCCGCTTTAAAAACTATATATATTTATTTTTATTTATAGTATTTTCATTTTAAGGATGGCAGACATGTTTCTAAAAGCTCTGTGAATTCAACTTATTTTTTTGTATGTGTTTAATTCAATTTAAAAAAAAAAAAGATGGTGCATAAAGGAAAAATATCTCAATTACAAAATATTTGTAGAATTTGTTGTTTTGTACGTTTTTCATTACCTCTCACTATTCTTTTTTCTTTTTAGTCAGGGTTGGCCATTTTTTTAGTGTTGTTTTCATTCCAAACAAGGCACAGTGCCACTTAGGATTAAGGGGCTACTATTTAGGGCCATATCTACAGGGACATGGTATAGGGACTTGAGCAACAAGATGTCTGTTCACACTACACTTGAACTTCTGCATGTCAGTACAGTCAGGGAAGCAGGGAACAGGAGGGAATTCCACAGTCTAGCATTAAGGGGTTACTAATAAAGGCCAGATTTACTGGGATACTATGTAGGGAGTTGACCAGCGAGATATATGTTCACATTACACTGGAACTTCTGAATGTCAGTACAGTCAAGGAAGCAGGGCCTGGGAGAGAATTCCAAAATCTACCAGTTCAAGAGAAGAAGCTATTTGAGAACAAGGCTTTATGGCATCTAGGGATCTCTAATGTAGGGGTAGGATTTTTCTGCTTGTCAGGTTTGTTGGAGATATTTACGTCGAGGTGGTACTAGTGCTTTGAGTTTGTCCGAGCACTTACCATTAAAGTACTTGTAAAACAGGCACAGAGATGCTACATTTCGGCGAGGGGACAGTGGTTGGAATTTGGTCGACAGTGCAGGACCTATCATAGTGTCGACTCTTCTTCACCCTATCCAAGAGCGAGAGACTTCCATATATTCCATACATGAGCCAATAGTGGCTTTGTAGAGATACAGGATACTTTCAGGTGCGAGTAATCTTCTAGCACAGTAGAGAGAGCCCACTTTCCTCGCAACAGTTGTTGGTGATTAGCACAATGTATTTGTTTCAATTCATGTTGCTCTCCCATCACTAGCAAAGATAGAGATGATGAATAAAATGGCCCTTCTTCAAATTTAAGTTATTTTCTTTTTGTTGTACTGCTTTTGATTCTGGAATAGGAATGCAGAGAGAGAGAGAGAGAGAGGGGATGGTAAAAGACCCCTCTGTTGTGGTTGAGCATTGAAGACACGGGATATGTCTGTTGGGGGGGGGGGCATAAATCCCCCAAAACAAATAAATAAAAAGAAATACACTAACAAAAAATGTAAAAGAAACTTTTGTTTATTTTCGTTAAAAGAAAAGAAATGACTTTTTTAGTGTGTGCAAAGGTGGCAGTCTGTATGAAAGAAGGAACAGAGGAAGAAGATGAAGAGAGCGTGAGAGAAAGAGTCTGACTAAGTGTTGTGGTAAAGTGAGAGAAAAAGAGAGTAAAGCAATGTACTTGCAACTTGTCTTTCTGCTGGTCTGATGTCCCTCTCTGATGAGAGAAGTTCTTCTTGACGTTTACATTTCTTTTGAGGCTCCCAGAGGCTTGCAAAAAATAAGTTTTTTAAATCGAGCCCTGATTGGTCAAAAATCCCTATTTTTGACGAAAAAACGTTCTTTTAACTACGTCGGCCATATCTCAAGCATCCTGTTCTTTTTTTTACCCATGAGGTTAGGTGTGGGTGAATGCTGTAATTCCCGCGCAAATGAATTTATAAATTTTAATGTGTATGTGTGTGTGCGTGTGTGTGTGTGTGTGTGTGTGTGTGTGTGTGTGTGTGTATGTGTGTGTGTGTGTTAGAAAAGTAAAATAAGAAACAGCACACGTCTTAATTTTGTTTTGTGACTTGTTGATTTGCATTTCATGACAGAAATATATTTGATAGTGACTGACATTCAGAGTGTGGCCTCCCAAGTATGGACCTCCCGTGTGGACGTTCCTCTTAAAGGGGAGATGATGCAACACATGACCCTGATTAGCAAAAACTTTCACTCCGATCCTTTCTTACCTAAAAAGAAAGAAGACGGCATCAATCACGTTTGTAGATGACAAGACCAAAAGAATCTTTACTTACTGATTGTACCAAATCTTTTGAAGTTCGTACATAATCGGGTTGATGCTGAATAGACATTTTTTATTGAATTCTTTCATCTCAATATAAATATCATGCCATGGAACGGGAGCGCGGATGACTCTGAAAATTACACAAATCAAACAAAATTAACAAAAGTGTAAAGTAAATTAGTATACTTAACAATTGTGTAAACTAAATTACTATACTTAACAAACGTGTAAACTAAATTACTATACTTAACAAATGTAAAAACTAAATTACTATACTTAACAAATGTAAAACCTAAATTACTATACTTAACAAATGTGAAAACTAAATTACTATACTTAACAAAAGTAAAAACTAAATTAGTATACTTAACAAATGTGAAAACTAAATTAGTATACTTAACAAATGTGAAAACTAAATTGCTATACTTAACAAATGTGAAAACTAAATTACTATACTTAACAAATGTGAAAACTAAATTACTATACTTAACAAAAGTAAAAACTAAATTACTATACTTAACAAATGTGAAAACTAAATTACTATACTTAACAAATGTGAAAACTAAATTACTATACTTAACAAATATAAAACTAAATTGCTATACTTAACAAATGTGAAAACTAAATTACTATACTTAACAAATGTGAAAACTAAATTAGTATACTTAACAAATATGAAAACTAAATTGCTATACTTAACAAATGTGAAAACTAAATTACTATACTTAACAAATGTGAAAACTAAATTACTATACTTAACAAATGTGAAAACTAAATTGATATACTTAACAAATGTGAAAACTAAATTACTATACTTAACAAATATAAAACTAAATTAGTATACTTAACAATTGCATAAACTAAATTAGTATACTTAACAGTTATGTAAGGTAAACTAGTATATTTAATAATTGTGTAACCTTAATTAGTATAACATACTTTAGGGTAATTGTGCCAACTCCGGGGTAATTGCGCCAACAAGCTAAAAATGCTCCTTTGGCAACCACGGATATAAAGAGCACTTTTTAGTTGGCGCAATTATCCCAAACAATAGCGTAAACAAGTGTTATTGTCTTAAAAGACTGAAAAGAAATAAGGCAAACATACAGTGATGATCATATTTATTGGCACGGTAAAATAAAAGTTAAATTTTGTCTAATAAATTCTAAAAAAGGGATTAAATTAAAGAAAATAACAAAGTATATTATGTATTTTTAACTGGCCTTTCCGATGCAGCAATCGGATTTTAGAAAAAATGAATAACAAAGGAACAACAAACATAATTGCAAAAAACCCTTGTTCAAAATTATTGGCACGATTTATTTAATAATCAATTGTATAGCCTTTGGCCTTGATTACCTTCCTCAGTCGCTTTTCATAGTTTACAACCAAGTTGTTGCACTCTTCAGTAGTAATTTTAGCCCACTCTTCCTGACAATAATCCTCCAATTGAATAAGATTCTTAGGCTTCCTTTGCATTACCCTCAATTTTAATGTTCTCCATAAATTTTCAATTGGATTAAGGTCTGGGCTTTGTGATGGCCACTCCAAAACATTAATATGATTGTCCTCAAGCCATTTCTTAGTCAGTTTAGCCGAATGCTTTGGGTCATTATCTTGCATGAACCACCAACGACGACCAAGTGAGAGCTCTTTAGCAGAGTCTTTCAGGTTTTCATCCAATATTTTAACATAATCTTCCTTTTTTATGCTACCTGTGACCTTAACAAGTCGCCCTGGTCCAGAGGCAGCAAACGATCCCCAAAACATCAAACTGCCTCCACCGTGCTTCACTGTGGCTATGGTGTTCTTAGGCAGGAAAGCTTCGCCAGATTTTCTGTAAATATAAGACACTTTATTATGGCCAAATAACTCTATTTTCGTTTCGTCAGTCCATAGAACACGTTTCCATAATGCAACATCTTTATCAATATGACGTTTTGCAAAGGCTAGCCTTGCTTTCAGGTGCATAGGCTTCAATAAGGGAGTCTTTCTCGGACGACATGCTTTTAAACCAGCTCTCTTCAAAACTCTACCAACTGTATGTCGAGATACATTCACTCCAGAGGTGCTCTGTTCATCAACAATCTCCCCAACAGAGATCCTTGGGTTTTGTTTTACTTGTCGAACAATTTTCCGTTCATCTCTTGGGGAAAGAATCCTTTTTCTCCCTCTACCCTCTAAACTCATAACGTGGCCTTGCGATTTGAACTTGTTTATTATGGCTCTAACAGTGGATTTGGGAAGGTTTAGCTTCTTTGAAATCTTATCATAGCCCTCCCCATTGGTATGGCATGCTACAACAAGCTTCCTGACGTCTTCGCTGTGTTCCTTAGTTTTAACCATGGCGATTGAAAATTATAATTTAGTCACTTATAATAGTTTAAATAAATCGCTATCTAAAAATTATCTGAAAAAAATTATTCACTGAATTATCGTTAAACAAGCATAATATGGCTATAAAAAAGTTCAGAAAGCACATAAACCGGAAATTGATTGATATTATACTGATACTAAAAGAAAAACAAAGCCGTGCCAATAATTTTGAACAAGGGTTTTTTGCAATTATGTTTGTTGTTCCTTTGTTATTTATTTTTTTCTAAAATCCGATTGCTGCATCGGAAAGGCCAGTTAAAAATACATAATATACTTTGTTATTTTCTTTAATTTAATCCCTTTTTTAGAATTTATTAGACAAAATTTAACTTTTATTTTACCGTGCCAATAAATATGATCATCACTGTATATATTTACTAAAATTACAAAAATAATAAGTTATCAGAGACTATTTTTGGATTGTAGATAATAATTTTCTATCCATAGTGTCGAGAAATGTCCATGTAGTGATGCAATAAGGTTGATCACCATAGCAATAAGATAATATTGGATTAACAAGATAATCCTGATTTTAATGCCATTAGTCAGAAATCACACACGAGTCAAGAAAATCAACCATTTCAAAAAGATGAAAATAAGAATTTATTTTTCGAAAATATATTGAAAAAGAAATATATTTCAAAGATTAGAATCTAACTCCATAAACTTAAAAATTGTGTGATTTAAATAAAAAATACTTAACAATTGTGCAAACAAATGTACGCTTAAAAGGCTGAAACGAAATAAAATAACAAAAGTATGTAGGTGGCAAAGAGGTGGCAAATTGTAGATTCTTTAGTGTCCTTGAACAAAAACCTGATAGAGAAGGAGAATTAGAAGTGTAGTAATTACGCTCCGTTTGTCTTGGAGGTAAGACGTAAGCATGGGTGGTGGTGGTGGTACGCTAGGGGTGGTATCAAGTCGTCTGGAAAGACATTTTTTTAAAAAAAACTACAAATCGCTGATGTGTTGGGTAATCTTCACATCTCGGCTATTGTGGGTGCCACCAATATCCTTAGAAAACCCCTTGATCTTTGAAATTCCTGGTTTGGGGCCAGGATTGAGAGATAGTCATTTGAGAATTAAACCCATCTCTTTTCAGGGAGACGTTATCAAATGAAACCAGGATTATCATTTTACCTACATTTTCAACAGTGCTGGTACCAGAGTATATCTATTTCGATCTTTACATAGCTTCTACTGCTTTATGGTCAACAAGAAGGAAAGTAGGTGCGTAATGTGTGAAGAAAAATGCTCTACTTAATAGTTGCATGAGAGAGTAAGTAACTATGATTAATGTACTTACGTTTTTTGTTGTTATTTTGTTTTTGCTAAAAAACATTGTAAAATACGTAAAGTAACGAAACTGTGAGAGAAACGTCATTTTGTAAGAAATGAAAGAAGCCATAGCAGACTTTTATGACGATTTATGGCAATGGCATGACTCGACCTTTACAAACGGCTTTCACGATTAGACGAAGTAATTGAAACGTAAAGCGAATTAATCACAGCTGGATTGGATATATGTCGACATGCAATTGACAGTTAAACTTAATAGAAAAAAAGGTTTTGCCGTATAAAAATTCGATGCAAGTCCAAAACTGCAATTCTGGTGGTAATTAAAAATAAAGAAAATGCAGAAAAGTCTGTATGATGTACGTACAAGTCACGGAACGAATGTAAAATCTTTTAAAAAATCATGTAATTTGATCAAGTAAGTTTTTTATTCAAGAAAATAAAATTTTACTAGTTTCTGATAAGGGAGAAATACGAGAAATGGACAGGGGCAGACAACTCATCTTATACTTTTGTTTCCCTTTGTTTCTTTTAAGGGCAGATAAACTTTATTTCTTTGTTTTGTTTTTTAAAGTAGATAATTTAAAATTAAAAAATGATATTAACTTATGAACATGTTTTTTTTTTTTGGAGGGAGTGGGGCTTTTTTAAATAGACATTTTTTTCAGAAAGCAAAACAACAAAATTAACACAACGTTTGTTCGAAGCGTCAGTTTATATAAGTTTAAAACAAAATTTGAAGAAAATTAAAAAATAAATGAAAAAAAATGTCTATTATGCGCTAAAAAGTATAAAATTTAAATTTCTTAAATAGAAAGAAAACTATTTGATTAATTTTTGTGATTTGTGGAATATATTATCTTCACTCTCATCTTTATTTCGTGATAAATATGTAAGGGATAAAGGTTTTTTCTTTTTGTTTTATCTCCATAAGTGCGTTTCTAGAACTGCAAATTCTTTTAATTGCAGAGGAAATTAAAAGCTAAAAAGATTCTGCCATTTTGTTTCATTGTAAAAGTAAAAGAAAGGAAATAAGTAAAAAGGGTTTCAAGAGAAATCATTGTCTGATTTTATTGTTTACTAGTATATATATATATATATATATATATATATATATATATATATATATATATATATATATATATATATATATATATATATATATATATATATATAAATTCATTTAACATCACTTGTTTAAAAACTCGATCTTCAAAGACAAGCTTCAAGCAATCAAGCAACTGAAGACTATTTGTGACAAAACACGAGACGGCAGTTACAAGTTAGCCATCATTTATTACCAAATTCCTCAACTCATAGCGACACCTAATGTAAAGTATTTTGAACTCTCACGGTTTAAATAAATAAACTTATTTTCGTTTTTAAGGACAACTGGTGTAGTTTAATAATAATTAAAAATAATTTAAATTAAATATAAATTAAATTAATCAACTTTGAATAATATTTCTAAATAGAACAATGAAGACAATTTTATTACCACACATAATTAGTTTATTATAAAAATAGAATTTTTTAATGTAATATGCAAATGACGTTATTCTTTGAATGTAGATTCCCTACGAATAAATTGTATATATAGAAATCATGCTGAAATATAAATGTGTAAATATCTGTTTTTAGCATGAAAATTAATTTGTGAAACAGTGTAGCTTTTATACATATTAATCAAATTGTGAACAAACAAACAGACATGGATTACGACTTTATTATAATACAAGCAAGAACGTCTGGACGGTCCACAGAGTTGTATAACAATGCAGATAGATTGATTTAAAGAAGAAAAACTTTAAGTTATTTGAACTGAGAAGAAAACAGTTTTTAAATTATTATTTAAATTATTATGTTGTTTGTTTCTATTCATTACGGTAGGAGATGTTTTGTTATTTTTACTTTAAAAAGTGTCGAATAAGAAAAAATAGTTTTGCTGTATAAATGGGAAAATCAAAAACTTTAAAGACACGTCGCCATTTTTGTTTTATTTTAAAACGAAAACAAAAGAAGGAAAGAAAATAAGTAAAAGAGGTCTCATGTTTCTGAATTTTTTAGATGAGGATTGATTATTCGTATTATTTGGATTTTTCAGACTACTGTTCTCACCTAGAGCTTAAGTTCACAACGTTTCAACCTATGTAACTTTCAACCTTCTTCGGGTGTATCTTGTCGAACTCGGGAATCTTTCTGTTGAATCTGCACGGAATTTCAAACCGAACTCTTTATTTAATCCACAAAGGTAGCGTGCTCTCATTTTGTAGCCATGACTTGGTAGAAGTCCTAAGTACTTTACAATTGTATTTTGAGTGTTGCTCGCTCTGAGTGTAACTTTATAACTGATTTTTACCAAGTACTGTCCACTACACCAAGGGTCCTTTCGTAAAATACAGTTAAGTTACACTCTTCTAGAGGTTAAATGTTCAATTCTCAATGTAGACGATACTCAAAATACAATTGCGAATTACTTAGAACTTCTACCTAGTCATAGCTGACGGAATGAGAGCATGCTATCCTTGTGGATTAATTAAAGGGTTCTGTTCGAAATTCCGTGCAGATTCCTGCGTTCTACAAAAAGATTTCCGAGTTCAATAAGACATACCTAAAGAATGTCGGAGGTTACATTGTCCGAAACGTTGTTCTAATAACACTCAAGATGAGAACAGTAGTCTGAAGAATCCAAATAATACGTATAACTAATCATCATTTCAAAAATTAAAAATCCTTTTCTCATTTACTGTTAATGAATTGATTTAAATAAGGAAAAAATATTTGAACTGATAAAGGAAACCGTTTCTAAAATGCTTCATTGAATAAATATCTTTGTTTCTATTCATTATAGTAACTATTTAAAAAAAAAGATTATTTAAAAAAATGTCCATGCTCTAACCTCTGAGGGAAAGAGTGAGGTATCCAATCTATATGAAGCCGGGCTTTCTCTTTCGGGTCCTTCAAGATGTAATCCACTGCAAATGAGAGAAGACGATCATTTACAAGTCGTAATCATAATTGTTAGTCTCAAAGGTTATTAGTTTTTTGTTGTTGTTGTTTTTTTTTCTTTTGTTTCTTGTAAGTCTATTATAAGAAATTCAGGAATAATTAACACACACACATAATACACATATACGTATACAAACGCATAGAAACACACACAATACAGAGGGACGGCTAGTATATGACGTGGCATAATGGAGTGTGCATATATCTCCACTGGACGATCTGTAAAAACGTTGAATATTGAATGCAGCAGCAAGTCCTGTGAACATGTTTACCAGAAAGAACAGTTGGAAATAAGTCATACACCATTCACTATAACTACGTAATCTCTACAGCTACGTACCTTGAAAACAGAGCTATAAAACCTGACATAGTGATATGGGCCAAAAAGGAGAAGAAAAAACAACCTTAGTAGAAGTTAGTGTCCCCCAACGACGTGGGGTTCAAAAGAGATGAGAGGGAAAAGATAACGAAATACCAAGGTCTTATGTGTGCCATGAAAAGGAACTAGAATCTTAAGCAGGATTTCTTTCATTCTAGTAATTATAGGAGCGACTGGATTCATGATAAAGAATTTCAAATACTATCTGGCAAAGATACCCGGTGAACCAAGTGCAAGAGAGAGTCAAACAATTGCACTTTTTGAGACGGTCAGAATATTTAACAGATCAATTAGTTGGAATAAATGAGATAACGGTTGAATGTTTGTCATCCAGTGTATGGCTCATCCTCAGCTTGAACGAACTGATAAGAAAATTGTAAAGAAATACATACACACACATACATATATACACATATACACACAGCCACGCACATACATACATACATACACACACTCATACATACATATACATATACGTATACATAGTACAGAATAAGTCATGATAAAAATGAAAATGGACAGATTAAAAAAACAAAAAATTGAAGTTAGATATTTAAATGTTTCTTTTGGGTCCTTAAATTGATATGAAAAGGAATTAATGAGGAGAAGAGTGCGTATAATGATCAATACGAGAAGGAGGGGGAGAAGGAGAAGGGGAGTAAATGGGGAAAATGTGGTCACTGTTCTTATAGGAGTTTTTGAGTTCGCGTTGACTTATTATTTTGATATAGACTTTGAAACGATTTTCATTAGTCGAAAATACTTTGACGCGTTCCTGTGAAAACTTACTTTTGGAAGTGACAAAAAGAGCGAATATAAACGAAGCGGAAAAAGTAAGATAGTATCAATTAGAACCATTTGCTTTTAAGCATTCGTCAGAATCATTTCACGATTAAGCTGCTAAACCCTTCTTAAAAAAAACATTTTTTTCAGGTTTGATCCTTTTTCTGCTTTAATTCTTTTAGGAAAAATGTTTATTTTTGGCTTTATTCACTATTTTTATTTTTTGTTTTCTGGTGTCTTTGCGATCTCCTGACACTTTTGTTGGTTTCTACCAACTTTTATCCAATAAAATACAAATGGATAAACATGAAGCATTCTTGATTAACGCTGCCAAAACCTAAAATGCCTCCCGTTTTAGCCGCTTAAATCAAATCGAGCCACGTAGTTGTCCGGAAAACCCTACAGGTTATCTTCAATAAGTTTTCACACTTTTATTTGTATAGGCGTTTAAATTATAATCACAGACTCTTGAAAATTCAGTATGCTGTCGTTACACATCTTATGAGATGACTGACCAATTTTTAGGATTTCAACTTCAAATGAACAGCTACAGTAGGAATTGGAATACACCCTACTAAAGCCTGGTTGTTACAGCTGGTGAATTTCAAAAATGCAATCTGGACGTTAGGACACTTTTAGAAGAACGATATGTAATAAAATTCTGTTTAAACTTGGAAAAAATGCCACAAAAACGTATGGAAGGTTTCAAATTGCTTTTAGACTATCTTGCATGAATTTAGCATCAGTTTTTGGGTGGCATAAGAGATTCAAGGAAAGCAGGGAATCTGTGAGGGATGACGAGAGGTATGGGGGGAGTAAGGAAGTCAGAACACCAGAGTTGATTGGCAAAATAAAGAATTTCATGGATAAGGGCCGTCATATAGAATGTGTGTCGATAGAAACAATAAGTGCACAGTTTGATGTCAGTGTGGGAACTGTACACACAATTATTTGCAAGGAACTGAAAATGTGGAAGATTTGTGCAAATGTACAAGTCCGCAACTTCATCTTTATCACAGATTATTTGACCAAGATGGGCATCAAGGCATTTCCTCACTCTCTCTATAGTCTATACCTTGCTTCCTGTAACTTTTGGTTATTCCCTAAGCTCAAGGAAAACCTTAGAGGTTGTTGTTATGAGACAATTGAGGAGATACAAGAGGCTGTGACGAGGGTCATTGACATGCTCACACAAGAGGACTTCCATGGGGTCTCCCAGAAGTTGTTGGAACAGTACAAGTGCATTGCAGCCAGAGGAGATTACTTCGAGGAGGACCAAAGTTTCATATGTGTACTATCAATAAAAGTGTCCATATGAAAAAAGTCTGGAATCTTATTGAAGGCACCTCTTACATTCAAGAATTTTACTCAAACAGAAATAAAACATGATATTTCGAATTTTCTGGTTTGTGCTTGTTTTAGTATTGACATGATCAAATTCCGCAGCACAAGTAAAAAATGTATCTTCACAGTTCTCATAATTCACACAGTGACTAAATCATTATTTGATTCTACAAGATAAATGTAAACTACTACATTCACATGAATTAAATATTTTATTTATATCGGAAATTGTGTCGAGTGCCTTTAATATTCCTATTACTATTGCTACTACTTCTACTGCTGCTACTGCTATTAATACTATTACTACGATTACTGCTGTTATGATCATCAGCATCATTTAATTCTCATTCTGACATGGGGCATCAACACAGCTTTGCGAGTTTCGCTTCTGGATCCTTTCACAGCAGCATTTTCATTTCTTTTTTTTTCTAGGGGTATGCACATTTTCTTTTAATTATTATAATTATTTAATTATTAACGGTGGTCTACCTTCAAAATTTAACGAACTAACTTAACTAGTTCCTAAAACAAAACATAACATAACAAAACAAAATTACCTAAGTTTAGAAGGATTCCTGCTTCATTACAATAGTTTCAGGGTTGATTAAAATATTTCTTCATTAACGGTTTTTTTTTCATTTATTACCTTCCTTTATTTGGGGAAACATGCACATGTTTGTCCATTATGCACATTTATTTAGCGTTAACGTGCTTTTCAGTATTTCTTTTCATTGATGAGGGACATCAATTCTTTACTTACTGACCTCTTTATGAAATAAAACAAAACAAATTTAGCTGAGTCTACGACAATACGCTAGATAGCCATAGTTTCAATTGTTTTTGAGAGAAGGGATATTTTTACGAATCTGTTCTGGTTTTATATCAACTTTCCACCAGATAACGCCGGTACACAAGTCCTTCTAGTAAATTAATATAGATGAAAATTAAATTCTAATTTACAAATAAAATGTAAAAAATAATCTGATTTCTTTCTTTCAAATCGTAACGAGCTTACATCAACGAACATTTTCTAATTATGTTTTATGAGGTACAAGTTTGAACAATCCTTCTTGGTTATTATTATTTACAAGGTTTCAGCCAATGTCACCTCCGACCTTCTTCGGGAATCATTCTGTCTAAATGGAATTTAAAAGTTAGCCTTTTATTTAACCCCAAGAGTATATCTCGTTTCGTCAGCAATTACTGGGTAGAAATCTAAATGCTTAATATCGCCCGTACTGAAGATTGAACCTTCAAGCTCTAGAAGACTGCCATTTAGAACTGACTAGCAAAATTACTCAGCATTGCCCGGGACATAGATGTAACATATTCTATTAAAACTTCTATCTCTTCTCTATCTTTCTCGCTTTCCCCTTCCCCGGAAACCTCCCTCTCCCCCCCCCCTCTCTCTCTCTCTCTACCCACGTCCAACTCTGCCAAATCTATTTCTCTTTCTGGACACACATACAACTCTACTTTATACAGATTCATCGAGAAACGAGTCGGCATAAAAGAATTATCCCCTTAATAAAAAATCAGGGTTACTTCCTTTTAGTTAGTACATATTCCAGCTGGAAGAAACGACCCTCTCCCTGACAAAATTTGCGCCAGGTTAGGATGAAAGAATGAATGTTTTTTTTTACTAAATTTTAGATATTATTCATTCGGGGCAACGCCAATCAAGAAAACATAAATTTTCTGGGTATTTGTTTTGTTCTTCTTTTGTATTTTTTTTATTTTTTATTTTTTACTTTTAGCCAGACATACAAACATATGCACAGTCATACAAACATATGCACAGACAACTTCCTGTTATATTTTAGATTATTACTCAACACAATTCCTGTATGAATTTTGGTACTTTTAAACTTGTTCTCTTGAGTTCAACAGAACACACTAAGACTGGAGGTTACATCGGTCAAAACGTTTTAAGAATAACACTGAAGCTGAGAACAGGAGTCTGATTAATTCAAATCATCCAAATTATTAATCCTCATATCAATAATATTGAAACTGTTGTCGTTTTGCAGGCCGATAATAATCAAGGCAAACACACAGTGATATAGTTAACAAAAATGTATTAGCTAAAGTATTGGATATTGACCGGGCAATGCCGAAACGTGTGCTGATTGACGATTATTATAATCATTCAAGGCAAAAGGTTTTGTTAGCTAAAATACGTTTTAGAATAATCAAAATAGTTAAAATAAATATTTATTTATCTTAATTTAGGAATGTTAACTTAAAAAGTTTATCATAAAAATTTAGTTGAAAACTTATAAATAATAACATGTAAAAACATCAGGTGATTGTCTTAGTGACATATATTAATGACGTCATTTAGAGGGGGTGATGGTCTGTTTGAGATACGTGGAAATTAGTTAAAGTCAGTCGGAATCGGGAGAGAAAAAGAGACGTTCGACAAATTGTAATGGCTCCGAGTAGAGGGTCAGAAATGGCGACGTAAAGGAGCGTAAGACCAGCGTTGCAACTTTCCAAGAGGGAGGGGAAACACTCTGGGATGAAAAGTTGCCGAAAATAAAACTTGAGCTTTTGTCGTTCTTGTGGAGAATTTTCATTACAGCTTCTGTCAAGACAAGACACAAGATGGACCAGATATGTTTCCCGATTGGCCAGATGTGGAAATCCCAAATAAATGCTATTCGCACTTGTGTTGTAAAGGTATTTATGTATCTTATTGTTCCGTCATGAACTGTATTTAAATGCACATACGCACACAACAAACTGTAGATTAGACGATCACACGTATATATAAACTCACATAGAATTACAGCACTAGATGGTCATAGCTGCACTAGACGATAATAGAAACAAATGAATATATACACGATTTACATCCCCACATGTTATACAGACTCCCACAATATTACAAAAAGTATGTTACAGAAGTACACGTCATCATTCTAGGACCATAATTGCCACGAATTGAGACACAATAACATGTTAGTGTAACTATAGTGATAGTTTCTGGGGAAGTTCATTATTCCTGAAATAGGTATATTAGGTATATCAGGTTAGCCCATAACAGAAATATAACAATTCAAGTCAAATAGAAATAGCCACTTTTCACCGGAACAAGAATGTAGAAACTTACCGATTGCCTTCCGTAGGCTGAACTCATAATTCTCATTCACTTCCGTTTGTAGTTCTTTCCTCAAGTTGCTTAACATTAAACTGTTTAAATATTTGTCTGGAATCAATTTATGGATTTTGTTCTGCCATTCTTTTGGCGAAACAGCCAACATGCTCGACTTGATGCCATGATCAATATAATAATAATATCTCTGAAATGTTAAAAATTACATTTTATCCGAGTTTGGTGAAAATCCAAAAAACTTTCAGTTATAAATATTTAAAGCACGTGTAAAGGAAACAGTCGATAAATTAAGTTTTTCCTTGCCAAACACAAATAAGAAATTTTAAAATGTTTTCGTTTTTTTTTCTATCATTTTCATCGTAATGAAATTATTTTTGTATTGTTTGGATTATTCGAATTACTATGCTCGTTTTGTTATTTTCACATTATTTTCCGTGGATGTAATGTTCTTCACTAGTATTTTGTCGAACTCTGAAATTTTTCTGTTAAATTCGGTAATTTCTATTATTTAATTCGTGTGGGCAAAAATCTTAAGTAATTTCGTAATTGAATTTTCTTAGAAAAATTTCTAGAAGAATGTCACTTACAACTCAATGTTATCTTTATCCGTTACACCAGAATTGCAGACAATTCTAGTATGAATTTTAGGAGCCTTATATATAGCTATATTATACTATAGACTTGTGTGTGTGTGTGTGTGTGTGTGTGTGTGTGTGTGTGTGTGTGTGTGTGTGTGTGCGTGCGTGCGTGTGTGTGCGTGCGTGGGTGTGTACTAGCAGAGGTGACAGAATCAATAATTGTATCGGAATCGGAAAAATATTGGAATCATCTCATGAATATATATATATATATATATATATATATATATATATATATATATATATATATATATATATATACTCATGACCAAAAAAAAAAAAAAAAATGGGCCAAGAGTGAAAGAAGGAAGAAATCGATTTTTCAATATTTTTCCATGAATTTTTGCTAATTTTAACTGAAAACTTCTATTTTCCAGATCATTATTATTATAGCATATAATAATAAGTGAAAAAATGAATCCCCAAAATGGTAAGACCGCATCTTAGCGGGGATATAAAAAACCGAATTGCAGGATTAAGGCAGTCCGAAATGACTTACAAGCAGATTTTTTTATATTTTAAGAAAGGAAAATGTGAAAACATCTATTTCTGCGAATTATTTAAAGGTTCAAAGTCGAACGCTTGGTAAAAGGGAAATCTGGATCTGGTCGCCCTAGAGCATCCACTTTGAAGGACGACCACAGTCTTAAATTAACTGTTTTGAAGGATCGAAAGAAAATTTATGCTGACCATAGCAAAGAATTAAAACAGGGACTGGAAAATCTCTTTCTTGATATGCAATATCTAGACGAATGAAAGAAATGTGATTTTCTTCTAAAAGGCGTGCAAAGAAGCCATTTTTATCTAAGAAGAACATCAATGATAAAAAGAGATTTTTCTCGTGTAATGGCAGGAAGGATACAAACGGGTTCAGCAATGTTTTCCGGTTAGATAGAATCAAGATTTTTTTCTTGTTAGTGATGCTCCCGATGCTTCTGAACGGTGCAATCGAAGAACTGGAACATGATTCTCGCCAAGTTGCATAAAATGACAGTTAAACACGAGAATGAAGGGATAATGGTATGAGGAACTTTTACTGCAGCAGGAGTTGGGGAACTTATTAGATGTGAGAAGTCAATCAATGCAAAGGAATACATTCGAATGTTAGAAACAGGACTGTTACCAAGTATCCAGAAGTTGGGAATATCCCAGAACATTATTTTTCAACATAATAATGCCCCTGCACACACTGCTAAAGTCACAAAAAAATGTTTTTCTGATAATTCAATTAATGTGATATATTGATATGAATCTTTTTAATATTATTTTACTTCAGTTTATTTTTATCAAATAAGTCTGTAAAAAATGAACGAAATTAATCAGTTATTTGGTTTCTAAGAAAATTTTAATAAATTGCGTTCTTTCCATTGTTTACTTCAAATTATGTATAAATAACATATGGTTATATTTTTTCCCCTTTTAGCTTTTTTGAGTTCGACAAGATACACATGAAGAAGATCCAGGGTTACATTAATCGAAATGTTGTGCGAATAACACTCAAGATGAGAGCAGTAGTTTGAATAATCCAAATAATCCGAATTATTAATCCTCATCTCAAAAATTCATAAGCATTTTATTTTTAGTCAATCATTATTATTTACGTGCATTGATTAATCATTTTAATAAATGTGTTTTTAAAACTCACCTTAAGATCTTGTTCTGATGGTTCACCTACCACTTGTTTTTGCTCATCTTCAATCTGTTTCATAATCATCAGCTGCTGATGAGGGGATAAAGGGGGACCTTCACGTTTCACAATTCTGCACAGAAAACAAAAAAGAAAACAATTTAGACAGGAAAATACAAATATTTAGGTTCAATATGACATATTTAAAAAAGAAAATGAGAAAAGAAGCACTACTCTCAGGCTAGCAAATGCCTACATCTCCTTTTCTCTGACCAACGATTAGTTCTATGAAGGCAACAAAAAAAGTAACTTCAAGTCAAAAATTAACTATTTTATTTGTTTTTGAAATACCATGTTTACAAGGAAAAAATTGTACTCGTTAACTCTGCTTTCTCATCCCTTCCCCCCTCTCTCTCTCTCTCTCTCTCTCTCTCTCTCTCTCTCTCTCTCTCTCTCTCTCTCTCACTGCTTCAAACATGTTGCTTAAAGTCAGGTGAATTTTTTTACCCCAGTGAGAGCGTAGAAATACTTGGGCGTGGAATTATTCCATCCAGTGAGATGGAAACACATAGATCTCGTTAGATAATTCCTCTAGGAGAAATGTAACATTTATATACTGACGTTTTGACACTGAAGCACTGGAGGAGGAAGGCCTTCTTAGTACTCGTCACAAATTTATGTAGAGCTGGAGACTTAAACAAAAATTTCCAAACCTACAAATATAAAGAGAGTGGAAAGGTTCTGCATATCACCTTAAGTAATCCAATTTATCAAATCTCCATTACTAACGATTACTACGATATTATCCCATTGATTACTGTACACGCAATAACCCTTATCCTCGAGTGACCTCCGGGCCTTGATAAGTGGTGACTCTCATGTAAAAAAAAATCACCTGGATTTGCGTTCCTCTTTGTTTATTAGCTAAGCGAAGTGATATAATCACAGGCATATTTCAAAGAATGTCGGTCCACTATCTCTCTTTCTCTCTATTTGGTAAATTTGAGAACACTTGCTACTACTCTGGGCCACGCTTGTAATAAAAGATTCAGGGTACAGGTTTGCATGGTAGTACAGGGGCCCTAACTCTTAGGTAGTGCTAATAGGAGCTGCTCTTTTAACAGTTGCATAATATTAGGATAATTGTAGTGCGATGTCGTGCATGGAAAGAAACCCTGTAATAGGCTCTGCCGAGACTACAACCCCATAAATAAAGATCAGGCTAACAGTCTATTTGTAACAACTTTGTTTTTTCTAACATCAACAAACACTCATTTTCTCCAACTTCCTCCATCTAAAATTATTATTAATATAGGTGCAACATCTTCTGTCGTTTTTTTTTACAAAGGAGTCACCACTTATCAAGGCCCGGAGGCCACTCGAGGATAAGGTTTAATGAGTACATAGGTTTAGGAACATGCTGCAGTCATATTTAGTAGTGGAAATTTGGTAAATTGGATTATTTAAGGAGATGGCTCATCAAGAACTTGTTCACATTGGACTTGAAGACAACCATATTGTAGTCAGTTGGAAGCCAGGAAAACGGAACAGAGTTCCACAGGCGTGCAGTTCTAAGAAAGAAGCTTTGTTCATGGAATCTACGTTTAGGTTTAGGCACAGATAAAGAGTGGTGAGAATTATTGATAGTGGCTTCAGCTAAATGAGTATTTTTCGTAAAAGTCAGGACAGAGGGGGACAGTAGATTAGAGCTCAATGATGGCTGCGCTTTGCTCTTTTATTTTGTCAATTGATTGAATGATCAGTACTAGAGAAGCAAATGCCTGCACCAATTTTTTCACAGATCAATAGTCAGCACCAGGCAAGCAAATGCACTTCCTACTATTTCTCAGACCAAACGCTATTGTCTTCCTTCCTTGTATCACTACCATTGCCTTCCTTGAAAACAATGGTCCGTTTATTTTGTAACCAATACAATTCCAATTAGTCATGGAATTGCAAATGTAACACTGCAATATAGTAACGGTTGCACTTTTCTTCAAAATGCAGAAATGAATTCAATTAGATAATGTTGCATATTGGAACCCTACATCAGTAATTAGAGATTATGTTAAACTAGTATGAATTTTAGTGAGAATCACATTAGTACATGTCAGGATAACTTGGTGGTAAATGGAAATATACCCAACAGCAAGTAGAGTAAACGAGGAGGTAGTCAAAGGTTAACTCACTAGAAAAAACGTGCTATCAGTAATTAGAGATCATGTTAAACGCAGGTGTCGAATGATCTGTCATTAAGATGGTGTCATGTATTTAGGGAACAGAACAGTTTTTTTGCCAGTACCTCGTTCGTACAATACATACGAGATGTTCCTGATAATGTAGAGAAAATATAAGCGAATGTTTTCTCAATGTCCGCCCGTTTGCGTCTCTCAATTGACAAAGTTAGAAAAAAAAAGTTAGGAAGTAATTAATTAGATATTAGTTAGTCTCTTCTTCCATAAGTGAACTCTCTCTATTTAAATAAAACCTTGAAAATTCCGCAAGTCTTCATTTGTGTTTTCATGCGTGATTAGGTTCATTTTAAGTTAAACAGAAGATCAACAACTAGAAGAGGATGACGATGAGGCATGAATGAAAGAAGTGACTATGAAAGAAAGAGCAGCACGGATAAACACCACAAGTCTCCAATGTGTATTTATGCATGATGAGTTTTTTTCATCTAACTAAACAAGGAAGGCCAGGGATCCACAATAATGAGGAAATCATGAATGAGTAAAAAAGCAACTATGAGAGAAAGAGTAGATGCATCCGACAATTGAGATCTAAGTGAATGTTGCATGTGTGTCGCCATCATTAATAAAAGTAAGTAATAAGTAATTAGTAACGTGGTCTTTCCCCCAAAAACATTTTATTTCTCTCTAAATAAAACCTTTGGAGCATCAGCAAGTCTCCATTGTGTTTCCATGCACAAATAGTTTTGTTCGTCTAGCTAAACAGATGAGATTAAGGGTTAAGGATCAACAATCCTGAGAGGATCACGGCCAGTCATGCACGCTGAAAGAAACGACTATGAAAGAAAGAGCAGCACTGATAAATACCCCGTGCAACGTTATGTATAAAAATACTTTGTTTTGCTGCTTTTTTTTTTGATCCCTCACGGGTAAAAACGCACATACACAAAAGTGGGCGTTTGATGTAAACAACCATGTGCAAACTTTTGTGTAACATTAAAAGAATCATGTGAAAGTAATTTTTTAAAAAATCGTTTTTTTTAACTAATTTCAAATTAGATTATAAATAAATACACAAAATATGTCAATTTTGCAAAATAACTTAATATCAGTAGCATACAAAATAACTTAATATCAGTAGCGTACTAAACTTCTTTAGAGCAGGGGCTCAAGTGAAAAAAATATACATAGTAATGGTATGGCGCAGGTCTATAATATATTTCTCTGAAAAGGGCACTTTTAAAACAGGAGTAAAAAGGCATATGCTTGGGCAACCCTAGTATCCACCATCTGTACGTGCCTGATAAATATATTCAATTGTTCACATGTTTGTAAGAATAACATAAAACAAATAAACAAAAAATTTGCTGAAAATATCCATTGTTAAAGCGATAAGTATGTTATGTAGATTCACAAGAAAATCCCTGCAACAAATATGTTTGTTTATATATATATATATATATATATATATATATATATATATATATATATATATATATATATACGGAGAAAATGAAATTCAAAACATGAGGTTAGAAAGAACGACCACGTGCGGACGGATTTGTATTTCTTTTAAATAAACAAATATTAATTTATTTAGTTTTAAATTTTCCGCTCATAACAAAGCCTTCATCAGGATTTTTATTTAAGAAACAATACAATATATTTTTTCTTTTTTGTTTTTCTTACGTGCCATGATGTAGTTTGGCAGAGTTTGTTTGTCGAACATAGTGATTGTGTATTGTCATAAAAAGGTTGCATAACGTTTACTTATGCACTTAGGATCAAACACGTCTCTACATGGTTCTTTGTAAAGTTTTAACTCTTGATCCTCGTACTCAACATTGATTTAGTCTCTGAATCAAAGGTCAGCAAGGGTTGGATTTGGCCCACG
The DNA here is from genome assembly GCF_053919585.1 of Euprymna scolopes. NCBI lineage: Eukaryota > Metazoa > Mollusca > Cephalopoda > Sepiida > Sepiolidae > Euprymna > Euprymna scolopes. The sequence goes on from NC_136495.1 coordinate 76,417,282, forward strand.
AATGTATTTTGATTGGTCCCCGAGCCTACAAATAACCATTTTTAACATGAGAGACGAGGCTTTCGAATTCCACAAATTGCCTCTTGTTATCTTCCTCTTATTCACCCAGCAGAATTTGAATAATATGACTGCAAAAACACGATCCAAACGCAATCACCACTATTTCTGCATAAAATATGAAAAATAAATATAAATTACAAACTGAGAGCCAATTTGATTGACCGACCGGCGACAGACATCAGGTGGAGACGACATTAAAGGGATAATGTTATCTCAGTCAGTTTCTATTTCATGTCTCAAGAATGTGTGGATGTTACCACATGTGTACGTATCTAAGTGTATATGCTTACAACTATTTGTACGTGCACGTATGTGTGTTTCGTTTTATTTTAGTGAGTGCGTGTGGTTTGTTTGTGGTACAATTTTCAATAACAGTTTCAAATATACACGTCATAATTTCACCCATTTCACTTTCGTTGATATTTTTTATTTTGAAATAGTTTGACGTTTTTTGGGGAAAACTAACTTTATTTTTATGTAAATTTTAGATTTTATTTGTTTTTTTCTGATTTCTCAAGATTAATTTTCATTATGGTTTTAAACATTTAGGTTAACAGAGGTTTGCATACGTAATTTTCCTTATTTTATTAATGACCTTTACCCGGCCTGCAATCCATAAGTATAACACGATCTGGCCCACAGGGTCGTATGAGTTGCTGATTCCTGGTTTAAACAAAGAACAAAAAATTACAAGAAAATAATAACACTTACTCATGGATTGAGTGTTTTCTCACCAGTTGAAGAGACGATTTACTTCTTGCAAAAACCTTTTTAGGACTTCCTGTAGTCGTCTTGGAGACTAGGAAAGAAAATGTTGCTTTGAATCAGTTATGAGGGACAAAAGGGTTACAATTTGTTTTGTCAATAATAAAGATGATTTTCTTAATCTTTTCAATTATTTCTATTAGTTCCATAATACAAATGGGATTCGATTTTAATATAAAAAATGACACACTTTTTAATAAAAAAATTACACTTTTAATTAAAAAATGACACTTTTAATAAAAAAAATGACACTCTTTAATACAAAATAACACACTTTAATAAAAAAAAAAATGACAGACTTTTAATGAAATTATACATTTTAAAAATTAAAAATGAAACATTTTTAATTTTTAAAATGGCACACATTTAAATAGTTGTTATATCTTTTTAATATTCCTAAACTCTCATGTATATCTTGGTGCAGCATTCACTTGGGCAATCTGAGCCGGCCTTTTTCATACAAGTAAAACCAATTTAGAGATAGTAAATTTACACACGTCCAAACCAAAATTTTTTTTTTAATGGGGCGGAGGTCACTACTTATCAAGGGCAGGAGGCTACTTTAGGATAATGGTTAATTGTTAGATTATGAGCAATATATTCAGTAATGGTGGAACTTGGGTATGGTTGGATTATCTAAATAGACTACTCAATAGGAATTTATCCACATTAGATTTGAAGATGACCTTGTTATAGTCAGCTGGGAAGCAGCCACATGGTACCGTATTCACCAGATGAACAGTTCTAGGGAAAAAAAAACTCTGCTTATGAAAATTTCGTTTAGTTTTAGGCACAGATATAGAGTGAAAAAAGTTGTTGATGGTTGTTGTACCTATTTACAATGCCTCCCCACGGGACAGAGTTAGACACCAGGGTCGTTTTTTAATGTGGAGAAAAGGTACAAAAAAAAATTGTCTCAGTCGTGAAGGACTGCTCCTCCACCGAAAGAGAACAAGAAATGGAAGTGCAGCATCTGAAGAACAGATACTACACTTTGATCTTGTTTATATATTTTATTGAGAAAGAAAAAATTGAACATAAAAAACGTACAAAAAATTCAATTCAACAAAATTAGGCACAAGGCCCTACAAGAAATTGGGAGGGGGAGGGTACAGGGTCTTTTTGACTATGTAACAGATGAGACTTTGAAGTCTTACTCTTGACTGGCAACATTTACCAAAATACCTCAATCACTCTGTGGATCCTAATCTAACTAATAACCCCAGCGTTCAATGTAAAATTTAACTATGTACAATTTGTATATTCATTTCTGTATGTTGTGTGTGCATTTTTTTTTTTTTTTTTTTTTTTTGTGTGTGTGTGTGTGTATGTGTGAGAAAATAAAGTTCGATTTCATTAGAAAGAGTTCTTGAATTAATTGGCATAAAATGTTCGTGGAGTGGGAAAAAACTAATGAAAATGTTCATTTCAAAAAAGAAAAAAAAAAAAAAAAAAAAGGAAAAAACTACTAATGTGTTGTTAGTAAGACCCCCCTGTACTATTCTATGTGGCTAGATCCCCCACTGTTTTCCGGGGAACCGAAAACAAGCAGAGCATCCCTAATGGGGTTTGGGGAAGTCGCCTTAATGGAGGTGGGAGAAAATAAAGCAACGGATGGAGGGGGTAGGAAGGTGACCTCTGAGTAGGGGGATGACCGGGGGCATCAGAAAATAAAGATGAGGAGCAGGGGGGTTGGGCAGACTCAGAGGTTCTCTAATACCAAAAAATAAAATCAGGAACAGGATCTCATTTGTACCACCAGTCAAGAGTTACTTTACTGAACTTATAATGCTAACCTAGGCGGGATGGGTTCCGTAGGACCCAGCACCGCCCATGCCATGCCTAAGGAGGGAACACGTATTGAAACTTGGCTCCTCGACGGATGCACAAACTAGTGCTGTGCACCCACCTCTTGTCAAATTCCACTCTAGGCAACCCCTTCCAATCGCATCTGATCTTTACTTTAAGCAAATGTTTAAAGTAAACGATCAGATCCCGATCAGGAACAGATGTTCCTTCGTGGACCAACTTGAGGCGCGTGATCCAAATGGTCATGCGCGCTACTGCTAGGATCGCCAGGAAAACCAAACTTTCCTCCCTGGGGAACGGCGGCTCCATGTTGTACACAAAAGTTCCTACGTCGAGATCGAGCAGACACTCGGCATCGATGCGAGCTGTTACCCCCTCGACGTACTTTAATAGGGGCTGTATCCGGCTGCAACTAAAAAACGCGTGCTCGATTATTTCGGGCTCGCGTTCGTCACAGCACGGACAGAAGCGACTGGTATGTTCTTTATACCGGAAAAGTACGTCGAAGAGGGGCAGCGCATTTCGGACCAGTCGCCAAGTCAGGGAGAATTCCGAGTTATTCAGAATCTCCCGTCCCGGCGCCCAACGCCATTGAGAACGGACAACCTCCATCGACCATCCCATCCGCCTACAAAGTGGATCCTTCGCGGTCCCCTCCACTAAATCCCGATACAGTTTCTTCCTTGGCTGATCGAGGACATTGGTCCCCGGCAAAGCTCTAAGAGCGGTTCGGCATTCGGAGAAGAACTTGGACTCCCCCTTCGGTCTACGACGACCTTCTACCGAAGGGTTGGGTTTGAGATTGGGAAACGAGTTCTCAACCACAGGGACCCAAGGAGCGTCTCCTTCAAGCGAACGACCCAGGAAAGCCAATCTCTCGGCATTTCTATGACACAAGAGACTGGGCTGACCCAGGCCTCCCTCGCTCGGATTTTGAACACAGACCTCTCTGCAGACATAATGCTTACCCTCGTTCCACAAAAGTGAATCGAGGCGCCCTTGTAAGCGGGTTAGTCGTTCTGCAGGGAGAGGAAGTACAGACAAACGGTAAAGGATGAGCGGAAAGACGTATGTAGCACACGCCTCTGCCCGACCCTTCAAGGACAATTTCCTTCCAATCCAAGTCTTTACTGACGATTTGACCTTAGACTGTACTTCCGACCAATTCTTTTCCAGCTGAAGTCCCGGTCCAAACCAGACACCAAGAATGCGGACCGGTCCATCGGTCCAGCTGAAAATACCTGGAAGCGAGTTTACCCCGGTCCAGGCCCCCAACCGCAGGCCAACAGACTTGCTACGGTTGAAGATGGCCCCTGTTACTTATCTTGGCCAAAAGGCCAAGTGTTGTTGTATCTAGATGGATATTTGTTGTGAACGTTTTACTTTTTTTTTTTGCAAGAATGTTAACCTGCTTGACTTTATTATTGAGCTTTTTATTCAGAGAGTTCAATGTTGAAATCCAAGACTAGAAGAACATTGGGAAGCTACAAGACGTAGATGTATTGAAAAGTCGAGTATGACTGCCCACATATGTGTAACGTGGCGTGGCCATTACTTTTTAACTGTGCTGCTACAGTTCAAATCTCTCTTGAACCCCCACGCCATCTAGTACCGTCGCAAAGGAACAAACAAACAATTGAAAATAAAAATTCGACTCTGCATATTTTTTTAAGTGAAAATGAAATGCATTTATTCATGATTCTTCCAAAACAATGCATTTCATTATCTTGCAAAAGTCTCTTTGCACGCACATGTGCTTTTCTTAAAAGTCTCTGGTGCTGCTATCCCAAGCCGGCACCAGTCAGTGCTTTCTCACACTCGAGGTCCTGGATATGACCTTAAACTATATCCGATGGTGAGGCCCCAGCTTGCGGGCTTTGGGGAGTGTGGAGCCACCCTTTAATTGCCATTGCTCCTAGGTCTACTCTGACCCGGAGTGGTACTACCTGTTAGGGTCCCAACTAGGAGTTAAATAGAAACCGACTTGAAAAAAACACATTTTTTTTTTTGTACAAAGAGGTCACCACTTATCAAGGCCCGGAAGCCACTCAGGGATAAGGGTTATTGCATGTACAGTACGTTGTACGTTAGTGTTGAGATTTCATAAAGTGTCTACTTAAGGGTGGTTCATCAGGAATTTGTTTACGTTGGATTTGAAGACATTCAAGTTGTAGTCAGGTGGGAAACAGGAAGACGAAACAGAGTTCCACTGGCGTGCTGTTCTAAGAAAGAAGCTGTGTTATTCTATATTCTATTAAAAGATTTTTCTTCAAAATAACTGGATTCAGCATTAAATAACTCGAATAGGGTTGATATGCCGTAAAACAAAAACAACCAACCAACTCATACTCGACTTTAACACGGCCATCTTGCTCGTGTGCACTTTGCTTCTCTTTTGCATCATGTGATCTCCTTTTTTTTCCTTTTCTTGTGACGGAAGCTCGCACACACTTGTTAATTTGCATACATGTTTTAATGTCTGCTGTTGCTAAGATTTTCACTTGTCATCTATTCTTCGGCTGCTGCTGATATTATCACACGTGCTCATACATATGGAGGGGAAAAGGACATCATCGTTTTATTACATATAAAGGGGAAAAGGACACTATCTACCTTTGTAGGACACCTGTAGTGCAAGAAATGAGCTAAAATTTTGCAGTTATTTATTTGGAGTGGAAAAGGACACCATCTTTTTTTTTTTTTTACATGGAGGTCACCACTTATCAAGGTCCAGAGGCCACTCGAGGATAAGGGTTAATGGGTATACATTAGTTATTGTGATTTTAGCGTAGTAAACATTAGTGGGAATTTTTGTACCTTGGATTACTTAGGGGGAGGGTTCAATAAGAACTTGTTCACGTTGGACTTGAAGACAATCAGATTGTAGTCAGCTGGAAAGCAAGCAAAAGGAATAGAGTTCCACAGGCAAGCAGTTCTAAGAAAGAAGCCCTGTTCATGGAATCTACTGTTGGGTGTAGGCACAGATAAAGAGTGTGGGAAATTGTTGATAGTGGTTCTGGCTAGACAAGTGTTTTTCGTGAGAGTCTGGTGAGGGGGGACCAGAGATCGAAGTTCAGATGAGCACCTGCCATGAAAATAACGATAAAGCAGGGGCAGGCTCGCTACGTCTCTTCTGTGCGAAAGAAGTTGCAGAAAAGAGAAAAGGGCATCCCCCACAAAGCTACGAAGTCTATTTTGAACTTTATCAAGACAGAATAAGCTGCTTCTAGCAGCACCTGCCCAGATGTAGCAATAGTACACCATCGTTGGCCGAACCTGGCTTTTATATAGGTAGAGAACGGCATCAGGAGTGAGATATCTACTGGAGCGGTAGAAGGATCCCACCATTTTCCCAGCGATTTTTGCAATGGATTTGATATACGTGTTCCATTTCAGATCGGTAGGACACCCGTAGTGCAAGAAATGAGCTAAAATTTTGCAGGTATTTATTTAGGAAGAATATGAATGCATGCAAGAAGAAGAAGAAGAAGAAGAAGAAGAAGAAGAAGAAGAAGAAGAAGGAAAGCAAAGAAAAAAAACAATCAAAGACGAGCTTTCATGTGTGTAGGCAAGCAAAAAAAATATGATGCGATTTTCAGTTGGCAAAAAAAATTCGAATTTTAGAAATAAATTAAAATGTTTGCCAGTGAAGAGGTAGGGGGTAGGTACAAAAGCCAAATAAAGTGACTCTGTTTTTAAGAAGAAAATCCAGAAACATACTGACCATCAGCTGTTAACGATCCTGGAAACAAAGTCAAATGATTATTTCAGTAAAAAATAAAAAATAAAAAAAATTAGTAAAATATTTTTTTTCCATTTATTATGCCTCAAATGAATATACGAAATGTTGCAAAACATCCGGGTATCACTTCGACTCTGTCAATAGCACCCAAACACGCATGGTCAGTTTTAGTCACTTCAATATGTGCAATTGTGTGTAGCCACACGGAAAAAATTTGAACGTAAAAATTGCACCAGAAAAGTAATCGAACACAAGTAAACCAAACCCTGTCCCATTGCCACAATGTTGCATGCTTATGCCTGTTTTGAAAGTACTTTAATGGAATGTGCTCCGATGAACTTGTAGCACTTGTGCCCCTTGACGTACTTACTCCCAACTAACCAGACAAGCTGCAAAATCTCACCCTTTCACTGTTGCGGTTTCTAGATATCGGAAAGCCTTCAACTCTAATTGTTTCTTCCCTTGGACTTTGGAATTCCCTTCTTGTTTCCTGCTACTCTGACTGTACTAACCCGCAGAAGTTTAAATATAATTGTGAACAGAAATCTTGCTGCTCAACTCCCCACTTAGTCCTCTGTAGATGCGATCGCAAATAGTAGACCCTTAAATTCCAAGTGGCTTGCTTAGGATGAAAAAGAGTAGAAAAAAAAATTTTTTTGCATTCTTTTACTTTAACTCAAACTCAACATTCATCTTTAAATTGATGATTTTTAAAGGTTTTCCAGTATGCTAAAAACGAATATCACATTTAAATTTAGGACAGCAGATTAATTTTCTGTAGCGTAAGACCATTATTATTCGATGTAATCCATTATGTTTTCACTGACGGCCATGTTTTCCCAACTGAACAAGTACAAGTGTGTTACAAAACACCCCCTCCTCCCGAAGTTAAGAATGGCGATCGTCACTGTAATATTAAGTAATACATTGGAAAAAATTCCTTAATATCAAGAAATCTACTTGTCTGCTTCAAATTTGAATTTGATATTTATTTTTACCAGACCTGAAAGCCTTTAAAAGTTGTAATTTTAAAGGTGAGTGTTGAGTTGCCGTTAAAGTAAAAATTTGCTTTCTTTTTAAAAGAAAAAAATACGGTGTGCATCTTTGGGTAATGATAGGATTAATGCAATTCCCAATGTTTTAAATGACAAAAAAATAAATAAAAATAACTTGTTGTTAAGAATTTAAATGACAAAAAATAAATAAAAATAACTTGTTAAGAATTTAAATGAACGGTAAAGTCTTATATAAAGCAATGAGCGAAGAATGCAAACACGTGAACACATTTGCAAGAGAAATCATGAGGTATATTTTGTATTATAAAAGTATTTTATTTTATTTTTCATTCTGGAAATCGCTCCAGAAAAGGTATGAAGCCACTTGATGTAAAGAAATAAAAAAAATATACTACTATAAAGTCAAAAACTTGCCAACGATAAGTTTTAAATGGAATAGAGTTTGCCTCAGAAAACAGCAATTCTTCCCTTTTTGTTAGAAACATCGCTTCTGCAATGTGAGGACTAAAGGAAAAATAAAACAATTTAATTAAGGAGATTTGTTCATGCCATTAAGAATTTTAGACTTTGCTGTCAATCACGGAACTGCATTTCAGTTTGCGAAAATCTCCCCTCCCCCCAGCTAACTGACTGTTTCAGGTTTCAGCCCATCTCTGTCACAATGTCAAGGGTCCTGGGTCCCGAAACTTCATGACTCATGCTTGTAGGATGCGGATATTTCAGCGGATATAATTAGGTTCCATCCGAGGCAACGCCATGTCCATTATGACGTCATCTCACAACGTCTTAGTTTTGACAAAAAAAAAAAGTGTTTGCCTTTGTGTGACAGCAGCTAATATAAACTTATTGCAATAAACATGTTTTAAATTATTCTTAATCTCAACAATCAGTCCAATGATGGATCTGTTGCTGTCAGGCTGATATATATTTATGCAGAATAAGGACTGGGCTATCGTCGGAATTTTCCGGGCAGTTTATATAAAATGCCGAAAGGTGCTGAAGGAAAGATTCATAATTTTTTTTTTTTTTTGCACAAATGCTAGCCAATTTTTTAATCAAAAATATATAATTTCTGTTATTACAAAAAAAAATTTATTAAAAAATGAAAACAATATTCTTTTTGTTGTTATGAAGAAAATACAAATAAATAAGTATTGGACAATTTTTCATGAAACTTAAAAAAAATTAAAATTCAAATAAAAAAACACTCATTGTAAGGTAAGTTTCATGAATAATTTTTTTTTTTTTGGATAGCAAACCACTCATAGCAAATAAAAAATTTATTTGTTTTTTTTAATAATTTTTTTCTTTTCTTATTATTTTTTATATAATAAACCAATGATAGCAAACAAATATTTTCTTAATGATTTTTTAATGATTTTTTTTTTCTCTTTTGACTGCTGCTATTTCATTGGCTCAGAATTTCGGCACTTTCTGGCATTTTACGTAAACTGCCCTGAAAATTCCAACGATAACACGGTCCATATTTTACATAAGTACCTGATTCTCTGTAATCCGAGGAGATTCACCCTCCCAGGCTTTCCTTATCTCTTTGAGAAAGTGTTAGTTTGTTGTAATCGTTTAAAGGGAATGCCAATAGAGCTGCTCAGGTATTTTTGTAGGCTAGTATTCAGTGTGCAGACCTTTTGAAACCTCATTGTACTTTGTGTGCAACTTAACTAAATATTCTTAATCTTTGCAACACAATAAAATTATATTTTCTAAAAAATTATAATCGCATTTTTCTTTAATAGATTTGTATATCAGATTAAAAGCATAAATCTTCAAATCCCAAATTTATCTTAAAGTGCAAGAATTTTCGAAAAGTAATCACGGTTTTCTGAAGGATGTGATAGTGAGATCTGCTGGAGGTCTGCCAATAAAATAAGTGCCCATTTTTTAATTTTTATCTTTATTGATTCGTTTAATTGATTAAGAAATCGTTAACAATTAACAAAATAAATCCACTGGAATACAAGTTGAGGAAATAAACTATATACGTTTTTATTCATAGTCTCACATTACACATAACATAAAAGGGGTGTTCAATAAATAGTGTCCCTGACCAACTTCTGGTCGTCTGATCTAGCTGAAATTTTGTATGCACAATGATTTATCTCTCTATGCGATATGTGACAAATTAAAGCTCCAAACTAATTGTGATTTTTGATTTACAGATGTCTGAACTGAGTTAGGTGTGAAATAGAGTTTATTGAGTGTCGTGCAGTGATCCAGTTTTTGTATTTAAAAGGACTCAACACCACTGAAGAGTTCTGATGAAATGAAAGAAAAATATGGTAATGATGGTCATGATATGATCTTGTAAAACGTTAGCATCGTGAATTCAAACATGGTTGGAAATCTGTGGAAACAGCTCCCAGACCTGATCGCTTTCCTTCCGCCATTGATGAAGCATTTGAAAAATCAATATACAGTATAAAATGCAATACATTTATAGTCCTTTTAAGATTAATTTATTATTGCCGTGAAGGGTGTTGTTGCATTATATACTAATACGTCATTGCTTATCAAGAACCAAAGGCCATTCGAGGATAAGGGTAAATTAGTTTATTATGTCAACAGTGCGACAATGCCACAAAGATTGCTAAAGTGGTTGAAACTGGGCAAAAGTCGATTATTTAAGAGGAAGCTCAACAAGAATTTGTTAACCTTAGCCTTGAAAACGACCATATTGTAGTCAGCTGGGAAGCAATTCAAGAGTAATGTGTTCCAAAGATGGGTAGTTGTTGGAAAGAAACTCCGCTCATTGAAGTTATTTTTAGGATTACAGAGAAAGAAAGAAAAATTATTTACAATGATTTATATCTAGACAAGTTTTTGTTGTGAATATTTTTATAAAGGGAAATAGATTAGACCTCAGTCGAGCACATACCATGAAAATAACGATAAAATAGAGAAAGACTAGCACACTTACTTCTATGAGGAAAGAGAAGAGGACATTGCTCACTAGATTTCGAAGTTGGTTTTGTACTCTGTCAATGCGGGAAAGGATATTTTGATCAGCACCTCCCAAGATGTGACAATCGTACTCCATCTTTTGAAGTATTTGACTTTTGATTGCATCATGAGTGAAGTATTTTCTAGAGCAATAGAATGATCCAACAATTTTTCCAATGACCTTAGAAACAGAGTGGGTCTAAGTCTTTCATTTGAGGTCTTGGTTGAAGATCAGCTATAAGTACTTATGTAAGTTGGGGAGAAAACCAGTTATTTCAACTGGGATAAAGTGAGGATCCGAGTGTTAATGATGAAAAGAGATCAGCTTGGACAAACAGAAAGAGCTTGTTTTTTGTTTCATTTTTAAAATCCTCAGAAATCAAAGTGACCTCTTCCTGGGACTAACACTTGATGTCTATATGAGATACATAGATATTCGAATAATCTATTAAAGTTCTCTTTTACCTTTCAAACACAGAGTAAGTAAAGAAGTTGAGAACATAATTTTCTTCTCCCCAATTGACCATTTAAGTATGTTATAATATATCTTTCTTGTGGTATCTTGGTCGTACTGGATTCCAGGACAAGAATCCATCTAGTCTGGTGGAGTATCTAGCTTCTTGCTATTACTTGAGGTAACATCACTTGGAGAAGGTGCCCCATTCCTCGTAAAACCCAGTATGGGTTGGTCATACCAAGGAGATCTTAATTTGACTGCGAATATATGTGATTTTGAATATTTAGTTAGGGTTCACTTGTATGGAAAAGTTTCCTCATGCCAGGTTGTCCTGACAAACCCATGTACAGAGAGACATTAGACACTCGAAGATAGTGTCTAGTGGTGGTCTTTGAAACGTTACTATAGTTAGTTGTGTCATCTGCTTATGTATATCAAATAAATGATATTAGAATGTGATTTGGGAGATCACAGATGAAGATCCAGAAAGTTGGGCTCAGAATGAATCCAGGAGCCCAGTACTCCCACTCCAAGAAAAGGGCCATTCATTTCAATTGAGGCAAAGTGGGGACCTGAGTGTTGATGGTGAAAGAAGAGGAGCTTTGTTTTAGATGTATAAAAAGTAACCAGCCACATTTTTTCCTATTGCAAGACATGCTTTAGGTTGGAAGAGAGAGATCTTGATCATCAATGCTCTTCAAAGTGTTGCCATAGATGGTTGTGTCATCTGCATATATATAAAAGAAATGATCTTAGAATGTGATTTGGGAGATCACTGATGAAGATCAAGAAGAAGGTTGGGCCCAGAATGAATCCAGGAGCCCCCCCCCTCCCTCCAGCATTGATACGACATGCTTCAGACTTCTGTTCAACAACAATTACTTTTATAAACCGATCAGAGAGAAAATACTTGATGGTTAAAACATTGCCAGATATTCCATTGTGTCAGGGGGTGAGACACTTTTCATCATAGAAATAAGACCAAAGGAAAATTTTGTTTTTTATCTTTAGCCGTTTTAGTTGTGTTACTCATTTATTTCTAAACTAGCGGGAGCGCCCAATATTGCCGGGTCGTAAAATATGCTTAAATGTATTTTAATTCTTGCAGATTTTCTATTTATCATTACAAAGCCAATTCTTTAGTGAATATTATATTGTACCTAATATATAGTAGTGATTTCAAAAGCTTAAAAAGTAAACTTGACTTGGGTGCCATCAGCTAGAATCAAAACCAAGACATTTAGAACTTCTGCCACGTTCCTTACCAATCTAGCTATCGAGAGATAAGTAAGAAAGCTTTAATATCAAACGACTCGAAGAAATGAATCAAATTTGGGCAGAAAGAAGTAAAAATATGGCGGCAAGTTAAAACGAACATTTTGCATTTCAACTTGCCGATATCTGTTCGCGTTATTCAGACATCGAAAAATAAACCATCACTGGTGTATGATTACTATTTCCTGTTAATTTTAGTGTTATGTGATCCGTAGTTTAAAAGTTTATCAGTTAAATATTTTCATACAGACAAACAGGCAGACACACATACATCTACTGTTTTATTTATATTGTTTGAGAATGGTCTGAACAACCAGTGATAACGCTTTATTTGGATTCTGTAGATTGTTGTTCTCATTTCAAGTGTTATTTTCACAACGTTTTAGTTGAGGTAACGTATGACCTTTTTTAGGTGTATCTTGTAAAGCTCGATCATTTTTCGGTCGAACTCGGTGCACAAGGATCAGTGGCATAGAAGATAAAGTAATTGGTGAAAATTCAGTAGAAATGTTACACTCTTCTGGAGGTTGAAGGTTCAATCCTCAGTGCAAGCGACATTCAAAATACAATTTTGAACTGCTTAGGACTTCTACCCAGTTATAGCTGGCAGAACGAGAGCACGTTATCCACCCGGAATTAAATAAAGTGGTTTATTCGAAATTCTTTGCAGATTCCTGAGCTTGGCATAAAGATTTCCGAGTGTGACAAGATAAACCTAAAGAAGGTCGGAGGTTACATCGATTGAAACGTTGTGAAAATGACATTCAAGATGAGAACAGTAAGTTTGAAGAATCCAAATAATTCGAAGAACCTATCCTCATCTCCAAAATTCAGAAACGTACGAAATGATGAGCCATTTGTAAAATCCAAATATAAATCCACAATGTGTACATACTTTTGGATTTGGATCGAATCAAAGTTGGCAACTTCAGGTGTTGAGCAGAAGGTGTGAAGTTGTTCGCAATGGAATCACTCGGTTTTACAGACTTGTTTAATTCTTTGTACGGCGATGCCAGTGTCCAAGACACATCGTCCATAATGGGCGGGTGAGTTCCATTTTTGACTACAATCTGTAACAAGAAATTAATTTTTTATTTATTTTTTTATTGTATAAAGATAGAAAATAAATATAAAAAATGAATCATTTCATATTCAAAATATGATAAGCACACACACACACACACACACACGCACACACACACACACACACACATATATACATATATATATATATATATATATATATATATATATATATATATATATATATATATTAGCGGCACTTGTAATTTTTTTCAAGAACTTCAAATTTAAGCTAAATTTAATGTAACTGTTTAAGCAAACTATACCTCATTTGATTTGCCTTTTATTCTTCTATAATTTTACCTGTTTATATTTGACTTTTAATTGAAATATTCTAGTGTTCACGTCAATTAAAAAAAAATAACTTCAAATTGAGGAGGCAAAAAGAAAGTCCACACAATGGAAAATTGTTATTTAAATGTAGCTTTAGGGCATTAATGCAACACAAATACAACAGGAACACAATGAACTAGTTAATATTTAGTAACATAGCTCTTCTACAATTTGACAGCCTGCAATCTTTTTGGAATTCCTTGAATTAGACTATAGCAATACTTTGGGGAAAGAGCATCTAACTTTTCTTTAATTTTTGTCCGGAGTTCTTCCAAATTTGAAATTTTATCATTGCGTAACTGTTACTTGATGTAATGCCATACGTTTTCAATAGGATTGAGGTCTGGAGATTGTGCAGGCCAATCCAAACATGGAATATCATGCTCTTCCAGGAACCTCTTAACATTGCCAGCTATGTGAATGGGAGCGTTATCCTGCATGAAGATGGGATTATCATCCAAATTCCGACCAAAGTAGGGTAGAAAATGCTCAGTCAACATATTAATGTACTTGATCGAATTAATTCGACCATACAAGCGAACTATAAGCCCTGGACCATTGGTACTAATAATGCCCCACACCAAAGCTGAACCTCCACCACCTTGCAGCATTGAAACTGAGCACCTAGGATTAAATTCTTTGTCTTTTCTCCAGCGGACGTACTGCCTACCATTACCGCCTAACCTATTGAACTTGCTTTCGATGCTAAAAAGCATTTTTGACCAATATGAGGAGTCATAGTCTTCATTGCATCTGATGAAGTCCAGATGGAGCTTTCTGTTCTTTACAGAAATCATTGGCTTGCGTCTTGCAACATATCCTTGCAAATTAAATTCCTTTAATCTGTTCTTGACAGTAGAAAGAGACCACTTTTTAACAAGATTGCACTGTTGTTGGATTTGGGGAGCTTCTTAGGCTGCCGATCTTGATAGCATTGTCTTCCCTGTTAAAAGTAACTCTAGTGCGGCCAGATTTAGGAGAATCATGAACATTGCCAGTGTTTTGGTGCATTTCAATCTGCAGTCGATTGAATAAACCAGAAAGGTGGAGATTAATGAGCTCCTGACGATCACTAAGAGAAAGTCGTGGCATATGGACTAAATGTTACGCCGTATAACCTGAAACAACAACAATTACGATTAGAGATGCTTTGTTGCCTGTTGGTGGATATTTTAAACTGATTTAGGGGCGATAATTTAAGCTGGTTTTAAGCGAATTTGTTGCTGTGGACTTTCTTTTTGCCTTCTCAATTTGAAGTTATTTTATTAAATTGACTTAAACACTAGAATAGTTCAATTAAAAGTTAAATATGAACAGGTAAAATTATAGAGAAATAAAAGGCGAATCAAATGAGGTATTGGTTGTTGAAACAGTTACATTAAATTTAGCTTCTTTTTTTTTAAATTACAAGTGCGGACTTTCTTTTTGCCGGCACTATATATATATATATATATATATATATATATATATATATAAATCCTGTGTATCACTTTATTGCAGGTCAATAATTTTGAAATTGCTATGAGGCAGAGAAGTGAAATTTGGTACACTGGAAGAGCGTAACAAAGTGCCTGATTTTTGTGGAATTTGAACAAATATTTTGAAAGTTATGATAATTTTTCTATTTTCTGGTAATTTTAAATGTGTATCACTTTATTGCAAGTGTCTAAAAATGTATTTTTTCGATAATAAAACAATATTCTAACTTCATATTTCTATTTATATGAAATAAAGAACATATCCAGTAAAAACATTAACTAAAAACAAGAACGAAGTTCATATTATTTTGTTTCAGTAAATATTTATTTATCAACATAACTCCCATGCGTCAAAATCACTTTGAATGGCCTCTTGTCAACTGATGCTGTCAATCGGCGCATTTGAGATGATGTGATATTGTAGGAAATTTCCAAATCTTCCTCCAAAGTTCATCCTTCGACGAAAATTGAACACCTCTTTCATAAACTTTCATCTTTATTATCGACCAGAACTGCTCAATTGGGTTTATATCTGGAGAACAAGGTGGCCATGTCATCAAATTTTCTCCACTAATGCCTAATGACTTAAGTTAGGATGTCGTAGCCTTGGTTGAGTGGGATGGCACATTGTCGTGCATAAAAATCAATTTGCGGTGATTCGCCAATGGAAGGTCATCAGGCCATGATGACAAATGCTCATTTAAAAATAAAATTTAAGACTGGTTTCTTCTGACACTCGAAATGGTCCAATTAGTTCATCGCAGATTATTCCAGTGCAGCAGCTGCTCCAATAGACAGAAGCTACGTCTCACAACTTCGAGATTTGAAATTCATTTCCTCCTGGCTTGTCCAATCACAAGCCAGCTCTCTATCACGTGACAGAGTATATAAAAGGCGAAACCTAAAACCATTAACTCTCTTTTTCACTGTGCTCTGCCCAGAAGCACACATCATGAGTATTACAAGCTAGCTATATCTCTCTTCAAACTTCCATTTATTTCCACGTGCATTCTTTGTCATGCTAAGGAACTGTCCTTGTTGATACGACTCACACATACTCATAACAACACGGCAACGCACTGAAGTCTTTGCCTTTTCTTTCTCTTTTAACCTGCTTCCTTTGTTCCAGCAACTACTAGCTATGAACACGTGCGCGCATGAACACTGAACTATTGTCTCCCTCAACACGCTACTAACGAAAGTAACAAATAAAGTTTGTTAAGATAGAATGAAACTTCCATTTCGTCGTTCCCTCATTTCTATACCAGCTCAAAACATGACACCTCCACCTCACAGTTGACGATGGAATCAATGAGGGGTAGGGAATCCAAGAAGACTTCAAATTTTGGCCCACCCATCTGTTCCATTAAGTGTTGCTCTAGCCTCATCAGTGAAAAGAACATTTTCAAAGCTGGTTTTCATGTATTTCTGAGCCCAAGCCAAACGTTTTTTCTTATGAGTTTAGTTTAAAACAGGCGTTACTATAGTCTTAATACTTCTTGCAATTCCATTTAAGACATTACAGCGTGTCTTTCTGGACAAGGAAGGTATTCCAGCTTTGTCAAATATAGAAGCACTGTTGCTTCCTGCCAACTTGATAAGTTGACGGCAAATTTTTTTAACATCACGAGCAGAAGCTGACTTTCTTGTGCATTTGTCCTTCCTTGGTTTAATGTTTGGATTTTCGATGAATGAAGACAGTGTTTTTCGATCTCTTCCAAGCTCTTTGGCTAGATCTATGTGAGATAAACCTTCTGAAAGGCCTGTAACAACACATTTCTTTTCACTAACTGTCAATTGACCCTTTCTAGGCATTTTGGAAGACTTGCAATAAAGTGATACACACTTAAAATTACCAGAAAATATAAAAATTAGCATAATTTTTGTAAATATTTGTTCAAATTCCACAAAAATCAAGGAAATAAGGCACCTTGTTATGCTCTTCCAGTGTTATACCAAATTTCACTTCTCTGCTTTTCATAGTAATTTCAAAATTAAAAAAACATTGACCTGCAGTAAAGTGATACATGGGGTTATCTCTCTCTCTCTCTCTCTCTCTCTGTATATATATATATATATATATATATATATATATATATATAACTACTTCATTTACTCACATAAATTTAATATACGAAAGTATAGATTTATGCGTAAACTTTAAGTATTTACTTCAAAAGTGCTCAATACGTAGGTAGAGCTAGTTAGTAATTTATAAAATATATATGGCGATTAAGCTACACTGAATATTCTGCGTTTCATCCACTATAGGATTCATCAGGCTTATGCACGAATTCTGTGGTTGCTTCTTGTTTTTATATGTGTTGAGGATTCCTAGTTAGCCAATCATACATACATTTATACATAAACGATTACATATATATATATATATATATATATATATATATATATATATATATATATATATATATATATATGTGTGTGCATGTATGTGTGTACACATAGGTATATTTATATATATAAAAAAAAAAAAGGAAGGAAAAGATCTACCTTAAACCACGAACCTAGTTCTAAAACAGATCCTTTGTTCGATAAAATGCTTGCCCATTGGCTGATAGGAAGGGGCCCGGTGGATACTAGAAAGCTGATTGACTAACTAGAAATCCTCAACACATATAAAACAAGAAGCAACCACAGAATTCGCGCATAAGCCTGACGAATCCTAGAGTGGATGAAACGCAGAATATTCAGTGTAGCTTAATCGCCATATATATTTTATATATATATATATATATGTGTGTGTGTGTGCGTGTGTGTGTGTGTGTGTGTGTGTGTGTGTGTGTGTGTGTGTGTGTATATGTATTGTATATGTATTTGTATATGTATTATTATTATTATTATTATTATTATTATGATTTCAAAAAGGCGATGCAAAAAAAAATAAAATAAAATAAAAGGGAGGTGACCTCTTTCTTTATCGCTTCAGAAGCGAAAATTAAAAATACAAAAATAAGCAACGGTTAAAAAAAAAACTGCTTATATATAACTATAAAAAATTACAACAGTATATACCACAAAAAAATTGATCCATTAAGTCACCCATTGAAATTGGGCTAGATAGTTTGAATCAGAGAGGAGGAGGTTAATTTTTAAAGTCAATTAAATTTTTTACAATAAAGACTAAATCCAAAATTAGTCATTTTCTATTAGCCATATTTTTCTCTCTCACACCCACTCTCTCAACTCTTCTTTTCCTCCTTCTCCAGCTACATTTTAAATAATACTAGCCTAGGTGCCTAGCGTTGCCCGGTTGTTTGGAGGTGTGTGTTGAGCAAAAAAAAAAGAAAGAAAAATTAAGTGGTAGTAGGCAGACAGGCTTGAACTCATACCGCGAAGGAGAAAAAGGATGTGAAAAAAAAACGTGACGTGCTTGCTGTTGCGTCCATCGCCAAACCAGTAGTGACGTAAGTTTAAATTAAGGCTAGACAATCGAAAAGAGGGGATGACTTTCGAAAATATTGGCGAAAAAAGACCCCTCCTTGTAGAAAACTGCGCACTTAAGGGTGAAGGAATTAATGTTTTTAGCCAATTTTTCGATATTTGTTGTCCGAAGGGTTTAGCTTCAAAGTCATATCGATCTCGTGAAAATTCGTCGCCTCTGTTGAAAGTTTTAGGCAGGCATACATACATATATCTGCTACCACAACTGTTCTACTTCTACTAACCCAAGAATGCTGATTAATCCTTTCAATGTGACCATACTATCAAAGCCTCCTCTTCTGTGCACATCTCTTTATACCATCCAGGTTTAATCTTCCTCTGAGGTCATCAGATCTAAGCCTATCTAAGACTCACATTACACATCCATCATATCATATTCATATCATTTTCCTCCATGAAGCACTTGTTATCAACCTTCACTAGCTGGTTTCACTACCCATACATCATCAAATATTTGATAGACTCTTGCCTTGATCAAGAGTGATAATGCTCTGCTTGTTAGTAATGCTAGAAGTTTTCTGCACTTACTCCATCCAATTCTAACTCTTATAATCACACTAGAACTTGCTCCTCCCTATGTTTCAATTACCAAGGTTACACACTTCCGAGTAAACAGTCTTGCTATGTAAATATACTTTCTCTATATCTGAGTTCTCATCTGTCTCTATAGTCTTACAGTTTTTATTATTATCGCATTTCTGGGGATTTTATTTTTCTTAAACCTCTCAACCATTTAGCAGTGTCAAAGTAGAAGTCTGTGTTGTATACTGGGTTATATAACAAGTTTATATATGTGAGTGTTACATAATGAGTCTCTTTATCTTGTTAACGTGTTGTCTATTTGTGTGACGTCTTCCAATATATTATCATCTAGTGTATAAATGTATTTATTGATGTGTATATAATGATTATCTGTATGTGTCGATATAATAAACAGTTTATAAACAGAAAGACGGATAAACATCTTTTACATTTGTGCTGAACAAAAAACGACATACCTTGAATAACAACCATTTTCGTCTGTTCCGCGTGAAATGTAGTCATGTCTCTCACGAAAAACTCAAACAACCAAGTTGTTTCATATTTGCATTTATTGTGGTTGCGAGTTGTTGGTTTCAAAGTGGCACACCGTTTTCTTCTCCACAACTACATATGTTCATTTTCCCAGCCCAGTTCTCCCATGACTATCATCATCTGTCTCTACTCCACAACTCAAAGTTACCGACTATTCAATCTAACTCTACTTTATACGTGTAATCTAAAACTCACTTCTTTTCTGATGTCACTCTCTTCGTAGCATCAAAACACATCAACTGTTGTTTTTCCAAAATGTATTTTGTTTATCTATTTTTCCTCCCTAAATTCCTAAAACTGACACCTACATTCTCAGTGAAGAACATAACTATCAAAATGACATTTCATCCGTTTAGTTAACATTCCTGGAACCTACTTAATATAAATATTTTCATTCTTCTAAAACATTTTTCTATCTAAACTACAATAATCATCATTTTCAACTATTAGCAAGACTAACCGGTATTTTCTGGGAAGCTAATAACATAACAGTCTGCACTTCTTGCCCTGTCCAGGCGTTTTTATGTATATCATCCTTTTTACCCCCCCCCTCCTATTTGGTATAGTGTTGGAGCTGGGCGGCCCTCTGACTCATCGTCAATATCCTGCCCCCATAGCCGTCCGGCCAAAGGAACAAAGAGTGAGAAGTTTCTTTGCCCATTTTAATCAGTTCTAAAATCTCCTTCAGTTGAGCGGTTATGATTTTCTGGAACTCCATCTGTAGAAATTACAGACGTTAAGTTGTCGACCAACAAAAGAAGAAAAACGAACAGGTTTTAGGCTATTTTCTATTTTGGGAAAGAAGCAACTTTCATTTTAAAGAAATTTGAAGGAAAAGAGAGTCTTGCTTTATTCATCAAATTTATCAACAAGGCGAAAAAGAGAGTATGAAAAGATAATTTAAACTCGGAGAAGAAAAGAGACTAAAAAAAAAAAACACTTTAAAAGAACTTTTAAAGTGTTTTTTTTAAGGATTTTCGTTTTTAATTCTTACTGAATTTTTTTTTCTTTCAGTCTTCTTTCAAGTAAGCAAAACTTGTTTTTTGTCATTGTTTATTTTTCAAATGCAGGGCGATAACTAATTTTTAAATTGTCTCTCAATTAGAGACCCCTCTTTTTACATATGTTTTTGGGGGTGGGTGGGTGTATTATTTTCGTAATTGTTACCTAAGGTTAATTTTCAAACCTTGCTTTGGGAAATAAAAGCAATGCCTTTTACCCCCTCAATAAAATTTGGACTAAATTAATTTAATTTCTGGTTCTAGATTTTATTTGTCCCACTTTTATTGTTCTTTTTGTTTTTGTTTTTTTTTTTTGTTTTTTTTCTTTCTTTCTTTTATTGATACAAAAATCAAATTTTAATATAAAAACAAAAAGCAACTTCAACAGGTGTTTCTTCACCAAACCTTTGAGACATGAATTCTTAATTAATCCTTTTTTATTCCCACGAAACAATTAATACTGAATGACTGAAAACTATCACCAATGCATATTAATGTGAACGCTGAATGTTTTATCGGTTGCTGCAGTAATAAACGATTCATGATAACAGACAATGCGTCATCCACGATACCAACCAACCTATATTATAAGATGGACTCACCTGGTACAATGTAGATGGTTCTTTGACTGTCGATGGTATGGGTGGCAATGATGGAAGTAACCTGCATAATTTGGGGGGAGTCGGGCACTGTAAGAAAACGAACAAGATAGAAAAACAAATAAACACATCACATTCTACAAAGAATATTTTAAGAAACTCTCAATTCATTTCAAATATAAGTTATTGAATTGGAATTTGTAAGGTTAAAAAGCCAATATAACACAGTTTTTATGACATTATTTATTAAAATTTTTTGGCACTTCTGCATTACACGGACGGCGTCATTTTTCCTTTTTTCAGTGCGTTTCACTAAACTGTTATCAGATGGTGCTTCCCTTCATTCAAATTGTTTATTAATTTAAAAATCAAAACTATAATATATTGTTGACCCTTTAACAGGTGCCACAAACAATTAAAACTATATTTTGTTACAGTGACAATCTTACTTTAATTCAAAAAATGTTTCAGAAAAAAAACCAACGTTGCTTTAATTCGAAAAATGTTTCATTTAAATATTAAATTATTTGGAAAAGAAATCCAATTTCACTTTAATTAAAAAATTATACTTCTTTCCTTTACTTTGGATTGTCTATAGGTTATGAAAACTAGCTAATCTTGATGAAAAAAATTCGCTCTTTTATTTTCCATAAAATATATCAGTGTTTACATTTATTTATATATATATGTTTGTTATTTGAGTTTAATAATGTATTGACGCCAATTAAGTGACAACTAAATATAAGGAAACACGATACAGCAACCTTAAATACCTGTCCAATGATGAACTTGAGAGACTGGCCATTAATCTATCCCTCTCCACATACCTCCACCTTTTCCTTTCCTTCTCCTATTCTCTCCCATTTATAGAAGTTTCGTTATTCCTTTTTCTCTCTAGTAAAAGCTGGAGAAAAAACATTTTCTACATAAAAGTGTTCTATTAGAATTGTACTTCTTCTGTTGGGTTAAAGACATGGGATCTCCGATAAGAGATCGCCACAGGGACATGTGTAGCTAATAATGTTGGTATATATAAGGGTATTAGAAAGCTATAGCAATGTGGGTTACCGGTGTGAGAAGTGGTGTGGAACATGAACAAAAATAGACAAACAGGTAGAAATCTTGTAGAATAGTGAAATACCGTACGTCCATTGATTTTTCCAAAGTAGCATATAACATCACATATAAAATCAGTAAATGGAGACTTACTATTTTGGGGGACCGGGATGGTTAGTGTCTTTGATATTTCGAGATAACATTCCTTTGTCAGAAATAAATTAGGTGTAAAAACCGATGAATGTTTCAAAAGAGAGAAAAAACAGGAAGTTGAGTTAAAACTACCACGCAGAAAACAAGGTCTAATAGTGATGGGTTTTAAGGTTCTGATTAAATCTGGTGTGTGGTAATATATAATATTTTACTTTATTAATTTATCAGTACTTTATTTTATTTTTTTACTTTTACACCTCAATTATTTTTGATATAGGGATGTTATCCCGAAATATTAAAGATACCAACCATCCTGGTCTAAAAAAACACTGCCCCCACTTGTTGATTTTACATGTGATGTTACATGCAACTGTGAAAAATAAATAGACTTATTCTACAAGATTTCCACTTGTTTGTCTATTTTTATTCATTTTCCACGCCACTTCTCACACCGGTAATCTCATTGTTATAGCCTTCTAATACACTTATACTTCATTTACCAGCAATGATTCAAGCAAACTATGTTTCCACACACACACACACACACACACACACACACATATATATATATATATATATATATATATATATATATATATATATATATATATATATATATATATATGAATTTAGTTTACAAACAAATGGCTACACATAAGGATACATGTTTCAGCGAAAACCCAGTAAGGGAATCGCTTCATCAGGCCAAGGACATCTCAAGAGATGTCCTTTACTTTGTTCATATTCCACACCACTACTTTCTCAAGAGATGTCCTTTACTTTGTTCATGTTCCACACCACTACTTTCTCAAGAGATGTCCTTGGCCTGACGAAGCGATTCCCTTACTGGGTTTTCGCTGAAACATGTATGCTTATGTGTAGCCATTTGTTTGTAAACAAAATTCATTTATTTTGGCTCTGTCTAAACATTGAGCACTCTTTTAGTAGACACACTTAATAATTGCTACCAATACAATATATATATATATATATATATATATATATATATATATATATATATATATATATATATATATATATATATATATATATATATAGTCTTGGAAACATTTATGTATCAGGTTCTTGCATAAGTTCCCGCCGTTTCACAAAAGATTTTTGTTCTAAAACATGTTTTGATATTTGGCAAAGTGTTATATATATATCATTAGAAAGCATGTATTCTGTTCTACAAGATAATGGTCATCGTTTTTTGCTCATATAATTTTTTCTCGTTTTTCAGAAACGTGAAGTGGATTGTCAAGTAGATAAAAAAAATCACATTTTCGACACCTTCTTTTCGCCTTTAATCAAGATCAAAAAGCGAGTGAAATGACTAAGGATATTATAACATCTAACTATCTATCGTGCTGTATGACGCTCCTCGTTCCGAAAGACCAATCAAAATAGACGAAGACCAACTCAGGGTTCTTTTGAAGGAAGATGGCCATCAGGCATGTAGAGAATTGGGTGAAAAGATGAAGTGTGATTTTGCGACAATTTCACGCCATCTTCAGTCGATGGGATTCACATAAAAACTTTGAGCTTGGGTCCCACACGATCTTTTAACTTTTGCTGTTAAAATTTTTTGATTTTCTTAAAAAAAAAAAAAAAAACGTACGAAACAACCTAATAAAAAAGTTTTTTAAATTTAATTTTTAGTTTTTCATAGGAAAATTATTTTGTCAGTAAATCATTTAATCTACTGTACTCACGTTTGTTGCCAGGGATTTAGCTTTTAATGACTATATTTTGAGGGGAAAATAAATTTACTCGTTTATATATGCTGCAGACAGACTACTTTTCATTGTGTCAAAAAATCATTTTTTCAGTGTTGTCTCATGAAGAGATATACTTAAATATTTGAAGAAATATAAGGGGTGTACTCACTTTTGTGATACACTGTATACATAGAAAGATAGATAGATAGATAGATAGACAGATAGGTACATATGAAAAAGGAAAAACCAAAATTATTTATCTACTTATCAATATTTCGTCTTTATTGCAAGACTTTCTCAAGATGATTAATTTGAAAAATAAAATATGATTACAATATTTCAAAATATTTGGTTCGTTTGTGACATGAAAAGCATGTCACACAAACACCAAATATTTTTAAATATTGTACTTGTTTGTTATTTTTTTTTAAATTAATAATCTTGGTAGAGTATTAAAATAAAGATGAAGCATTGATAAATATATAAATAATTCAGCTTTTCCCTTTAATTATTATCATTTATTCGAGGCTAAACAGTTACATATGGTATCAAACACAAATCTGTTTCAGTCAATGAGACTTCGTCAGGCCACCCTGAACCATTCAACGCCATAAAAAAAGTTTTTTCTATGGCGTCGAATGGTTCAGGGTCGTCTGACGAAGTCTCATTGACTAAAACAGATGGCTGCTTGTAACCATATGTAACTGTTTAGCCTCGAATTAATAATAAAAAATATTTTGCTCTTGTTATTGAGCACTATCTAACAATCTCGTTGTATGTAAGAGCAGGACACAAAATGTTTTAAATAATAATAATAATAATAATAGAATAACAATAACAAAGACTTTCGCTGGCGAGGACTACTATTGACCGTAACTAGTTATACAGTCCTTTTGAAATTTTCATCTCTATTTTTCTCGTTATGTACTGAATATTTGTTAATGAAACCTATATGAAATATGTTCCTTATTAAATTTTAAAGATATTTATTCTGAAAGAAGTTTTTAAAAATTTAATTTAAAAAAGTTATTTTTAAGTTTTTGTTAAAAAAATTCAGATTTTCTCATTATTCAGACCTGTAGTACAAAGAGGGAGTTGCAAAAAATAAGTTGTGG
Organism: Euprymna scolopes; assembly: GCF_053919585.1. Classification (NCBI taxonomy): domain Eukaryota; kingdom Metazoa; phylum Mollusca; class Cephalopoda; order Sepiida; family Sepiolidae; genus Euprymna; species Euprymna scolopes. Next base: position 76,442,439 of record NC_136495.1, read on the forward strand.
TGTGAGGAGAAATACAAACTGAAATAGAGAGAATATTCAGACCTGTAATAATACAAAGAGGGGGTTACAAAAATGAGTTGTGGTGTGAGGAGAAATACAAACTGAAATAGAGAGAAGGAGAGTTTTAAAATATAATCTTAAAAAGATAAGATACAAGTTAGAAAAGCATTTCATCCAAGGCATGAAAATTGTTAAACAAAATGTTTTTAATATAGGCTTTAAAAATAAAGGTACAAGATTCAATTTGAAATTTATTTATCTTCAAAGTGTACTTTTCTAAATTTTACAAAGTAAGGTATAAAAATTTAATTTAAATTGAATCAAAAGATTACCTTGGATTTATTTTATGTAATGTACGTTTTGTTGCACTTTAAAAACATTATCTTTCATTTAATGATATAGATATAAAATTTTCAATGATTTTTTTTTAAAGTGCAACAGATTGTACATTACATAAAATAAATCCAAGATAATTTTTTGATTCAATTTAAATTAAATTTGTATACCTTACTTTGTAAAATTTATAAAAGTGCATTTTGTGCATTTATTTTTAAAGCCTATAGTAAAAACATTTTGTTTAACAATTTTCTATGTTTTTTCTATGCTTTTTTAACTTGTATATATATATATATATATATATATATATATATATATAGAGAGAGAGAGAGAGAGAGAGAGAGAGATAAATAGATAGATCGATAGATAGATAGATGTTATTTGTTTTTGCGATACGTTTTGAATGAATTCAACCATTTACAAAAGTGCATTTTTACCCAAATGCGAGTTAGGAATAATTTTCCCTTTAACCAACTTGGACACCCACATGGGTTTACATATTCTTTTTAAAATATAATTATCCACTGACATGTGTTTCGTCGTCCACGTCCAGATTCGGCCGCTCTGATGGGTCGTGAACGACCAAACATGTCTCAGTATATATATATATATATATATATATATATATATATATATATATATATATATAGTCATCCACATACAGTACTGTTTCGCTGTTTCACAGCTCATCAGTGCGGCTAGACAGGCAACTACCTCAAGCCAGGATTGAAACCCGACCGTTTGTATGGCAGTCAAGGCTCCTAACCATTACGCTATTGGCGGCTGCTTGAACGAGTAGTGAGTTTGACGATGTTTTGATATCGTCCGAAATACCTCCGCTCGATTTGTTTACACAAAGAGCGTCGCTTATATGCTAATGGTAATTCGTGTTTCACTTCTCAATATGCTCAACTCAAGGTGAGGAGCACTATAGTCATCCACATACAGTACTATTTCGCTGTTTCACAGCTCATCAGTGCGGCTAGATGCCCAAAATTTCTGGTCTTGATGAAGGGAAGATTAAAAGTTGCTGCTATGGTTTCAAATGATCTGTAATAACAACAAGGGGAGACTTGATTTCAAATATTTCTCATATGTTATAGCTTTCCTCTTTTGGAAATAGGGTACGATTATGAATATCTCCAGTATCAAATAAGCCTTATACAGTGTGAAATTTACTTTATGTATGAAAACCAAAGAAGGGAAATATAACATATGAGAAATATTTGGAATCAAGTTTCCCTTTGTTATTTCAGATCATTTGAAACCATAGCAGCAACTTTTAGTCTCCTCTCCAGCACCACAAGTTTTGGAGAAATATAAGTTATTTTGTAATTCATATGCAAAAAAAAAAGACTATGATTGCAACATTTTATGGCATAAACAGTGCCAAAAAATAAGCTCTGGATGATCGATGATCCCTTTAATGTGCGACCTTAAGAGCAAATCTCACATAGCCCACTACACAAATTAGGTCATTACCTTTCCAACGAACCTTCATTTGGTAAATTCTGATCAATAGTCACTGAGATTTGGAACTTATAAAATTTCCAAAAAAGGGGAATATATGAAATGCTCATATCTTTGGTTGTATAGGACAAAACGACATGAAAATTTGTAGGCTTTTTGAAAATTATAATATTAATCTATGGTTAAAATTTTATAACAATGGGTAAAAAAAAAAACAATATTTCCAAACAAATAAAATATGCCCAAATTTGCCTACATTTGTATATATAGTGTCATGCAGGCCAGCTTCGGTTTTGCTGCTTCAGCTGTCTCCCCTATGGCCTTGCCAGGCCATATATATATATATATATATATATATATATATATATATATATATATATATATATAGAGAGAGAGAGAGAGAGAGAGAGAGAGAGAGACAGAGAGAGACAGAGAGAGATGGATAAATAGATAGATAGATAGATAGATAGATAAATAGATAGATAGATAGATAGATAGATAGATAGATAGATGGATAGATAGATAGATAGATAGATAGATAGATACCAGCAACTACATAGAAACATTTCGCTAATAATTTTTTCCTCTGATGAGAAGAAATAGCATTCTTTCAAACTCCGCGGATTAAGGAGTACCCAACTTTGGAGTATTCTGCCGAATAATAAAAACTGTTTGTATAACTCTACTTTGCAACGCTGTTCTTATTATATATACATACATGCATATATATATATATATATATATATATATATATATATATATATATATATATATATATATATATATATATATATATATATTCCCATTTTGGCATCTCTTTCCACTATCTATCTTTTAGTATCCCTCCCCCCCCCTGTCTCTAAGTATTTGCACCATTCATGTCTCACTATCGAAAACATTCATACACAGACGCAACCTACCCAGGAACAAGACAGGACAACAAACAACTGCATCACTCAGCATTTTAGTAGCATATACATTAATAGGGACATTTAACAAACATTAAAGAATAACATTAAGAACAGTTTTTAAAAAAATACTTACCTCACCGTTGTCGTCTGACATTTTTGTTTAGTTGGGTTAGTTTTTAAACGCTCATAAAACAATTACTAAACAAAAAAGTTTTTAAAAAATAACCAAATTTACGAAATATCGCGTTTTAATCAATAAATACCGATAAACATTGTGGTATCATTTTTTTTTTTTTTTTTTTTGTATTATTAATTTCTTGGAAATTAAGCCGTGCACGGAAAGTCTAGATCGAAACCTTTCCATCTGTTCCAGGCGGCTCGCAGATAACCAAGAGACGCCATGTTAAACTCATCAAAACTGTTTATCGTTCTGTTGCCCGGCAACGCCGCCTCCTTTACACTTTACCGCAGCTCCTCCTCTTTCTTCTCCTCTTTCAACAATCAGCAGCAGCAACATTGACGAAAGCCGGTGCAGATATCTCTTCTTCATTGTCACCGATTCGGGAACTACTGCACTCAGTACCTACCTACGTACATAGCAATGCTTCATTTGTTTGCACTTCTCTTTGAATTTGAACGCGTGATCTTAATATTAGAAAAGTGAAAGCTAGCGAGAGAGAGAGAGAGAGAGAGAGAGAGAGAGAGAGAGGGAGAGAGAGAGAGAGACAGACAGACAGACAGACAGACAGACAAACAGACATAATATATATATGTGTGTCTGTGTGTGTGTGTGCGCGTACGCGTGTGTCTGATACTATTATATAAAATGAACTTGATGTGTTTGTGAGTTCGTTCCCTATGGACTCGAAAACGGCTGGGCCGATTTTTAAGAAATTTCACACAAAGGTACTTTATGTGCCTGGCAGTGTTCTTAGGTTTTGTATCGGAATGTCTTTGTTAAGTATCGATAACCGATTGAAAAAAAAGAACAGGCAATTTTGACCAGAGTTTACACCTTGCACAGCCTAACATTACAAGTGCATTTGAGAAGTTTTATTACAAAACAAGCAGTAAGGCCAGGCATTTAAAATTAACAGAAGGTTCTTTGATATGACAGAGGCGCATTGGAAATGAATATTTCTGTTAAGAGCACGATTGAAGCATAATATATGACTTTTACATTTTAAACTTTAATGTGACTTAGTCCCAATACATTGTAGTCTACATTGCAATGTAGAGTGCGATGTATTGTGGACTAAGTCATTGCGGGGAAGCATGTGGAGCTTCCTCCCGGTGCACAGAGATGGGTCCCCAACTAGACAGACCAGGCAATAATGTATTTATGTATGTACGTGGATATATATGTGTGTGTGTGTGGGTGTGTGGGTGCATGTGTGTATCTATCTATCTATCTATCTATATATATATATATATATATATATATATATATATATATATATATATATATATATATATATAGAGAGAGAGAGAGAGAGAGAGAGAGAGAGAGAGAGAGAGAGAGAGAGAGAATTAATAAAATAAGAAAACGGAAATAAAAAAATATATATTAATGTATATAGATTTATTCATTTATTCAATTAGGATGATACATCAATTAGGAGTGTAGGATAAGTAAAACCCTTTATACCATGCTATTCCGAAGCCTTATGCTTCTCATCAGTTGAAAAGAGAAGATGCTAGATAACATAATAGAGATGCGACATTAGGAGCGAAATAATTGTGCAGTGAGATATAAAATATTGAGATTATTTGGGGAGGGAATGGGGGAACTAAAGTGATCTCTGTGATATATCACAGAGATCACTTTAGTTCCCAGTCTGTCCCCAGTCAAATGGGACTTAATAGGGGACTATTAGGTCCCATTTGACTGGGGATAGACTTCTCTTTGGGCTACTGCACTGCCTGAAAAAAAACAATTTTCATTATTTCAGCTGTTTTGAAACGATGAACTTATTTTGGAATCCATTCTCTCTAAAGAACTATTTTGCATTTCGGATTAACTTGAGAGGATTTTCATGCAAACTGAAATATTATGTGCGGTTTGTTTTTATATATATTTTTTACATATCCAACATTTTTTCACTTTTTTATTTCGCAATTTCTAACTACAATAAATTGCGGTTTCACTTAATACCTTAACTAGCAAATTCTAGCATTACTACAAATATAATTTGCTAATTTTTTATGTCCTCTGATGAGACGAATAACAAGAATAACATTCTTTGAAACTCCGCAGAATAAGGACTTTGTAAATTGTTTTTTGGAGTATTCAGTCGAACAATAAATTTTGATTGTAAAGTTAAACTTACAGTTTTAATTTTCTTTCTCTTATATATATATATATATATATATATATATATATATATATATATGTAATATAAAGCTGAATGTGTGTGTGTGTGTGTGTGTGTGTGTGTGTGTGTGTGTGTGTGTGTGTGTGTGTGGTCACGAATAGGCTCCTATATGGTTGACTATTTTAGAAAACTGATTACATATAATGATAGAAGATGTATCGAGACACAGGAATGGGTATGTTTGATCTGACAGAACTGTGGTTCATTAAAATTGTGGGGTCTGCGTTCGCGCCTGGTCCACAAAGTATGGAAATAAAAAATTTTAAAATAAAAAAAAAACGTTTACAAGTGTTTTTGATATAGATGTATATAAGAATACTTTGATAAGTATGTTTTAACTTAAATAGGGATGGTATAATAAAATTGTGGGGTCTGCGTTCACGCCTGGCCTCCATAGAATGAAAATAGGCACAACCTTTAATAAAGACTTTTCATATGTATCTGTGTAAGTATACTTTGATAATTATGTTTCTGTTTGAAGAAATATGGTATAATAAAATTATGGGGTGTTCGTTCGAACCTGACCTCCATAGAATGGAAATATGTCACAAAGTTTAACAAGGTTTTTTAATATAGATCCACAGAATATTGTTATAACTGTTTCAGTGTGAACAGGTATGGTATAATAAATTATGGGGTTTATCTATTTTATTTTTACTTTCATCATATTTTGCTTTGGTTTTGATGCTCCCAAATTCAACCAAAATTTACAAGCCTTCCTTTTCATAACCTATCATACTTTCATAAATCAGAGTCCATTTTCTGTAGGCTGTTTTTGAACCCAGTCAACGACGGGTACTTTTGCTAGTATATATATAAAATGGCAGCAACTTGTTCTCGAGTATTGCCATTACTTAACATATCTCTGGCCCAAATTACGCAAACATGAACACAACTAGCAGTATGTGTCGGATAGTCACTTCTATAGTCCTGCACATCTACCGATGACCGGGTCCAAGCTGCGGTGCCCTGAACACCTGCCAGGCCAGACCCTGGAAGTTCCAGAGCCTTTATTGCCATTGACGCCCATATCTGCATCAATCCTCATTGAATTTCCGTTTGCCGTTTCAGGCTACAGACAGCCTTTTTGTTATCGAGATACAAACTGATTGCAAAATGTGTATTCCATTGCATATCAAGTAATGCCTGTGCTTGAAGCTTTTTATAGTGAGGAAAGACTTTGCACTGAGACAATCCCACTCCCTAAACAACTGCCACATTGAACTAAAAAGAAGAGCAAGTCAACATCATTGAAAGCAGCAGTCGCCGCAGGTTTTATATCAGGGTTTTCCTTCTCCTAGAGAGGTTGCCTTCATCACGGCTTACGGGAGCCTTCTCCACCCGCCATGCCATTTGATCCATGACTGGGACTTAGGTTGCTGGGCACCAGAGCATACTCCACATGCCGGTGGGTCATGTATGCCGCAGCTAACAGAGCCTAAACTCCTCAGGAGGTTTCTGTCAAAGTTACCTCGCCCTTAGCCTTTGGTTAAAAGAACCTTGGCCTACAAGGCAGTGGAGGTCCACTTATACGGTGCAGGACACTCGCCGTTCATCAGAGTCCCGTCTGCGTGGCAGTGGTCACGACGTGCACGTGGGGTTGATTTGTCTGGGAGAAGCACGGTATGACGCTAAGACATCTGTGTACTTTTAACATATGTCCACACCAGACCTTGACCACCATATATATATATATATATATATATATATATATATATATATATATATATATATATATATATATAAAATGGTAATTAGTAAAAACCTGACGAAAGTGCTCAATACTATTGCAGAGCAAATATATATTTTTTATTACCATTTTATCTGCTTATTTACACATGTTTCAATGTTTTTTTGTTTTGTTTTTTTTGTTTTTACTCCTCCTCTCCTCCTGTTTCGCTCCTCAACATGGTCGAGGAGGAGGTGAAATGCTGGAAAACTCTCTGAATTAGTGTTTAAATAGCCGTGAGACCAGATGTTGCTCGGGATTGAATGAGGATCAACGTATGTTCCACACAGCCAATAAATACTTTCATTGTAATCAAAATCAGTGAAATCGCCCATTCGTCAATCAAATCAATTGATTGTCTGCTCTAGTCAGGAATCCACCACTGTGCATCGGGAGGAAACTTCACATGCCTCCCCACAGTGTCTTAGTCCACAATTTATTGCACTGTGGAGAATCTACTGTTGATTTTTTGTAAATTGTTTTATATAATGACTTGCATAAACTTTAAAATGCAAATGCCAAGTACAATAGTTCAATTGTGCTCTAAACAGAAACATTTATTTCAAACGCGCCCCTGTCATATCAAAGAATCTACTGCTGATTTTATACATTGGGCCATTTTTCTTGTGCAATGATAAAACTTCTCAAATGCACTTGTGATATTAGGTTGTATAAGAGTGTTAACTTTGGTTAAAATTGGACTGTTCCTTCTTTAATCAGATTTTTTCGATTATCAATTTTTTGATGCAAACATATTTAAGGACACTTCCAGACACGTAAGTTATATATGCGGATTTTTTTTTTTTAATTCGGCCCAGCCGTTTTGAAGTCCATAGAAAACGCTCTCTCTCTCTCTCTCTCTCTCTCTCTCTCTCGCTCTCCCTGTCTCTCTCTCTCTCTCTCTCTCACACACACACACACACACACACACACATACACACACACACACACAAAGATAGATAGATAGATAGATAGATAGATAGATAGTAAGTTTTGGAAATACGTGTAAATTGAGTTATACAAAATTTCTCTATTTTTAATCTCGTGGTGATTTTTCAGGCTATTGCAATAGAGGATGAAACGCAGAAAATTCTCTGCAGCTTAATTGCCATATATATTTTCAAAACTTACTACTTAGCTCTGCTTACATATCGAGCACTGTCGAAGTAAATATTGAAAATATTTACATAAAATCTTAGATACATAAGATAATTTCTTTATATATATATATATATATATATATATATATAAAGAGAGAGAGAGAGAGAGAGAGAGAGAGAAATATATGTGTGTGAGTGTGTTTGTGTGTGTGTGATAGAGAGAGAGAGAAAGAGAGACAGAAAGAAAGAAAGAAAGAAAGAACGAGAGAGAGAATTCCCTATGAATCCAGAAATGGCTGGGCCGATTTTTTTAAAAATTCACATAAAGGTACTTGATGTCTGGGAGTTTTCTTATGTAGGTTTTGTATCGAAATGCGTCTGATAAGTATTCAAAATCGATACTCGAAAAAATCTGAATAAAGAAGGAATTCTGATTTTGACCAAAGTTTACACTTTTATACAACCTAACATCACAAGTACATTTGAGAAGTTTGATCACCGCACAAGCAGAAATGGACAACCTATAAAATTTACTGTAGATTCTTTTATAAGACAGAGGCGCATTCGAAATGAATGTTTCTTTTTAGAGCACGATTAAACCGTGATACTTGACATGTGTACGTTTAACTTTAATTCAAGTCATTATGTAAAAATAATTTTATAAACTCAACAATTGGTTCTTGGGGAAGACTGGGACGAGTTAAAAATGAATATTTCTGTTTAGAGCACAACTGAACCATGATATTTGACTTTTGCATTTTAAACGTTAAGTGAAACCATTATTTATAAATAATTATATAAAATCAGCAGTAAATTCTCTACAGTGCAATGTAGTTATAGTGTATTGTGGACTAAGTCACTGAAGAGAGGCGTGTGAAGCTTCCCCCTGGTACATTGCAGGGGAGATTCCTAACTAGAGCAGGCAATCAATCGATTCGAATTAAAAATAGGCAATTTCATTGATTTAGATGGCAAAAAAAGTATGGGAGTGTGGAACATTTATTGATCCTCATTCAATTCCGGACAATGTTTGATCTCCCTGCTAGTGTATATATATATATATATATATATATATATATATATATATATATATATATACTAAAAGTTCAGTCCAACCGCTGACACATAAGATTCTCTTTTCTTATTCAATGGATAATCTCATCATTTTGTGACATCATCCACTGTGTCCCAGTATCGTTAGTTTCATTTTAACGGATAATCTCATTTTTTAGTGATGTCATCCATTTTGTGGCGTCATTTTGATGACGTCATTAAGTGTACATTTGGATAAGATAGTAAAAAAGCAAGTTCCTCCAGGTTTAAGCGATATATATATATATATATATATATATATATTTTATTTTATATATATATATATATATATATATATATATATATATATATATATATATATATATATATATATGAACAAATGATTAATAAAATATGTTAAAAGACATCTTGAAAAAGAGTTAAAAACATATTTAATTTTAAAAAAGGAAGCACAAGATAAGTGGATAGTCCTTAATCCGCGGAGTTTCGAAGAAATACTCTCCTTCTCATCAGAGGGCAGGAATTAGCAAAATGCAGGATCGGATTTTGCATATAAAAGTATTTAATGAAACTACAAGTAAGTCAAAGATCTTACTTGGTTAAAAAAAAGGGTGAGGTAAGGGGAACAGGAGGCAAAAGAAAAATAATAAAAAGATTTCAAATGAATGGATAGTCCGGTGAAGGGTAAAGATCCAAAAATGGTAAAATCCAAAACGGTCGAATTTAAAATTTCAATCCACTGGGTAAACTCCAAATGGTCCAAAATCATTCAAAAGGCAAAGTTCCTTGGAAAAAAGCGCAAATGGAATGAATTCCAAATCATTAAAAGAAAAGTACTAGAGATAATATTTGAAACACGTCTGTCAAGGCTGGATGAATCCAAAAAACTAAGGCTTAAAAAAAAAACGAAAAACGGTGACAATTTAAATTTGAAAAGCAAGGTCAAACTGACCCAGACAAAAAGCGCGAAAGTTAGCATTAATAATTAGGTCAGCTTAGATATGCACGTGAAAATCTCAGAATTAAATTAAGAAAACTGATCAGAACAAACAAATGGCCAAGTCCAAGAAATGGGGCGTCTGTTATAAATATACATACATATATACATATATATATATATATATATATATATATATATATATATATATATATATATATATATACATATACATATACACAAACACACACATACATATATATATATATAAATAAAATAAAAATAAAAAATTAAAAAAAATTAAAAAATTAAAAAATAAAAAAAAATATTAAAAAAAAATAATAATAATAAAATAAAATAAAATAAAATAAAAAAATAAAAATAAATAAATAGAAAATTATATATATAGTCACATACATACATACACATATACATACATACAAACAGACACACAAATGCACACAAACATGTATATACATACAAACACGCATATAAATATATATACACATATATGAATACATATACAATAACACACACACATATATATACATATATATACAAACACACACGCATGCATAAACATATACACATATCCAAAAACATATACAAGTTAAACAAAAAAGAAACATACTTACATACAAAATAAGAGGAGAGGCCGGTCTCTGCAAACTCCGGAATAAGGCAAATAAATGTGTATGTAAATGCATATAGTTACATATGAGTAAACAAATACATAGAATAAAAATGAGTAGGTTGATGTATATATTCAATTAATCGGTATACTTATACCATAAAACGGAGACAGCAGATGGAAAATCGGCCAAAGAAATGAAGAAAAACAAATAAAATCAAAAATATAAAAAGCTTAGAAGGTAAGATTATTAAAAAAAAAAAAAATTATGGGAAAAGATATATATTTGAAGGGTTAAATTAATAGCTATGTGATTTCAAATTTACCATATTTAAACTTGGACATATGTTTGCAATAAGAGATCAGTTCGTTTTTAGAGTTTATTATATTACTACTTTGAGGGGAGGTTATAATAGTTATAGCTTCAGATGTACACAGGTGACAAGACTTAGATCCTGGAGTATAAGACTTAACTTTTTTTAGGATGGTCCATTTAATTGAAAAGTGGGTATTGGTAGAGTTAAGCTTTTTAACCAGTGTAGTTAGAGAAGTTCCTTGGTTATTATTTGAATTTTGGTTACTGAAAGAAGAAGTGTGGTTTGAAATTCTTTTCTTTATTAAAGTTGAAGTAGCACCTATATATGTATATGTTTTATTAATAGATCGGGGTCGAGAATTAATAATAATTTGTTGATTTATACTGGGAAGAGAATTTAAATTTTGTTCATTTTGATGAACAGAAGGTAGGACAGTAATTGTAGCAAGATTGGTTTGGAGGGTATAATTAGTGTTATCAGTGTTAGGATGGCTGCTATGAAAAATATTATTATTATTATTATTATTATTATTATTATAGCTGGTTGTATGATTGAGAATAGAGGGGCTGGTTGAATCGTTTGTTGAATTAATAATTATATCAGAGGGAGGGTCGGAGGAAGGATAATTTGGTGGCGAAATGTTATTGTCTATTATGGGAGAATTGCGTGGGAGCTCTGTAATTGTGCATGAATATATTGCATCTTTATGGATGCAATCATTATTGAGTTGGCAAAGATGTTTGTTAATACAGTTGCAGTTTCTTTTTGGTTGGATTGGGAAAAGGATTTTTTGGGCTGATTTAATTTTTTTGTTATTAGATGCTAAGATTCTTTGTGCTAAATTAGGCATAGTAGAAATTATTCTTATTGAGTTTTTATTAAAAATTGAACTATATCTGTGTGCGTATTTGAAAGAGTTTTCTACAATATTGAAGAATTATTTAGGTATATTAGTTTTAACATTTATGCTAAATGGAGGATTAAACCAAATATTTTTTTCTCCTAGTGCGACAGGGTGGGTTAGAAGTATTACGATTAGCATGTTGGTTCGGATTATATTTGTGGAGCGGACTATTGCTATTGATAGCAGCAGATTTTATATCTATATATATATATATATATATATATATATATATATATATATATATATATATACATTAGTGTTGGGACGATTCTTGAAATCGGAATCAGGAATCGGAAAAATCGGAAGATTTGGGGTCATTGGAATCAGAAAACTTGATGCCTCTTTTCTGATGCCAAAATGATTCTTTTAATTGTCTTTTTTATTTGATTTTGTTCAAACCAAAATCTTCCATTGCTAATAACAATGATAAAATAATAAATATTTATTGATTTTAAATTACCAGTAAAGCTAAAATCGATAGATCAACCTCCACAGGTGTATTTTGATGTTTAGGAAAATGTCTGCACATTTAACATTTTTTCTTTACGAAAATCGGGGGAAATAACAAATCTATAGTTAAATATTTAGATATTTAAAAGAATTAGAATCGGTAATTGTATCGGAATCGAGAATTTAGCACAGAATCAGTAATTGTATCGGGATCAGGAAAAATATTGGAATCGTTCCATCACTACTATATATACTATATATATATATATATATATATATATATATATATATATATATATATATATAAGAAGAAGAAGAAGAAGAAGAAGAAGAAGAAAAAGAAAAAGAAGTAGTTAATAAAACATGTAAAAAACACTTGTAAAAAGAGTGAAAAACATATTTAATTTTAAAAAGTAAGCACTAAATAAATGGATAGTCCTTAATCCACGGAGTTATTATAAGCTCTATCTCCTATTTGGTTTTATCGAGTTTTTACATCTGGTTGAGATTACTCTATAAATATTAATTCTTTAATATTTATAATTTACTTTAGTTTTGCCATCTTGGATCATTTTGGTAAACTTAACTGCGTAGCTAGGGGGGGGGGTCGCCCCGGGCGGCACACCTGAGGGGGCGGCATTTTGAGAGGGTAAAAATAGAAAGTAGAAAAAATAAATAAAAATAAACAAAAGTTAACAAAAAATATGAAATTTTATACCAAAAAGGTTGTAAAAAATCGGAATTTTGGGGGGTATCGGAATCAGAAAAAATGTGTCCCTATTTTCTGAGCGTCAGGGGGGGCGGCATGGGGGCGGCATGGGGGTGGCATTTTGAGATGGTAAAAGGGAAAAATCGAAAAAAAATGCTAACAAAAAATCTGAAATTTTATATCGAAAAGGTTGTAAAAAATGGGAACTTTTGTAGTTATTGGAAGCGGCATATGTCAGGGGGCGGCATTTTGAGAGAGTAAAAATAGAAAGTAGAAAAAAATAAATAAAAATAAACAAAATCTAACAAAAAATCTGACATTTTATACTGAAAAAGTTGTAAAAAATCGGAAATTTTTGAGGTATCAGAATCAGAAAAATGTGTCTCTTATTTACGAGCAGCACATGTCAGGGGCGGCATTTTGAGAGGATAAAAATAGAAAATAGAAAAAAATATATAAAAGCTAACAAAAAATCTGAAATTTTATACCGAAAGTTTGTAAAAATCTGAAGTATTGGAGGTATCGGAATCGGAAAAATATGTCCCTATTTTACGATTCCAAAACCGATTCTTTTAAATTTTTAATTTAATTTTTCATTATTGGTACTAATTATATATTATATCAATTATATTAGTCATATATATATATATATATATATATATATATATATATATATATATATATATATATATATATATGTATATATACATATATGTATATACATACATATATACATACATACATGCAGATACATACATATACATATATATATAAACAAATATATATACATAATATATCCTTCAAGATTGAGGCATTTTTTTTGTTTTAATCTAAGTTGAACTTTCTCTACATTAAAAACCGATCATGAAATGAATTAAAGCAATTTATTCTCAATTAATGGAAATTTTGAAAACTCCAAACGCAATTGTAAATTATTACTTGATAAATAGTTTAACAGTTTGGAGTTTTCAAAATTTCCATTAATTGAGAATAAATTGCTTTAATTCATTTCAATCACTAAGTTTAAAAAATGCAAGCATTAATTATTTCTGGAGATATACTCAGTGACTGGCTGACCTAACAGGATAAGGCCAAGTCCAGGCTTCGGCCAAGCACCAAAAAAACAAAATAACCTCAGAAAGATTTCATACTTAAAGGGGAACTTTCATATAAATTTTTATCGAATAGGTGCGAAAAGAAAGTTGGATATTTGGGTGTATATACACCGACATCAAAGAGGAAATAACATTAGATGCGAAAGTTTGAATTCATTAATTTTATTACTGTCCAATTCATGAGGCTAAGACTTTGAAAGTATCAAACGTTTGTTTTTGTAGCATACTTTTTATAACTCCTTGTAAACTTTACAATTGCTAGCTGGGGGATCGGACAAAATCACCCCGAGCAACCCCCACCATCTACTTAAAACAAAAGGAAAACAGATAAAATCTCAAATGAATAAAAAATATTAAAAATCAGTTTTCATATTTTAATTTTAATTTAATTGAATTTAGGAAAATTAGATACCGTAGAACTAATTTTCGCAAGGTATGAAAATTAAGCAACTACAGAATAAATGTTAACTTAATAATAATGGACCAGTTTTCCTACCTAGCAAAAAATGGACGAATTTTCTATGGACGAATTATCCATGGGCGAATTTTTCGTGGACGAATTTTCCGGGCACCCAAATGCCGGGGGGGGCAAATTTTACTACCACCCCGGGCGGCAAAAGGTCTAGCTACGCCACTGCTTAACTGTAATTCTTATTATATATATATATATATATATATATATATATATATATATATATATATATATGTATGTATATATATATATATATATATATATATATATATATATATATATATATATAAACTAACATAAAATTTAACCTAGATTTAAAACAGGTCAAGATACTAGATATCTACGCTAAATAACACACACAAAGGAACGGGTCAACCGGAGGTCAAATGGGCCTTTGTCCCGTAAATGCCTACTCATTGGCTGATTAGGAAGGACGCGGTGGATACTAGACAGTTGATTGGCTAACTAAAAACACAATAGAAGGTGCGTATATAAAAAACGCGAAACAACCACAAAATTCTCGCATAAGCCTGAAGAATCCTAGAGTGTATAAAATGCCGAATATTCAGTGTAGCTTAATCGCCATATATATTTTATAACTTACTATATATATAGTTTGTATATTATACAAACATTATTGGTTGCATATGTGCGTACATGTTTCAATCCCAATTCAAGGATAGCACTTCATCAGACAAAAAAAGTATATATATATATATATATATATATAAGGGTAAAATGGAAAAAAAAAAAACAAACTTAGTCCAATCTCGTTATAAATTTATACGTGTATTTCGTCCCAGTGCAGGCCTCACCAAACGAAATGAACTAGTCAGGTCTGTAGCTGACTTAAAAGTGATAAACTTACAGCGTTTATATGTATTATTTAGGCAGAGGGAGGGTGAATGCTGTAACTTTCAAATCAGCTACAAACCTGACGTTCGTCTCATTTGATGAGGCCTCCACTAAACTGAAATAAATTCATAAGGAGATTTGGCTAAGATTGTGTTGGATTTTTTCCTTTTATCCGGTCCTCTATTCTGCACTGAGGTTTCGCACTTGAGATTTCCTACAGCAAATACCTGATCTTTTTGAGAGCCCGCTCCTTATATATATATATATATATATATATATATATATATATATATATATATATATATATATATATATGAACATTCCCATGACAGTTTTCTAAGCATTACTACTTCCATGCTTCCTCATGACAAATTAGAAACAGTTTTGTTTTGTTTTTTTTTGTGACATCATCACTAGAAGATTACATTACAGAGCCATGTAGGCTCCCTGTATCGGGTTTGATTTTTCAACAGAACCCCCCCCCTTTTGTAGATGTATTGTCTTCATCATAGCTGATAAACTCCATCTACCCCTTATATGGTAACCCTCTTGATTATCAGGGTCTACACTTTTCCTAAGGGTGACATAGAAATGTGGTAACCCACTAGATTATCATGGTCTAAGGGTGACATAGAAATATGGTAACCCTCTAGATTATCACGGTCTACACTTTTCCTAAGGGTGACATAAAAATGTGCAAAGGCAGGGGTGTTCATCTCCTTGAGGTATTATACATACTCGCTTACCTAAATACACACAACGTCTAGTATTCCGAAATGGTCACCCATCTAGTATTGGTTTCAACGTTGCTTAACTTTGATTATCTAATGAGAACTAGTGTTTCAACGTGATTGTGTGTACAGGATATAATTTCGTTTAATTGTCATCATACATTTCACTCAGAGTAGCCGAATAATACCGTGCAGCTTGGAGCGGGTTCATATTACAACAGGGAAAATAGGTTTCTTGTCATGTTTTCAAGTGTATAGACCGGGCTAGGATCAAAGTTTAATCGTTCTCTTCTCAGGCGAAGAGCGGGGAAGGGGGGGGCAAAAACTCTCAATTGGGAGAATTTTTTATTTTTCTTCTCAATCTAGAACGCCTATTTCTGAATGGGTGGATATCTCCACTTTGTGTCTAATTTAAGAAGACAAATAATAGTACTCCCCACTCGGAGCGTTATATAATGTTTAATAGTCGTTATTTAATTATCTGTTTGTTTATTTATTTTGTTTGTTTAACTTTTTGTTTAACTCTTTTTATCAGGCCGTATTTAACTCTTTTTTTAATAGTTCGTGATCGTCTAGTGTATAAATCTGTCTTAACGTGTTCGTCTCATCTAGTGATCGTGAATGTCTAGACTCTGAGTGTGGGTACGTTTGTGTCAGAACATATCGCAACATATACATAGCGACATACCTGTCATCTGCAGGGCCTCTGGGAGATTTGTCAACGTCTTGGTTGAGCTGATTCTGTTACAACAAAGACGCATGCAAGACAGGAACCCAAGACGAATGTTTGTTTTTTAATTCACTCCCCGGCGTTTTGTCATAGCAGACTGGAATGAATGACGGTCTTTGCCTGTAGTTCCATTTGGAAACGTCGCCTCCGTATGGTGTGTGTGTTTACCCCATCTTGTCTCCTCGGAGTCTAAGATCGAACTCACTAAAATTAACTTGGTTTCTTCAAACCGGAACTTTTGACACGTCAGATCTGGTCCCCGTTTGCATATCTTCCGGTGCAACTTGATCAGTCACAGATTTTATATTATGTCACAGCATGACCCTTTGACCCTTTCTGCAACTACATATCGCTCAACTAATCGTTTCCTACAATTCAATCTATTGTTTACTTCGCTAGATAGACAATTAGATAGACAGATAGATAGATAAACCAATAACTGGATAAATTCTTTCTACTCGGCGTTGTCTGGCGATTACAAAACAAGAATAGATTTGGTCACAAATAGTAGCCCCTTACGTCCAAGTGGCACTATGCCTTGCTTGGGGTGGAATAACAGTGTAATAATAATAATAATAATAATAATAATAATAATAAGAAGAATAATAATAATAAGAAGAAGAAGAAGAAGAAGAAGAAGAAGAATATAACTAACAGGACTTGAGGAAATTCCACAGCAGCATCTTTCATATGTAATATATTGCAGCTGAGCATTCTGTGGACATTTTGCATGAATGGAGACCTCGCGATAATATTGTAGTCATTTTCTTAAAACTGTAAAATTATTTATCTAAGTAATCTGGTTAATGTAGTGTCAGAATATATCTATATATATATACCTACGGAATATATCTATATATATTACGGTTTATCTCCAATATCCTTATAGGAGTCTGTGACATATTTCCATTATATGGATACCCAGCGCAAACGGAAACCCCATGATATCATTTACCTTCTTTAGATTCTAGTCAGAAAACCTAGAAGGTATATTTTAGTTTCATGCACGGCTTTAAAGTGACATCATTTAATTTAATTTGATTTTTTTTTTTTTTTTTTGACATTGTGTCCTCGGTGATCGAGAGATCCTATTTATTAAAAAGGATAGAAGTGATAACATACTATGGACATTAAATTGGTATATCTATATAAAAATTATTTAATGTTTGTAGTATGTTATCACCTTCTATCCTCTTTTTAATACATAGGATCTCCCGATCGAATAATTTATAATTTGGAATCTTTGACACAAGTACGTAGTACGTTAAAGGTACTACGGTATTAATATATAGATAATAATAGTAATAATAAATATTATCGAAAGAGGTGGAGAGTACTGGAAAACTGGAGTGACTTATTGTCATTCAGACTTCAGGGAACACCACAGTTTGTTCTAGAAGAAAAATATTTGATGATAGCTTGCGTGATAATAATAATAATAATAATAATAATAATAATAATAATAATAATAATAATAATAATAATAATAATAATAATAATAATAATAATAGTGGGCAATAATAATCATCTTTTTGAAAGGAAGGATGAGTTTAGAACACTCCGTCTGAGGCGACCTCATCCGCAAGGTAATGCCGATGATACGATCATTCAAACACGGTAATGTTTGAATATATGGTTATGTGGCAGTTTTAGTCATTTAGAACTGCTTTAAATCTTCACCGCTCACTCATTTTTTGACCAAATTTCAAACAATTATTACAGTTTATAGATCACCTTCTCAGCTATATTGCAAAAAAAAAAAAAAAGGTTTACCGTACATTAAAACCGTTTTGCCCTCGTGGAGAGGAGCGAGTAAACATGGATTCGTTTATAGGTGATCAAATAGATTTTATTTTTGTTTTATGCTTTTATAATCATAAATAATCTTTATGACTTCTTTGACAACAATAGGTAGTACTTAACATTTGAATGGCGTTCACTTTATTAAAGATAAAGTGCACTAAAGAAAAGCCATTATAAACGAAAGAGGACAAATAAGTATTTTATTGTCTCTCCGGAAAGAACTTAAAATCACAAATGGCTCTTGCTTGGTATTTATTTAATACTCAACATTATTTCACAGACATTTTTAACCTTTTTTACCCCACACAAGTACAAGTATTGTACCATGAAAAGGGCGCTGTGAAAAAAGTGGCCATTTTGACATGTTGAAAGAAATAAATGAATAACATCTTAAAATTTGGAATATAGCTGTTTTGTCATCTATTTGTGTATGCTCTGTAGTTAAATTTAACATACATTGAGCTTCATGAATAGAAGGATAGAAAGGATTGAAAGGGTAAAATATAATTGAAAAAACATATTTTTCACATAAATAAGATCTGTTGTTGTTATTTTGTAGCAATATTAACAGTTTTGAAACAGGTATTTAGCTGGGGTAGTTGTACCCCAGCTAATTATTTATCTTTTAGAACCCTCGATAAAAACGACAAACTCCTCTTAACATTAAACATTTGCAAGTATTTATTCAACGGGATAATAGTGGTGGAGCTCGAAGTTATTGAGTCAGGTCCACGTCGGACTGTCGGTGCTGGGTGAGGAGGAGAGGAGGGTGTGTCTTCGCTCGCGGCTCTGTGCTGACTGTTGGATGTCCCCTGCACTCTTTTTGGGGACAGTAGGATCAATGCACCCTGCCTGTCGATTGGCCAGTCTATGGCCGAAGAACTTACAGGGAAGCATTGATCCGCCAGAGAGTATAGTTCATTAGGGGGGGTTGCTACATCACCCCCTGCTTAGGCGGAAAGCCGATAAAGAAGAAATGTAGCAGTTGTTAAGAGAGAAAAAAATGTTCACAAAAGTTGTTTTTTATGAGAAAATGTTCTTGCTTTTCAGTGAAAAGCTGGGTTTTCATGCTGAGGATGAAGAAAAAGGATTTTATTTTATTTTTTTATAAAAGAAGAAAATGTCTTTGTGCAAAAAAAAATTTTGTGTGAGGAAAAAAAAAATTTTTTAATATATATATATATATATATATATATATGTATATATATATATATATATATATATATATATATATATATATATATATATATAAAGTCTTGCACAACTTCTTTGGCCAATTCACTCTACGACCACTACGCGTGGTAGTAACGTAGTTGTCTACATTGGGAGTACTTGCTTCAGGTGTATGTTAATGATGCATGTATGTAGGGGGAATGTGTGGCTCTTGCGTTTTCGTGTCCAGAAAGGCTTTTTTTATTCTGTCAATAGAGACAGTTTCTCTTTTACCACTGATGTCTATGGTGAAAAGTTTGTTAGTACGTGAGAGCACGCGATAAGGACCGGTATAAGGTGGAGTAAGAGGGGCTTTCACAGAGTCCTTCCTAAGGAAAACGTGAGTCCAAGACGAAATGTCCTTTGGGACCGAAGATTTTATGGTCTGTCCCCTAGTATGCATAGGTGGGAGCTTATTGAAATAAGCTCGCAATCTGTCAACGTACAGAACTGAATCCATTTGTGCAGACTCTATCGGGCTCAGCATTTGACCTGGCAACGATAGAGGTGCACCATGAACTAGTTCGGCTGGAGAGTATCCCAGGTCCTCTTTAATGGCAGCACGACAGCCTAAGAGAACAACAGGTACGTATTCGTTCCATCTCTGTTGGTCAGGATAAGCACATAGTGCAGCTTTTAATTGGCGATGGAAGCGCTCTATCATCCCGTTCGAAGCTGGGTGATAGCTTGTCGTGTGAATACGTTGGATCCCTAGAATTCTGGAAAGTTCCTGGAATAGGTGGGATTCAAACTGTGCACCACGATCCGTGGTTACAGTGGTGGGAACTCCGTAACGCGATATCCAGCCTGATATAAGGGCTCGCGCTACGGACTCAGCCGAAATGTCGTATATAAATGAAAATGTTTATATTAACAGCGATGATATTAATTAAGAAACCCTACGCGTAAATCCTTTTTGCTTTACAATTTATTAGTTAACTTCTTAACGCGGTGGCATGACATTGACAACCAACGTACTATAAAAATTAAGTATCACATTACAATTATGTATATTTTTTAATAGGACATTAATAAACAAATATATAATAAAAAATAAAATAATAAAATCAGCATATTTTATTGACGCGTACAGCCTAACACAAAAACCTTAATAGGTTTAATATTAACGGTGTTTCCATTACAAATTCACAGTATTACTTACTTCCGGTAAGAATTTAAATAATAACCGATATGTCGTTCGCTAAAAAAAAATAAATAAATAAATAATCAACAAATAATTAAAAAAAAAGAAGATTAAATTAAACAAATGAATGAATAAAAAAAAATGAAAATGTCTATAGTAATATGAATATAGAAACCCATGCATAAAGCCTTTTCTGCTTTACAGTTGTCCCGTTCCTACATCCATTTCTGCCTTACGACATTTTAATGTTTTCCTTTTTTAGGAACATTCTTTGGTTTCTTTTCTTTTGAAAAAGAGATATTATCTCGAAATAGTAAGGCCTTCATCATCCCGATTACATCAAACAGTAAGTTCATATTTACTAATTTGTATAGTGATTATCTTGAAAAGTAAATGGATATATAAGTTAAATAAAATAACAACAAATAAGACTCTTTCGTTTGTCCATTTTTGTTCAAACGTTACACAAATACAACAGTCGGTTCCCTGCATTGCTATAGCCTTCTCATACTCTTCTATATCTATTTATATAAATATGTGTGTGTGTGTGTGTTTCTCAGAGTTGTGTTCTCCGTGATAGAAGCGTTGTTCAAATTTTAAAATAAAATACTCTTAATCTTTATCTTTTCAACATACAGTTTGAAACTTTCGTGACGCAGTAAAAATGTTAAAAAAAAAAAAACTCTCTGGAGTGACCATTGCTCAAAGAAGAACGTGAATTCTTAAGATGTATTTATTTTGCAAGGCAAGCGCTATTACAACAAACGAATGGATTGCTGACAGACGACCAAAGTCTCTTATATAGATGCATGGATGTATGTAAAAATGCTATTTAAAACCTAACCGTGATATGATTCCGAATTTTTGACATGAGGATTATTTATATTATTTGGAATATTTCTGTTGAACTCAGGAATCTGCATGGAATTTCGAATGAAACCATTTATTTAATCCACAGAGGTAGTATGCTTTCATTTCGTCAACCATAATCGAGTAGAAGTCCTAAGTAATTTGCAACTGTATTTTTGAATGTCGCCCACACTGGGGATTGAACCTTCAACCCCCAGAAGACTGTAAATTTGCAACTGAATTTTACCAAGTACTTTATCCACTATACCACGGGTCCTTTCGTTCGAAATTCCCTGGAGATTCTTCACTTTGACAAAATACACCTGAATAAGGTCAAAGGTTACGTTTACCGCCATGTTATGAAAATAATAACACTCCAGGTGAAAACAGAAGTCCGAAGAATCCAAATAATATGAAAAATTATTATAGACTAGCCGACGGACAAAGTTCCTTAAAGAGATACAAGGACGCATATGAAGACAACTGTTTATGAATTATAGTTTCTTTTTTTATTTTTATTTTTATTTTATTTTATTTTATTATTTTTTTTTTTGTGTTGAGTTAAAGTTATCTCCCTTGGGGATGTTCGTTTTTAATGGAAGACAGTTCTGCAAACTCTTGAGATATGATTTTTGCAGTGAAATACTGTGGTGGGGTCCCTGGTTTTGGTAGAAACTATTTTGGACAACGATAGCATCTTTGTGTAAAGCCAAGAGCCACACCAACATTTAATTTGGTATAAAAGTTTTTTTCTTTTAGCGAAGGAATAAAGATGTGCATGCGTAATAAAATGAAAATGAAATGAAACGTTGAAATAATAGAAGAGTCACCAGGTAGAAAGTGGTATCTAAATTATAAACAGAGTTTATTTTTTTAATTGAGAAAAACGAAATTTTATAAAACAAACCATTTTTGTATAAGAGATAAGAATATTCAAGTTACTGAAATGTAGTCAATTTGGATTGACGATCAGCCATCATTCGAATACCACACATAGATGCTGGAAGCATGCATTTATAACTATCAATGCATTGATCTAGTTTTTGGCGGCATAGTGTATGTGTGTGCGCTGGTTTACCTTGGTTTTATTAATGCATGTATAGCTATGAGTAGCAATTTGTTTCTGTTTGCTTAACTCTCGCTAGTGTGTAAGAATGCTGGTATGTGAGTCATTGAGTGCTTTTCGTTTCCCTTGGCTGAAAAGCATGGGGATGATGTGAGGGGGAGGGGTAGAGTAGACGTTCCTAGTTTTTTTTTCCGTGCAGGTGCGGTTGGTAAATGCTGGAGAAAACTGATTTTGTTGACCAGGTCTAATAGGATTTTCTAAGTTACTACTGGTTTATTACTTTCACATGTATGTGTTACTTTTTTACATGATTTGGAACGGTTTTTATTGGTTGAAAACACTTTGAGTTAAACGCTTTTATGAAAACTTTCTTGCCTTAGGAAATAAGGAGGAAAACGAATTCAAACGAAGCAGAGAATGAAAGAATATAGCAATTGCAGCAGTTTGCTTTTTAGCGTTCATAGGAATCACTACAATAAACTAGTGCATGAAAAAGAGGGAACCCATGTTTAAGGAACAGCATTCACAAAGCGAAATTCAAAGCCGTATTGAAACTAAACTTTTTTCCTACTTAACAACAATAAGAAGAGTAACCACTTACAAAGGTTAAAGGCCACTCAACAATAAGGGGATTTTAAGTTGGATAATGAAGAATACTATGAGAGGATTGAGTAGAATGAACAGAACTTGATTACTGAAGAGGACGGCTCAACAGCACTGGGCTTGAAAATAATCATGTTGAAGTCAACTTGGAAGCAGCCTCACAGTATTGTGTTCCACGGGGAGGAAATTCTTGAAAAGAAACTTTGCGGAAGGAAGTTTGACTCAGTTTTATGTACACAGATGAAGAAAATGAAGTTCTTTACAATGGTTGTAGTGAGGCGAGTTTTTGCTGTGAATATTTTATAGGGAGCTCAGGCGAGAAACTATCATAAAAATAATGACCGAGCAGAGAAAGACTAGCAACATTTCTTCTGTGTATGGAGAGTAGAAAGTAGACGTTGGCTTTACTTTCGCCAACCTCGTGACTCTCACTTTAGTTTGTCGTTTAGTGCTCACATTCTAGGAGCCATGTTTCTGACAAAGAGGGAAGAGTTGCTGTTTTTCTGGTCAGAATCTATTCCATCTAACACTTGTTGTTGACAAGTTTTTGACTTTGAAGTTTTAGATCTTTACATCAAGTGGTTTACTACCGTGTCTGAAGCGATTTCCATGAAAAAAAAGGCAATTTTTTTTTTTTTTTTTTTTTTTACAAAAGCAAAGACAAAGCTTTAAAACAAAACCGTCTTCAAGTTGGCACATGCAATATATGCTATAAAAAGTAGCGACATACAAAACGCTGTCATATAAAACAATGATTCACACAAAAATTCTAAAACAAATATATTTCAAATAAGGATTCCCTGGGCAAGTAGTCAAAGTGACATTCATGAAAGACAGATTTTTTAAAAGATTTTGATGCAAATTACAATCCTCAAGTTACCGTCTTTTATTTAATGTCTTCAGACATGACGGTGGTCTAGTCTAGTGAGTAACGATACGAACTAACAACGTGGGTGTCCAAAGTTTGAATCCGGTTTGTTTCACAAAAATTACTTCTACATAGCATGTTGGCAACCTTCACGTGACCCCCTCTTGTAATCCCTTATATCTTTAAAGAAAATAATTTGGACTAGAAAAATATCGGGGGAACCAATGCCAGCAATAAGATTTTCGGATTTATACAATAAGATGATGAGTTAATATCTTTTTTAATAAAATAAAGGTATCTCTCTTAGTTAGATATTATGATTTTTGACTTATGCTCAATGGCATCTTGTTAAAATTCTTGGAAGCATATTGTATTTTTTTAAACATAACAAGTATTTATTTACCGGCTGCTGTTTTCCAATAAACTTATTTGATGTTATTTTTTTATCATAAAGCATGGTTTTAAATTTAAAAAATAAAAAGTTGTTCGGAAGTAATGCTGAAACCCATTTCACTTTATATAATTGAAGGCCTTAAGTTAGTGGACCAATAATATTAGTCGATTTTTAAACATTAAATTCCTATGGTGGTTAGTTCATGAAATAAAACTTGTTCTTTCTTCAATTAAAAAAATAAATAATATTTGGGTTGAATCTGCATGCTTTATTTTATTTGCCTTTTCTTTAGGAGGGTAGACACAAGGTCAAGAGGTGATTTGATGAAAGTGTTTGTGGAACTGGATTCGAACTTACTACACCAAGGTTGTCAGTCTATTTCGCTAATCACTTAGCCATAGCCTCTTCCCCGCATGATTTATTGTCAGGGATGAAATCTAAATAAAAATAAATAAAATAAATAAATAAAATGAATAAAATAATCAATAAGATAAATAAATAAATAAAATAAACAATAAATTACTAAACAGCTCTATTACAGTACCAAATACAGCATATTCAGTATACTAGCAATAGTAGTAGTACTAATAGTAGTGGTGGTAGTACACCACTTATCAAGGCCCAATGGCCACTCGGGGATAAGGGTTATTGTGTGTACAGTAATCAATGGGATAGTGTAGCAATAGTATTGGAGAATTGATAAAGTGTCATTACTTAAGGGGGTAGTTAATCAGGAATTTGTTTGTGTTGGACTTGAAGACATCCAGGTTGAAGTCGGGAGGGAAACAGGCAAGCGGAACAAAGTTCCACAGGTGTGCAGTTCTAAGAAAGAAGCTTTGTTCATGGAATTTACGTTTTGATTTAGGCACAGATAGGGAGTGGGGAAAATTATTGACGGTGGTTTCAGCTAGTCAGGTGTTTTTTTAAAATGATTGGCGAGGGGATACCAGAGAATGGAGCTCAGACGAGCACTTGCCATGGAAATAAGGATAGAACAAAGACAGGCTCGCTACGTCTCTTCTGTGGGAAAGAGGTTGCAGGGAAGAGAAAAGGGCATCCCCCACCAAGCCACGAAGTCTATTTTGTACTCTGTCAAGGCAGGATAGACTGTTTTTAGCAGCTCCTGCCCAGATGTGGCAGCAGTACTCCATCTTTGGACGTAATTGGCTTTTATATAGATAGAGAATTGCATCATTAGTGAGATATCTTCTGGATTGGTAGAAGGATCCCACCATTTTCCCAGCGACCTTGGCCACAGACTTGATGTATGTGTTCCATTTAAGATCAGGAGTAAAGATCAAACCCAGAAACTTATCAAAACATGCTTATCTAGACGAGAGCCATCCATTTTAATTGATTCCAGATGATGTAGAGATAGGAGCTTGGTCTTAGATGCATTAATGGTAACCAGCCACCTCTTTCCCCACCGTACCACGCTCTCAAGATCAGAGGAGAGAGTGAAAAACCAGTAAAATAATCCAACTTCAAGGGTATATATATAAACACTATATATATGATTTATTACGGCAGTTAATACATTAATTGAATAAATATGCAACACACTCATGATTAGAGTTTACCGGTTAACAAACACATAAACATTACGACGCCATATTGAAAAGAAAAGTTCGTTAACTCTGCCTTTTTATAAGGGAGATAACTTAACAAATTATATGCATATTAATGCCAATATAAAGGGAGACAACTTAACAAATTCATCTTTAAAAGTTGTTTTTCTTTTTTTTATTTTTAATTTCAATCATTCAAACTGCCTTGTTTTAAGACGCTTCTCAATATCCAAGGGGATGCACCCCATTTAGTGAGGCAGTCTGCCAATTCTCTTCCTGTCTCTTGCCATTGGAACTCTTCAATCTGTCCATTTTCCACAAGTTCCTTAATACCACTGATTTCGATCCGTAATCGTTTTTCTTTGACAGATTTTGTTGATTTGACCGCTTCATAGAGAGATTTACAACCAGTGACACAAATTATAGGTAGACTCTTGCGATTTGTTCTTCCTGTTGTCAATTCACCAAACAGGGTGGAGATGAAGACAGCCATATCAATAGCTTCAGACATTGAAATTGTTTCTGCAGCTAAGGTACTGTGGACAATCCGTCTGATTTTCATTGAGTTCCACCAGATCGGTGAGACTTTCCCAGATTTCCCAGTGAGGAATATGACATAACCCCCCTGACTTCCACCATCAGGAAGATTTCCCAAAGCGGCATCACTAAATATCACCAAACGTAACTGATCAATGTCACCAAGATGTTGATACTTAAATGATAGCTTGGATGCTTTAGCTTTTCCAATAATTTTGTTGGCAGTTATCAGGTCCTTTATGGTGCTATGGTTAATATTAGTCACTAGACTACAGACATCAAATAATAAGTCCGGTCGGCTCTGATGCGCTAACCACAACAATTGGCCGATCTTGGATCTGAGTGAATTTATCTCAATTTCTGTTAGCGGTGATTCTTTTTCCATGGTCCTTGAACAATCTATTGGAATGGATGATATACTGTCGGTATATTTGTTTTGGTTTATTAATATTTCTGGACCATAGGAATTAAGCTCAATTCCACAGTATTTGAAGGCCTTACTATCCTCTTTTCCAATTTTAAATGCGCTGCATATTTTGCTGATGGTATTGTTGAATGTCTGGTCCCCTGACCAAATGAAGTCATCTACATAACACGGCAAAACTCCAGCTAGGTTACCAGATTTACTAATCCAGTAGAAAACTGTAGGGTCCATTTGGGACATTACACCGCCATTTTCAATCATAACTGATTTCACTTTATTATACCACTGCAAAGAAGCATCACTCAGTCCATAGACGCACTTATTTAGCCGCCATATCTTGTCACTGAAAGCTTCTTTGGGTGGTCTGATGTATACTTCCCTATCCATAGTGTGACCCTGCAAAAAGGCAGTTTTTATGTCTATGGAGTGTAGACTCCATTGATTTTGGGCTGTTTATGCCATAATAAGTCTGAAGGATTCATGAGCACAGGTTGGTGAATCCTTTTGAATGTCATTCTTGGGTTCTTCAAAACATCGAGCAACCAGCCTTGCTTTTTGCATAACCCCATTAGGTGTGTTTTTTAAACTACACACCCAGCGCGTAGATATGCATTTCTGTCCTACATCATCTATTTCAGTAAAAACATTGTTTTGTTTCCAGCTGTCAAGTTCTCTTTTCTTGGCCTCATCGAATTCTCTACCTGCCACCATCATTATAGTGTCTCCTTCTGTGGGTCCTATCAGTGGTTCTGCCACATTAAGATCCGTGACTTTACTTAAATCTACCGACATCTCTTCATTCTCCAAGTTTACTGGCCTTTGGATTTTCACATTAAACCAATGTTTGTTTCTGCCGGTGGCTTTTCCAGCCCGACTTATTATTTCCGCCTGTATTTGCCCATTGCTTCCCTTTTGGTTGTATGTGATGATGTTACCAGGCTTTATCTTGGCTATAGGATCGGGTTGTGGGTCATTTTTTGTCCCAACCTCAGCTGTTTCAGTATATTCCTCATCAGATGTTTCATAATTATAGTTCTGGCTATCAGAGGTTTTTGATGCTACTGAAATTTCATTAGAGTTTACATCCGCAAGTGGTGAGTTACACAAACGCAATCTGCATTTATGTACTCTCACAAGCATTCCACCATGTCTGACAAATACCACAGGACCATCCTGACCAATGACAACACCTGGACCCTTCCATTCTTGATTGTCTGGTCTTTTGTAATAAACTTTATCCCCCGGTGATCAGAGATCAGGTGTGGGGCGCGTTTGTTTCCTTAAAGCCCTCCTAATTTTCTCAGATGATTCGGCTTTGATAAAAGCCTGTCTTGCAGCATGCAATCCATTTATGTTGTTTTTTAACAACTTCATTTGTGGTGGTCCCTTCTAGTGCAGGTGGTTTATCAATAAGGATCGTGGGAATGTTTGGATTTCTTCCAAAAACTATCTGATAAGGGCTATATCCATGTACGTTTTGTAACGAATTCTTTGCCATAATGACCCAATTTAGTGCTATTTCCCAATCCAGAGTGTAGTCGGACCTCAACTTCAATAATATTTCAGTTAGTATCTGATTGTGTCGTTCCAATAGACCATTACTCCAGGGTGAATATGCAGCAGTGGTAGAGATGTCTGTTAAAATTTTCAGCCATATCTTTCATTTCAGCATTGTCGAACTCACCTCCCAGATCACTGAACATTCGTTTAGGTGCTCCATGGATACTAATCCAGTATTGAATGAATTTTTTTACAATTTTAGATGACTGCTTAGTGTTAGTGATGCAACCCGCACTGAACCGGGAAAATTCATCTATGATATGCAAATACCATAGGTGGAGTTGATGAAGATCCATGGCTACAGTATGGTTGTAGTCATTAGCTAAGGAAAAACCAACAACTGGTCTTGGTGCAGGTTTTCTATACTTCCTACATATTTCACAATTGGCTACAATTTTTTCCAAAATTTTAGCCACCTCCACAACATCTGAGCTAGCAGACTTTAATAGCAGTTTTAATTTCTCAGCTGAGGCATGTCCAAACTGCATGTGCAGTTTTTCTAAACTTTTTATTTTTTCTTTATTGGTCATGTTATCAACAATTAGCACATCGGAATGGGAGTTTCTTGTATGATGACCACTACCAAGAATATCTACACAGTAATGTCCACTAGATGTGAACTTTAGGTCCACTGGCTTCCCAAACATGACAGCTTTGTCTGAATTAAGATCTAGAACAGCTCCAGCCCTCTTCAACGAAGCTTTACTCAAAAGCAGAGAAATATCAGCTTGAATTACCTCAGCAGTCAGCACTTATATTACACCTAGTGGAACCTATTATCACCGGTAGAGTTACCTGGATAGAGGAGTTTATAATTTTTCCGTCGCCAAATCGGAAGGGTCTATTACTTCTCTTAATAATAATATCTTCTTGGTTGATATTCTTTTTATATTCATCCAACCATCTTTGGTCACAAACGGTCCGAGTACAAGCTGTGTCAATCACTGCCATGTTCAATGACTCAACTAAAAAAATATTACTTGGAGAATATTCATCGTGTGAGAGAAGTGTGATGTTACACTCTTCCATTTCTGTTTCTTTATGCTCCAATTCGTCTGTTTCGGTTAACCTAACAGCTTCACTTTTGTGGGGGCACTCTCTCCACCAATGCAAAACGCTCTGGAAAATAGAACATTTAGTAACTTTCCCATATCTGTTAGTAGGGTTCCCGTTTCTAAATCTATTAGATTTTCCCGTACCTGATCTAGAAAAGTTACGGGATTTTTGTTTCCTTGATGTTGTTGCATATAAAGCGGTTTCCTGCTTTACAATAGGCTCCTCATTAGAAGGTATAACATTTGATTCTCCAAATATACGTTTTAATGCGGGTTTCATGTTTTTATATTTCAATTCTGACGAAGCACACGCTGTCAATGCGAGTTGGCGCTGTTGATAATCCAGGCCTGACTTATCTAATAGTTTAAAAGCTAGGACGGCATCCGGCAAAGTCATTTCAAACTTGGTACTTTTGAGATATCTCTGATCGAATTCTATAATATATTCAGAGATACTCATGTTTTCAGGCCGCTGGAATTTATCAAAGTTTTGGTAAGCCTCGTACATAGAGTCTAGATAATCCTTTAAAAACAAATTGTCTAATCTATTATATATAAAAATCCGTAATCCTGTCTGTTTGTTTGTTCACAATTTGATTAATATATACAAAGCTTCCTGCTGAAAACGGTTATCTATATAAATTTTATTTACTATAAGATTTTCTATATAAATAAATAGTATCACAATCAATATATATACACTATATTGAAGGCAATGTACATAATAGAACTAATCTAATTTGCATATTATATTAAAGAAAATCTTTTTAAATAATTCGCTCAATCAAAATTACTGATTATAGTAATGTAGTTGATGTAATTGTTCTATTTAAGAGTATTATTTAAAGTTAATTTATTTAAATTATTTTAATTACAGTTATTTTGTACTATTTGCTAAACTGGCACATTTTAAGTAATTTTCACTGATATTTCACTTCCGTTTATGAACAGATATAGTTTTTAACCAAATCGAGAGATATGGTGATAAAATGATTTGTTTTAATTATTTATTTTTTATAAATGTAAAAGTGACAAATATTGATAAAAAAATAAATAATTAGGATAAGAATGATTTTATTTTTCGACGAAATATTTTAAATCGTTAGCCCTCTATTAAAGTCTCGGCTATAAATGTCGATTCATTGTCAGGTGTGAGCACGTTTACCAAAAGGTTAAAATTTATTTCCTACGGACGATTTTAAAATCATTTTTCAACTATTCACTTGACTGTCTGAATTTTATTATCGTTTCCATAATACTTTGAAAAAGAAACAAGGTAAAGTAATGCTTTCTATATCAGATATATTTCTACGCGTTTTTTTTTCTCACATTTTTTCCTTCGATTTTCTTTTGAGAAAGATCTTATGCTTTCCTGTCTGGGTAATTGATTTAGTTGATAATATATATTTGTGTGGGGGAGTTTCGGCGTAATTATAGGTTTTTTTTCGGTGAGGAGGGGGGTGTCGCTTTATGTCTCAGCGTCACTCAAAGAAAAATAATCGCAGAAGTACAAAAATGCGGGTGTTTTTATCTGTTTAGTACTTCTGCAGTTTACGAACCGTGCTATTTTTTAGATATGATTTACAAGTGTGATTCAATTTTTGCTGTATCTTTTGTTTATTAAATTTTTATGTGAAAGTCCTTCCTTTATTAAAAATGGGGTACTTTTTATATACATAACCAAGCATAGTTTATCCGCAAAAATCCTAATTTACATTTTTGGGAACAACACAAACTGAAAACGGACCTGTACAGTTTTTTTTTCTCTACGTAATGTAGAACTTTCGTTTACATTTTTACCAGTGGTACAAGAAATGTCGTTTACCCAGAAGTTTTGGTTTCGAACCTGTAATTACATAAATATTAAAAGGATGCCAATTAGTATTGTGTAATACAAATATATCCGTAGCAAAGCTCGGGTAAATCGGCTAGTACATTAATAAGATTCGACATACCTTCGTCTGTGTTGAGTTCTCCCACTTCAATTCCCATAGCTGCCCGTTTTGCATTTCCGTTAAGTGAAAAGTTAACAGCCAATGCCTGTTTGTTCTTTGGTAAATCCGTCATCATTGTCCAAATCTTTATTTCATTTTTCCAGCATGGGTAGTCGTTCTCATCAAATCTAGGGGGATTTTTGTAGTTAACGACCATTTCCTCTTTGTGGTCGTTCGTTAAAAAAAAACTTCAATTATTGTTCCGTATATCGTTTTCGCTCGCAACTACGCTCTGAAAAACCAGTAAATTATTCAACTCCGACGGTATATATATAAACACTATATATATAATTTATTACGGCAGCTAATACATTAATTGAATAAATATGCAACACAGTCACGATTAGAGTTTAACGGTTAACAAACACATAAACATTACGACACCATATTGAAAAGAAAAGTTCGTTAACTCTGCCTTTTTATAAGGGAGATAACTTAACAAATTATATGCATATTAATGCCAATATAAAGGGAGATAACTTAACAGAGAGAAACAGAGAGAACATCATCATTTACGGCCTTTGATGTGTTGTAATAGATAGTCGTGTCATCAGCATAGATGTCAACGAAAGATTTTAATATGTGTTTTGGGAGATCATTGATATAGATCAGGAAGAGAGTTGGGCCCAGTATGGACCCCTGAGGGACTCCAGCATTAATACTGTGGGCCTCTGATTTCTGCCCATCAGCCACTACTCTTATGAGCCTATCAGAGAGAAATGATTTAATGATCGAGAAAACATTTCCAGTTATACCGTAGCTGGAAATCTTGTGTAGTAGGCCTTTATGCCAAACCTTATCGAAGGCCTTTGATATGTCAAGACCAATTGCCCTAGAAATTAAGCCTTTGTCGAGAGATTCGCTAATCCTATGAGATATAAAAATAGAACCAAGTCATCCTTTTCACAACAAGTATAATTTCAAATATTTCAACTTCTTTCGGTCTAGCTTAAATTGAAATAAGAAAATTGTGCGAATTTGTTTTTTTCCATCTTAAATTCAACGGTCTGAAAAAAAGGCAATTGTTTTAAAACGGTTGTAATTTAATAAACGATTAGATAGAGCGCACTTTAAATACATAAAATAAAGGTATTGTAATGAAAACTTATTTGGAAATAAATCATTTGACATCGAAATTAAAAATTCCAAAAGAACTTTCTTGTCAACCTAATATAACTGATTTATATTTGTCAATTATTGATGGCATCTTTAGATTGCAGCGTTGTATGCCTGCATATCAGACATTCATCTTCATGGGGGGTCAGCTTGTTAAGCTTGTACCCCCCTTTTTTCATCTTTGACCCTACTGTTGTTCTGAACATGGGAATTCTAAAGAACCATATTCGTTTGCAGAAAAATTCTAACTTTTTACTAAGAGCAATGGATTCATTTAAATTCTCATATCACTTTTATTATTATTTATTAGCAGGTCGCCAAGCGTTGCCCGGTCGTAAAATACGCTTAAATATGATATTGTAATTCATGCAGATTTCGTATTTAACATTATATTGTACATAATGTATAATAGTGGCCGCTCGGCGTGGCTCTGTCATTGTAGCCCACCTCCTTGTAATGATCCCAGCTGGCTCCACTA
Source organism: Euprymna scolopes (assembly GCF_053919585.1). NCBI lineage: Eukaryota > Metazoa > Mollusca > Cephalopoda > Sepiida > Sepiolidae > Euprymna > Euprymna scolopes. The sequence continues at coordinate 76,475,935 of NC_136495.1, forward strand.
AGTCTTCTCAATTGATATCCCAAATATTTTGGCCTGACTGCGATCAATTCAGGGTTATTCTGTATTTCTCATGCAAATACCCTTAAACGTCCATGCCTTATATATGAACCCTGGAAAACGACCAATCCTACTCTCTGCAATTACTTAATTTCTCTCGTTTAAAGAACTTAATACTTTGTAGTTAAATATGGCAATTTGCCCATTTATAAAATACACTTAAATATGACATTTTAATTTATGAATATTTCATATTTATTATTTAAGAATAAATTCACTATTCATTATCATATTGTATTCAATATATAATAGTGATACCAAAAGTTAAAAAAATGACTTGGGTTCCATCAGCTAGAATCGAAACCAAAGCATGTAGCTCTCCAGCATTATGAGCTAAGTCCACATGCATATCAAAACTTTAAAAATTAACGTAATTAAATGTTTAAGTGTATATTTGCACATGCGTAAAAGATACACATTTAGTCGACTTACGCTTGCCAAATTCCAATTTTTTTTTCAATTTTGACTGGCTAGCAGCTATTTTTACTGGCTCAAAACTAAATTGAATTTGTTCCACAGGTCTGAATAAGTCTGTAGGCCAAAATTAACAGAGTAGTCTTGTAGAGACCGTTGCACACACAAATTGACAGACAAGGCCATCTTATATATATATATGTGTGTGTGTGTGTGTGTGTGTGTGTGTGTGTGTGTGTGTGTGTGTGTGTGTGTGTGTGTGTGTGTGTGTGTGTGTAAATTGCATGCAAATAACTGAGTGTATAGCACATATTTTATCATTCATATTTAAAAAATAAATAAATAAAAATAAGTTGTGTATTGTTCAAATACTCTTAATATTACACCCCCCCTTCCGACAACTGCTTAATTTTGCATCATTTACCGCTTCATCATACCAAAGCACTGCCCATTTGGTGGAACCACCCATTTGGGAGAACTGCCAATTTGGGGATACCGCTCACTTTGGGAAACAATGGCTTAATTGAAATATTACGATATAAAGGTTCATCTAATTTTGCAATGCTTAATTTATTTGTTTGAAAACTAACATTTTTCTTTGTCATTTTTGACAGAGCTATTACTTTAGTATCTAAGTAATACACCCGTGTTTACCTGAGATTTGCATTGTAAAAAACTACAGACTTTTTTAAGCATAAATTTAAACAAGTATACGTTCAAAGTGGACCGCTAAAGAAAACATGGTAGAAAGTGACAAAAATGGACCTGAGGGAAAGAAAGTTAAATTAGTCCTCGCGTGAAAGAGCAGGACACAAAATATTTTAAATAATAATAGAATAACAATAACAAAGACTTTCGCTGGCGAGGACTACTATTGACCATAACCAGTTATACAGTCCTTTTGAAATTTTCATCTCTATTTTTCTCGTTATGTACTGAATATTTGTAAATAAAACCTATATGAAATATGTTCCTTATAAAATTTTAAAGATTCTCTATTCTGGAAGAAGTTTTAAAAAATTTAATGTAAAAAAGTTATTTTAAAGTTTTTGTTAAAAAAAATTCAGATTTTCTCATTATTCAGACCTGTATTACAAAGAGGGAGTTGCAAAAAATAAGTTGTGGTGTGAGGAGAAATACAAACTGAAATAGAGAGAATATTCAGACCTGTAATAATACAAAGAGGGGGTTGCAAAAAATAAGTTGTGGTGTGAGAAGAAATACAAACTGAAATAGAGAGAATATTCAGACCTGTAATAATACAAAGAGGGGGTTGCAAAAAATAAGTTGTGGTGTGAGAAGAAATACAAACTGAAATAAAGAGAATATTCAGACCTGTAATAATAAAAGAGGGGGTTGCAAAAAATAAGTTGTGGTGTGAGGAGAAATACAAACTGAAATAGAGAGAATATTCAGACCTGTAATAATACAAAGAGGGGGTTGCAAAAAATAAGTTGTGGTGTGAGGAGAAATACAAACTGAAATAGAGAGAATATTCAGACCTGTAATAATACAAAGAGGGGGTTGCAAAAATGAGTTGTGGTCTGAGGAGAAATACGAACTGAAATAGAGAGAAGGAGAGTTTTAAAATATAATCTTAAAAAGATAAGATACAAGTTAGAAAAGCATTTCATCCAAGGCATGAAAATTGTTAATTTATATAGGGTCCCCCCAAAAGTTTCCAATCTAATAGGTCCCACATTATCAACCAAGTTCCAACCTCTGTCTCATCACCACAATGTTACATCCCTGTTATTGTTTTACAAGTACATTAATGGAATATGCTCTGAAGAACTCATAATATTTGTGCTCCCTTGACGTACATACTAATCTACAAACAGCAGACCCTAACCTTTACCTACCCCTTCATTGTTGAGGTCCCTAAATGCCGGAAAGCCTTCTACTCTAATAGTTTATTCTTGCACACTGCTAGACTTCGGAATTACCTCCTCGTTTCTTACTTCTCTGACCTTACTAACTTGCAGAAGTTTAAGTGTAATGTGAATAGACATCTTGTAGCCCAACTCCCCACACAGTCCTGTAGGCATGATCCCAATTAGTATCCCCTCACATTAAAGTCACAATATGCCTTGAAAAAGAGTAAAAAGAAAAGGTGTGAGAGTAGAATGAAGAATATACGAAACAGGAGTTTATAAATCAAGTGATGGAGCGTTTGGTTACCAGATCCACTACAGGAAGTGAGGAATGATAGTGGAGGGTACAGAAGAATACACTGTTGAAGATCACAGGGTGACCTTTCTCTCATAGGCAGGGTTCACAAAAGAATCGCTAACCTGATAGGTCCTACTCTTTCATCCAAACTCTAACCTCTGTCCCACCGACGAAATGTTGCATCCCTATGCCTATTTTACAAGTATTTTAATGGAATGTGCTCTGATGAACTACAAACCCTTGTACCATTTCAACACAAATATCCCCAACTAACCCGACAAGCATCAAAACCCACACCTAATCAATAAAAATCCCTAGATTCTGATAAGCTTTCTACTCTAATAGTTTTTTTTTCTGCTAGACTTTGGAATTAGCTCCCTCTTTCTTGTTTCCCTGACTGTATTGACATGCAGAAGTTCAAGTGTAACGTGAACAGACATCTTGCTGCTCAACTCCCTACATATTATCCCTACAAATTATGTCTTAGATTGTAGCCCCCTACATCCAAGTGGCACTGTGCCTTGTTAAAAAAGAATTGAGAAAGGCATCACAGAAAAATGGAAGCATAGGGGTCAGCGGATAAAAAGGTTTACTAAATAAGGATGCACATCTGATGAAAAAGAAGGAAACAATATACAAGAACGAGTCGAGGAGAAAGTCAGGTTTTCAGATTTACTGCAACAGGATGACCAAAAGATATTCAGGATAGTTAAACAGATGGCAAAAACAAATTCGGATATTGTTTAAGAGAAGTGCATTCGGAATGACAATGGGGTGTTAGAAATGGATGAACAGGCCAAAAGGGATGCTGGGAAACCTTACTCTGATAAATTGTTGAATACTTAATTTTTATGAACCGTGAAAATCTAGAATTTGCTGAAAGAAAAAAGAAAACACTTGAATCAGAAAGCAAACTGGAATAAGCGACATCATCATACAAGCTGTTTAATATAGAGGGCAGTGAGCTTTCAAGATCTACAGACAATAGGTGGATATCTGTAGAAGTAGGAAGGTGATGTTGGTTCAGTGGTTAACGATACAGACTGGCAACCTCAGTGTCCCAAGTTCGAATCTAGTTTATTCCACGAAATAGTTTGGAAGGTGTTGAAGAATACACTGTTGAAGATCACAAACCAAATTTGTTAGTGGATCGAATAGTCTCAAAGGTGCAAGGTGACATGGCGGTGGAATCAGGAAATTGAGAAATGTATCACAGAAAAGTGGAAGTGCAGGAGTCAGTGGATAGAAACTTTAGTGAATAGGGATGTTCATCTGATGAAAAAGAGGAAAGCAAGAAGAGCAATATAAAAAAATGAGACTGAGGCAACCAGGTTTTCAGATTTACAACAAAAGGATGCCCCCCCCCAAAAAAAAATATTCAGAATAGTTAAGTAGATGGCAAAGACAAATCTGGATAGTGTTGTAGAAAAGTGCATTCGAAATGAATGCAAGCAACAATGACATGTGATCAGTTGTAAGTATTGGGAAAGAAAATCTAAGGAGGTTGAAAAAGAAAGAGCTTATAACTGACACTATGTAATTCACAATTGTATTTTTTAGTCACCCACACTTAGGATTACTTAGGACCTCTATCCAGTCCTGGCTGACAGAACAGAAGCATGCTGCTCCCATGCAGTAAACAAAGGGTTCCATTCAAAATGTACATTCTGTTGCACTTTAAAAAAAATCATTGAAAATTTTATATCTATATCATTAATTGCTAAATGAAAGATAAAGATTTTAAATTGCAACAAAATGTACATTACATAAAATAAATCCAAGGTAATTTTTTGATTCAATTTAAATTAAATTTTTATACCTCACTTTGTAAAATTTATAAAAGTGCACTTTGAAGATAAATAAATTTTAAATTGAATCTTGTACCTTTATTTTTAAAGCCTATAGTAAAAACATTTTGTTTAACAATTTTCATGCCTTGGATGAAAAGCTTTTCTAATTTGTAAATAACCTGGCCAGAGATTAGGTTACTTTTTTGACAACCATTGAAACGCATGCCAGCATATAAAATGAGCGTTAAATCAATGATGATGATGATGATGATGATGATGATTACGACAATGATGTTGATTATGTTGCTGCTGATACTAATGCTACTGCTGCTGATAATGATGGTGATGATGACGATGACGACGACGACGACGACGACGATGATGATTATGCTGCTGCTGAAACTACTGCTGTTGCTGCTGCTGATGACCTGTACATGCGTACATCATAGATAAATCCTTCGAATCGTCTTAGATTTAAACTTTTTGCATAATCGTTGTTGTGTTGGAGTTACAAACTCTTAAAACATGAGGGATCATCTAATAATGATGAGTGGGTCAATAATTTGTTCATTTAGTCAAATGAATCGATATAAATAATTTGACTTACAAGTCAACAACCTCTTTTTTCTTGTTCTCAAGTTGATGGTTAAAGTAGCACCAAATCTCTTACTTGCTTTTCTGATTTAGTTACCAAAGGGACAACATCCATTTATCTGCCTGTTATGTCTTACAGTCCACTTATGTTCAGTGATAAGTCTAAGTGTTCTTATGTATGTGTGTGTGTGTGACATACATGTATTTCAACATACCTTTTTAACTACATCGTTGGTCCTCTGTCTGTTAGTCCACCTGAGAATTTCATCTGTTCTTGGCTTGAATGGAAGCTGGAACCCGTGGACGGATGAATTTCACGCTCCAAGACGATGATTGTTTTTATATAGTTTTTATTTCACTTCCCAGGTGTCGTTCGCAGAAGAAATGGAAAGTGAATATCTCTGCTTGTGGGTTTCTCTTAGTCTCCATTTTGAAACACGTCACCTCCTTTAACCGTTAATCAATCCGCTCTGTTTGATGTCCGAATTCCAACTCCAACTCTATGTCCAGCTAACTAGAACATGTGACCGACAAATACGTCAACTGTTTTGGAGCTTCCGGTGCAACTTGTCCAGTTTACAGGTTTTACATGTTTTAACCACTTAATCAAAACTTAGTTCACATCTCCTCATTTAGTTCGCCAGTTAGATAGATAGATAGATAGATAGATAGATAGATAGATAGATATTGATCGGTAAATAGATAGATAAACAGCTAAAAACATAAACAGATAGATAGATAGATTGATCGATAGACAGATAAATAACAGATAATATCTATTCTTCTAGACCAACTATACACACACACACACACACACACACACACACACATTGCTCTATCTTGTATATCGAGCAATTCTTATTTAGGTGGGATAATACTTATAGAATATTACTGTCAGTAATATCTTGTAAATCTTATAATCACAGGTTTCCATACCAGCTGATTGTTGGATAATTTTATTCTGAAGTATATATATATATATATATATATATATATATATATATATATATATATATATATATATATATATATATATATATATATATAGTGAGAGGTTGACTTCATTATTTTTCCTGATTCTGGTACAATTACTGATTCCATTCTAAATGCCCAATTCCAATACAATTACTGATTTCTAAATAGGGAGCTATGTTTTTTTGTTTTTTATTTTGTTTGTTTGTTTTTGTTTGTTTTTTTTTGGGGGGGGGCGTTTTTTTTGGGGGGGGGGTCCAGTTACTGCAAATCCCATGAAATATGAACATATATTTTCCCAAATGTGCAAATACACTTGTTGGTGTTGATCTATAGATTTTAGTTTTACTAATATCTTAAAATCAATAAATATTAATCTTTTCATCATTAATACAAGTCATGTAAAATAAAGTTTTAATTAAGTTTTAAATTTCAATTAAGAATTTGTGACACGTGTTAAGATTTTATATATTTACTTATGAACGTAAATAAATCCATTCATATTTAGTTCTTATCTTCGTGTCAGAATGATATAGGAATGAATTAGCTGATAGTTGTGTTTTCAAGATTTTGGAAAAATGGTTATAAAAACCCTGTCGAATAGAGTCCGTTTGATTGGAGAGTTTATATATTTTAATTAAGCTTTAACATTACAGGGACCCATGGTGCAGTGGTTGGAAAAATTAATTGTAAAAAGTGATATTCTCCTGAAGGTTGAAGGTTCAATCCTCAGTGTGGGCGACCGAAAAAATACGATTGTGAATTACTTAGCACCTCTATCTGTATCTTGTCGAATGTTTCTTCCGAACTCGGGAATTTGGACAGAATTTTGAATGGAACCCTTTGTTTACTGCACGGGGGCAGCATGCTTCTGTTCTGTCAGCCAGGACTGGATAGAGGTCCTAAGTAATCCTAAGTGTGGGTGACTAAAAAATACAATTATGAATTACATAGTGTCAGTTATAAGCTCTTTCTTTTTCAACCTCCTTAGATTTTCTTTCCCAATACTTACAACTGATCACATGTCATTTTTGCTTGCATTCATTTCGAATGCACTTTTCTACAACACTATCCAGATTTGTCTTTGCCATCTACTTAACTATTCTGAATATTTTTTTTGGGGGGGGGGCATCCTTTTGTTGTAAATCTGAAAACCTGGTTGCCTCAGTCTCATTTTTTTATATTGCTCTTCTTGCTTTCCTCTTTTCATCAGATGAACATCCCTATTCACTAAAGTTTCTATCCACTGACTCCTGCACTTCCACTTTTCTGTGATACATTTCTCAATTTCCTGATTCCACCGCCATGTCACCTTGCACCTTTGAGACTATTCGATCCACTAACAAATCTGGTTTGTGATCCTCAACAGTGTATTCTTCAGCACCTTCCAAACTGTTTCATGGAATAAACTAGATTCGAACTTGGGACACTGAGGTTGCCACTGAACCAACATCACCTTCCTACTTCTACAGATATCCACCTATTGTCTGTAGATCTTGAAAGCTCACTGCCCTCTATATTAAACAGCTTGTATGATGATGTCGTTTATTCCAGTTTGCTTTCTGATTCAAGTGTTTTCTTTTTTCTTTCATGTAAACTGATGTCGAGTATAATGTGTTTCATCCAGCCTCGCCCTTCTTTATCTTACTCTCAGCTTCCCATATTTCTTTTTCAATTCTAAAAGCAAGACCAGATACAGTTACAGCAAATTCTAGATTTTCACGGTTCATAAAAATTAAGTATTCAACAATTTATCAGAGTAAGATTTCCCAGCATCCCTTTTGGCCTGTTCATCCATTTCTAACACCCGATTGTCATTCCGAATGCACTTCTCTTAAACAATATCCGAATTTGTTTTTGCCATCTGTTTAACTATCCTGTTGCAGTAAATCTGAAAACCTGACTTTCTCCTCGACTCGTTCTTGTATATTGCTTCCTTCTTTTTCATCAGATGTGCATCCTTATTTAGTAAACCTTTTTATCCGCTGACCCCTATGCTTCCACTTTTCTGTGATGCCTTTCTCAATTCTTTTTTAACAAGGCACAGTGCCACTTGGATGTAGGGGGCTACAATCTAAGACATAATTTGTAGGGATAATATGTAGGGAGTTGAGCAGCAAGATGTCTGTTCACGTTACACTTGAACTTCTGCATGTCAATACAGTCAGGGAAACAAGAAAGAGGGAGCTAATTCCAAAGTCTAGCAGAAAAAAAACTATTAGAGTAGAAAGCTTATCAGAATCTAGGGATTTTTATTGATTAGGTGTGGGTTTTGATGCTTGTCGGGTTAGTTGGGGATATTTGTGTTGAAATGGTACAAGGGTTTGTAGTTCATCAGAGCACATTCCATTAAAATACTTGTAAAATAGGCATAGGGATGCAACATTTCGTTGGTGGGACAGAGGTTAGAGTTTGGATGAAAGAGTAGGACCTATCAGGTTAGCGATTCTTTTGTGAACCCTGCCTATGAGAGAAAGGTCACCCTGTGATCTTCAACAGTGTATTCTTCTGTACCCTCCACTATCATTCCTCACTTCCTGTAGTGGATCTGGTAGCCAAACGCTCCATCACTTGATTTATAAACTCCTGTTTCGTACATTCTTCATTCTACTCTCACACCTTTTCTTTTTACTCTTTTTCAAGGCATATTGTGACTTTAATGTGAGGGGATACTAATTGGGATTATGCCTACAGGACTGTGTGGGGAGTTGGGCTACAAGATGTCTATTCACATTACACTTAAACTTCTGCAAGTTAGTAAGGTCAGAGAAGTAAGAAACGAGGAGGTAATTCCGAAGTCTAGCAGTGTGCAAGAATAAACTATTAGAGTAGAAGGCTTTCCGGCATTTAGGGACCTCAACAATGAAGGGGTAGGTAAAGGTTAGGGTCTGCTGTTTGTAGATTAGTATGTACGTCAAGGGAGCACAAATATTATGAGTTCTTCAGAGCATATTCTATTAATGTACTTGTAAAACAATAACAGGGATGTAACATTGTGGTGATGAGACAGAGGTTGGAACTTGGTTGATAATGTGGGACCTATTAGATTGGAAACTTTTGGGGGGACCCTATATAAAAGAAAGAGACTAATGGTAGCTGCACAAGCCCAAATGTGGCAACAATTCTCCATGTATAGACGAATAGTAGCAGAATAGTGTACAGAATACACTCAGGTGTGCATAATTTCTATCACGGCATAGAGAACCCACCTTCTTTGCAGCAGCCTTGGCAATTACCTCAACGTATTTGTTCCAATTTATGTTGCCTTTGAATGTTAAGCCGAAGAATTTGAACGACCTCTTGGGTAGAATGTTATTTTCTATGGTCATCAGTGGTTGAGAAGGTTTCTTGCAATTGTTAAAGGAAAGAAGCTTACTCTTAGTAGCATTAAATATCACCATTCATTTACGGCCCCATTCCACTACAGACTGGTGGTCGCTTTCTAGAGTTTCTGCTATTGCCTTCAGTATGTATACATTCGTTTTTCCCTCATATCTATTATAGAGTATTGTGTTATCAGCAAGTATATCCATCTTAGGCACAATTTTATCAGGGAGGTCATTTGTGAACATCAAAAATAATAACCTGGTATACCTGCATTAATATCATATTATTTAGTACGGCCATCGAAGGCAACCAGGATTTTTCTTTTGTCTCGGAAAGATCTCATTATATTGGATATCCGTTTAGAAATGCCATAGGATTTAATTTTCTAAGGTTTCCATAATACTTGTTAAATTTAAACTAATGGTATTCAATGTATACAAGTCGGCAATACGTACGATACAAAAAGGAGGTGATTAGTTTTCATTGAAATTCTAAAGAAATGTCGACAAAGTGTCAGAAAAGGTCTATTCCTAAACAACACTTGAGATGTTAAAAAAAAAAAAGAAATCTCCCAAGTCAATTGCTACGAGTGGTTTGCACTTGCGTTCGCGGCCAGCTGTCAGATTGACGGCACAATAAAATCGGCATAAATCTCAGAAGAAATAAGGAAACAAAGCGGAACTGCTTGAAAGTAGTTGCTCAAATGTCGCGCAGGTGCACACGAGTTGATAAATTGTGAGTTTATAATGGATGTAATAATAATGATACAACGGCGGCGCACGTTTATGGCGACGCAAAATTGGCAAATGCATTCGCAATGATTTAATTAGAACAGACACACTTTTTGATTTGATTTACGACAAAACAAAGTTTTGCAACAAACGGAATTGGGGTCTTAGTTAATTTTATTATTACTCTTATTTGTTCAAATCAAGGCACACTGCCATTTTATTGTATTTGAGATTATGCCTACCATCATCATCATCATCATCAACGTCGTCGTCGTCGTCGTCGTCGTCGTCGTCGTCGTCGTCGTCGTCGTCGTATTCGTCGTATGAATCCAAAGATTCTATTGTTAGCATTGGTTTCTCCGATATTTTTCTAATCAGAATTCTTTATAGAAAGACATTTGGTACTTACAGGCAGGATCACATCCGAAGTGAAAGTGATTTTTTATGGAACAAACTGGATTCAAACTTGGGGCACCCAGGTGGTCAGTCTGTGACATGTAGGGAGTTGAACAACCAGATGTTTGTTCACATTACATTGATTTTTTTTTTTTGCATATTGTGATAAAAACAAAATCAAGAGGCAGCAATATTACACTTCCAACACTCTATGTTTTGCTATCAAGAACCTCCCAACTGCATAGCTGACACAACTCGTCACTTCAACAGTCAAGTCCCAAATCGCACCTTTCTGAAAAATCAGTCTCTTCTTTTATATCCAATCTAAAGCATCTCATTTGCATATTGAACGAACATATAAAAAGGCGACTATTTCATTTTTTTTTTTTTTTTTACTTCACTCTTTTTGTCTGCACAAGATCTTACAGACTACCGAAAGAACAGGTTTGTCACAAATTAAATCATTTAATCACACATATTAGTACAGCCAGGAAAGTAGGAAATTGAAAAGGGAATTGCAAAGTCTAGCAATTCGATGGAAGAAACTTTTAGAATACGGAATTATTTAATTACGAAAGACACACTTTTCGACTCGATTTACAATAAGACATGCTATTTTCCGACAAACAATCTTGCGGTCTTCTGCCCTTGCATATTTTCATCGCTCATTGTTTTGTTTTTAAGTTTTGTTCACCTCAAACAAGGCCGACTGCCACTTGGTTTTAAAGGGCTACCATTTGGGAATATGCCGACAGGGGCACTATGTGGGGAGTTGAGTTGTAAATCATGTAACTTGATCAAGTATTTTATTTTTAAATAAGAAAATCAAATTTTATGAGTAAGCAAGAAGGGACTGTCCAACGTCGCCATCTTGAAAAAACAAAAGAATATAACTCAACAATAATTCAAACTTTCAAAATCAGTCTTGTATTTTTTTTCTCCTCTTTTTCACTCGAAACAAGGTATATTGCAACTTGGAACGTAAACTCTTAAACTACTGGTCACATGACATTGAAATTAACAGGAAATAGTAATCATACGCCAAGGATGGTTTATAATGAGTCATTAATCATAGCTAAAAGAGATTTGGTTTTAAACTTTTCTTATCTGTCGAGTTAGCTCAAAAGGTAGTAAACGTGTCGGCAGTTTTAAATGACGGAACATGACCGGATCACTAAATGTTTTGGTTTCAATGCTAGCTAGTGGCATTCTAGTCATTTTTTAAAACTTTTGAAATCAGTACTATATCTGATTCCATTAGCAAGGATCAAATCCATTCGGCCACCGTTAACCGCGAGAAATATAGTTGAAATTTAAACATTTATTTTTAAATGCTTTTAACGTCTGCCAGAGTGATCTAATCATTACATGATGATCTGCGCATGCGAGCTAAATAGACCGACTTTATTTCAACTCTAAAGTGCTCAACGATAAGAAACGAGTTTCTTAAAGAGGCTGAAATAATTATTTAAGAACAAGTAGTTAATAAAACATGTTAAAAAAACACTTTGGAAAAGAGTTAAAACATATTTAATTTTAAAAAGGAAACACTAAATAAATGGATAGTCCTTAATCCGTGGAGCTTCGCGGTTTAGTTTTGCCATCTTGGATCATTTTGGTAAACTTAACTGTAATTCTTATTTTATATCTATATCTATAATATAAAGCTGAACGTCTGTGTGTGTGTGTGTGTGTGTGTGTGTGTGTGTGTGTGTGTGTGTGTGTGTGTGTGTGTGTGTGTGTGTGTGTGGCCACGAATAGGTTCCTATATGATTGATTATTTTAAAAAACTGATTACATATAATGATAGAAGATGTATCGAGAATCAGGAATGGGCATGTTTGATCTGGCAGAACGGTGATTCATAAAAATTGTGAGGTCTGCGTTCGCGCCTGGCCCCCAAAGTATAGAAATAAAAAATGAAAAAAAAAACGTTTACAAGGGTTTTTGAAATAGATGTACATAAGAATACTTTGATAAGTATGTTTCAATTTAAATAGGGATAGTATAATAAAATTGTGGGGTCTACGTTCGCGCCTGTAGTCCATGGAAATATGGCACAAACTTTAACAAAGACTTTTCCTATCTATTTGCGTAAGTATACATTGATAATTATGTTTCAGTTTGAAGAAATATGGTAAAATAAAATTATTGGGTGTTCGTTCGCGCCTGACCTCCATAGAATGTAAATATGTCACAAAGTTTAACAAGGTTTTTTAAAAGGAGTGAGGGTCCACAATAACACCTTAACTTTAATCTTAGTTCACGTTAGCTTTTATTTATTTATTTTTTTAGTTGAATCATATTGTGTCGAATAAATTCACCTCTTAAATTCACGTTCTTATTAAAGTGAAAGCAAAAAAAAAAAGTCGGAACTTTAGAGAATTCTCGACACAAATTTTGCATAACTCTGTTTTTTCCTTTTTCACTTGTACGTGGCACTCTTTTGAAAATAGATAATAAAAAATAAGAACGTTACTTGTTATCGTGTCAAAAGAAGAAAAAAATCCTGCTCACGTGATTACGTGTCTTTTTAAAAACACTTACATAGCTTTTTTATTTTTATTCATATATCTGTTTAACCTTTTTTTTGTCAGTGTACTAGAAGGAATTCAGTTGATTACAACCCTTTCTGTGTGTTCTTTACATTACAATAGTACAACCCTGAATCCGACGGCGCAAATATACACCGTTCAATACTGTAAAACTGAAACTGAAACTCTCTCTTCCCTTATTTTGTCTTCTAGTCCTCACATTCCATGAGGAATGTTTCTGACAAAGGAAGAAGAATTATTGTTTTTAGATCGAAATCTTTCACCACTTATCGTTGGCTTTTTTAACTCCTTACATCATGTAGCTGTATGCCTTGTCTGGGGCGATTTCCATTAAAAAATATTTGTCTCTATACAAATGCAGAGTTAGACAAAAGGAGCACTTTGGAGTTGGACAAAAAAAAGCATGCCTAGTATAGAAGAATCACTCCTTCACCAACCATGAACAGAACAGATACTGAACTTTGAAATATTTATTTGCAGAAAATATTTTTTTTTAAAATACGTTTTAACATTTGAACAAATTAGGCACAAGGCCATTCGGAAATATGAGAAAATGGTTGTCGTTCGTCATCCTTTATCACCATGACTAGAAAATATCTATCCTACTCTTAACAAGAATCATCAATCACCATAATACCACATTTACTCTCCGGAGCCGTCCTACTTAAACTTATTAGAATTTATTTACCCCTCTCTCCTTCTCATTGGTGAGCCATTACCTTGTCCCTTTAAACTGGCAGGATTTTTGGTTCCTGCTGCTTTAAGGGGTCACGTGAAGCAGCTTATAAAAGCTCTCGCATGAGTATGCCCTCTCTCTTTTTCACCCTTGTTTGATTCCAGCAGCAGGACGCGGCAGAGGCTCGGTGACATATGCCCAAGACGGCAGTCACAGAAACCCAGTCCTCTTCCTGCCATTACCAACTTGAACTGAAGGCTATTTTATGACAAGCCCCAGATTGAAGTTACAAGTTAGCCATCATTTATCACTGAATTTCTGTTGGATTGCAACCAAATCCGATACAAAAAGAGCCAGAATTGAAGAATGCAAATCTTCTTTTCTGTGCAATTAACTTTTTTCTTGTATCATCCATTTGTTCACCCGGTAAAAGTGCTTTAAATATTGTACACACTTGTCATGTTCCTTCCCACAAACCAACCATCGCCATATTTTTGTTCAAGAGCTTATCTTCAATTTGTTATCGCATTCTTGCGTGTGAGAATTGAACTTTTTCCTTGGAATAAAATTAATCCCAAGAAAGTTTCTCAAAACATTAAAAAAATGGTTGAAAATAAATAAATACGTCTATATACAATCATTTTATTGGCGAGAATCATGGATTAAGGGGGGGACACAAAAAACAAAGAATGATAATAAAAAAAACTACACTTTGATCCTATCCCGAAGGCCGACAAGTGTCTGTATGTCATTAAACTGATTATTTTCTTCTTTTCAAAATGAATTTCAAATAAGAAACCGCATATAATTTTTTTTTTTAAATAAAAAAAAAATTAACGAACAAGTTTTTACTTGATCGACTTTTGATTCGTGTTTCATTGCTTGGTGATGACGTTGCTAATAACAAAATTCACCGGAATTGAACACTAACTCCACTTTACGCTCGAATTAATATAAAGGAATGTCATGTTGACATTCCTTTACATTGAACCTTGTTTAAGTAACATTTATTTCTCAGCGAAAATATCTGCTTAGTTAGAACATTCAGCCCAATACTTTTCTATATAAATAAAACAGTAGATGCATGTATAAGTGTGTGTCTGTATGAAAATATTTAACAGATAAACTCTTAAACTACTGGGCAAATAACAGTGAAATTAACAGGAAATAGTAATTATACACCAAAGATGGTTTATAACGAGTAAAATCCTGGTTCGGATGGATGAATAACGTGTACAGAAATGTGTTTGAAATGCAAAATGTTCATTTCAACTTGCCGATATATTTCTATTATTTTTTCGTATGCACAAATTCATTCCTAATGTGAAATGGTTTGATTTTAAACCTTTCTTATCTATCTAGCTCAAACGGTAGGGAACGCGACTGAAGTGCTAAATGTTTTTGTTCCGATTCTAACTGATGGCGCTTAAGTCATTTTTTTTTCAACTTTTGAAATCAGTACTATACATATACATTAGTATGCCGCCCGGCATTGCCCGGTCGTAAAATACGCTTAAATATGATATTTTGATTAATGCAGATTTCGTATTTATTATTATATTATATTCTACTCAATGTATAGTAATAATTTAATTTAAAAAAAAAAAAAATGACTCGCCCGCCACCACCGAGAATCGAAACATAAACGTTTAGCTTACGATTTACTTTTTTTCTTTGACGTTAATGCCTGAGCTATGAATACATCTTTGCTACAAAGCTTAAAATTAAAACATGAACAAATAGCTATTACGTTACGCATGCATATTCGTAATGCCGTCGTTCGACCTTTTTTATTTTCACACTTTTGCACCAATTTTCCCCGGCTAAAACCCAAATATAAAGTTTCGCATGGGTTCGAATACTCTATATATTAAGTTTCATGTCTCTAAACTAAAAACTGACAGAGGAGTTTGGTAGGCAAAATTGTTTAAAGAAATATATATACGCATACATAAATATATATAGAAAGAGGTTTGTGTTTACTATAACCTTTTTACACAAATATTACGTAAGTATAAATCATGTAGAATATCTGAATGAATATAATTACACGCAATAGTTAACTAAAGCTGATCATACCATAAGAAAACCGAAAAATAAATAGAAAAATAGGTTGTCAACTATTAAGACCAAAAGACAGTCATTGATAGAACCATTCAGATAAAATAATGAATTAATAATTATTTCAGAAGACAGAATTATGAAAACACTGTTCTCTATCAAAAATATACCCTCACATTTGTCCATGTTGATACGTGAATATCTGAGTTTGCAATTTGCTGTACAAAAAAATGGTGCTTTGGATTTGTTGTTCTGTTTTATGGCACATCAACCCTTTTCGGGCCAAATCCAATCATTTTGATAATGTTGAATAGTTTGAGTACATATTGGAGTGTGTATATATCGGGGACTCAAAACAAAGGATGATAATGATATTTATATTCCGATAGCGGCATTTATAACAGAGCTGTGAGAGATGAGAATTCATTATTGAAAGAATGTGTGATACAGTTCTTTTACATCAGAGGGGGAGAATCATTACTGATGATAGAGGAAGGGACAGACAATACTTGGAAGATGCGTTATAAAAAGTTCTTTTAAGATGATGATAGTTGGGGAAATGACGACAAACGAAAACAACAGTTTCCAAATATGGAGGATACTTTATTCATGCCAGCTGGATGATTGATGATGTCAGGGATTCAAGCCTTTACGACTACATGCTCTTCTCCCCCTTCAAAGGGCATCAGCTCCACTAAGTCGCTGTCCGTCTCTCGTCTTTGACTATCACTGTGACTGTGATTCTCTCTGATCTCTCTAACTTCGAACCCTCTCTCAATATATTGAAAATCTCTTTTCTTTATAACGTCAGAAGTGTGATCAACCAACGTGACTTTATCACGTTTCCATTTACCAGCGCCCTTTGCACATGTATATACACACATGTCTCATAAACAAAAAAAATCCGTAAATTAAATTGTATCATTTAACCTATTTTTACATAACATTTTTAACTTTGTTATTGTCCATTCTTTTAACTGACATACTTAATATCTAGTTATTCCGAAAAGAATGGACTATCCCTCTATTTCTGACATAAATAATATTTAGTTATTTGCAAGAACAATGTCATCGTTCTTTTAACACTTGCTTACTAGGTTCGATTCTAGCCTTTTCCTAATATCATTTTCAAACTTGTCTAGTTTTGCTTTCTTTCTTACTTGGGTCTGTCCCTTTTCATAACAGTAAAAATAATAAGTTAAAATAGTTTGCTTAAAACATTGTTTAATGTTTAAAATGTATTAACGTATGTTAGTTCTCAATATTATTCCCAACTAGTAATACAAAGTAATTAAGGTTAAATATTAATGAAAATCTATAAATAATATCGATTACCAACACACACCCAATATTAATAGTAAAAATATAAAGAAAATGCATTAAAACGCTTAACGATCCTAAGAGAACCGCTAAAAATAAATAAAATAAACGAACAAAGAATAATTAATAACACAAAGATACATAATTTAGGCTGAATATTAATTTTAAAAAATGTCAATAATATCGAGTACCAATACACGTCCGATATTCATAAATTATAAATTATGCATCTAAAACAGATAAATTAATTTCCAATTTCTGTGAACCTACCTTATCTACAATAAAATCCACCATGTACGTTTGAAAGTCGAACACACGCCTGACGAAGGGAAAACATCTCTAAATATAGCATCACAGACAAACCACCCGACCGTCTGACGCCAGTAAGAACATCATACATGTAAAATATTGTATACAAAATACATACGTATATGTATATATGTATGGTTGCATATATATATGCACACATGAATTGGATCAATAAAAGTGAAATTGCATAGCTGGTTCCACCATTATATTTGCCCGTATATGGAGTATTGTAGGCAAATGTGGACTGATACATCTACCACTAGTCTCTCTTTTAGACAGGGCTTAAAAACGAGCCTCAAATCTAATAGATGCCCATCGCTGCAACTCCAACAGGTTGCTTCCAATGCCTCAGATAACTAAACAAAAAAAAAATAAATAAATAAAAAGGAAGAAACGAAAACGACAACAATATTTTATTTTCAAAACTCATCGATTAGAGGAACGCATCGGTTTTTCAGTTGAAAAAAAATGAAGACGAGATGTAAAGGAGACGAAAATATGATCAAACATTTATTTCTGTTTCGAGTCTCAAGGATTTCTTACTAACTCGACCCTACGTTATAACTTAGGGAGAGTAGAAACTGCATCTTGGCTTTACTTTTGGTAGTCTCGTAACTCTCGCTTCCCTTATTTTGTCCTTTAGTCTTCACATTCAGTGGCCGATATTCCTGACAAAGAGGGAAGAATTGCTGTTTTCTGAGTCAAAATCTATTCCATCTGACATTTATCATTGGCAAGTTTTTGACCTTGAAGTAGGATACTTTTTAGTTCCTTACATGAAGTGGCTTCATGTCTTGTCTGGAGCGATTTTCATAATAAAAACACATGGAAGAGTTTCCAACAAGCCAAGAAACGAAAAAAAGACTGTTGTAATTGTATGGCGAGATCTTGCTAATGCATACGGCTCGGTCCAACATGAGATGATTTAGAACGCAGTAAAGTTTTTTTTTTTTTTTTTGCTTCTGGCGTAGTATTTTTAGCTCCTTACATCAAGGGGATTCATGTTTTGTGTGGAGCGATTTCCTTAATAAAAAGCATATGGAAGAGTATCCAACAAGCCAAGAAATAGGGGAAAAAACTGTTGCAATTGTGATCTTGCTAATGCATACGGCTCGGTCCCACATGAGATGATTTAGAACGTAGTAGAGTTTGGCTTCTGAAGTAGAATTTTTTTTTTTAGCTCCTTACATCAAGTAGCTTCGTGTATTGTCTGGGGCGATAGTTCCAAGCATGAAAACAAAATAGTATGATCAATTCGAGACGTGCTTTATCACATGTAACTACACAACAGAAAAGGTTTAAAGTTGGGATTTTTTTATGGATATCGCTTCAGGCAAAGCATAAAGCCACTTAGTGTAAAAAGCGAAAAAAACAAATATTACAAAGTCAAAAACTAGCCAACAATAAATGTTTTATGTATATATTACGGCTCAGAAAACAGCAATACTTCCTCCTTTGTCAGAAACATCGCTCATGCAATGTAAGAAGTTAAAGACTAAATAGGGGCTGGGAGTTATAGGATGCTGCAAGTAAAGCTAACGTTCACTTTCCAGCCTCCAAAAAAGATTACAGAAGGATGCATGATACTAGTTATCTACTTGTGATGGAAATTATTGTTGAGATCAACAACGCGTGAGAATATACTTCTTAAAACATTGTTAGCGTTCACAAACAATGCTGCTGTAAAAGAATCGCCGAAAGTACAGCTGAAGATCACTCTTGTATAGGTAGAGAATTGCATCAGAATGTTAGTTCAGCATTAGTTTAGGGTTGTTGTCGATGATGCCAGAGGCAGACTTTTCTAAGAATTTTGGAAAATAAAACCATTCTATACACAATGTTATCATTACATTTGTCGTACTGTATACTTAATGGAGGTTGTTTTCTATAAGTACATTTGTGGGGGGGGGGCTACAAATACATTGTTATCTTGTTAAACAAAAATTGATTCAGGATTGTTGTTGTTTATCATCATTTATGATGATTTTGTTGGCATTCGTTTCCCCGATATCTTTCTGTTAAGAACCATTTCTAGAAAGATATCGGGTAATTTCTAGAGGAACCGCGTGAAGATTGACAACATGAAAGTGTTTCTGTGGAACGACCTTTATTCGAACTTTGTGCACCCCAGTTGTAAACCCGCATCGTTTACCACTAAGCTACTGACGCCTCCCTGCTGGTGATGTTGGTGCTAGTGATGCTATTGTTTTTTTTTTTTTGTGGTGACGGTGGTTTTTGTTGTTTTTTGGTCTGTTTGTTTTTTGTTGTTTTTTCTGTCATTGTAGCTAGGGCGGTTGAAGTGTGCTCATTAAGCTTAACAAACTAACAAAACAATCTACTAATTACTAGCAGATAAAAAAACAATATGTGTGTGTTTGTATTCGTGTGTGTGTGTGTGTGTGTATGTGTGCGCGCGTTTGTCTATGTTATTGCTTGTGTGTTTGTGTGTTTGTGTGTTTGTTTGTGTGTGTGTCTGTGTGTATGCATGTGTATGTGTTTCTCTTTCTGTTTGTGTGTTTGTCTATGTGCTTGTGAGTATGTTTTTCAGTGTGTTTGTAAGAGTGGGCGAGTATGCGTTTGTTTGTATCTTTGTGTGTGTGTTTGTGTGTGTTTGTGTGTGGATGTTTGCGTGTGTGTTTGTGTTTGTGTTTGTTTGTGTGTTTGTGTGTGTTCATTTATGTGCGTATTTGTGTGTGTGTTTGTTTGTGTGTTTATGTTTTTGCGCGCGTGTCTGTTTGTGTATGTGTTTGTGTGTGTTTGTGTGTAGGTTTCCGTGTGATTGTGTGTTTGCGTCTGTGTTTGCATCTGATTTTTGTGTGTATTTGCGTTTTTGTGAGTGTGTTTGTGTGTGTGTGTGTGTGTGTGTGTGTGTGTTTGTTTAGGTATGTATTTTTTATGTTGCTGTGTGGGTTTGTGTGCTTGTGTGTGTTTGCGTGTGTTTGTGTCTGCGTGTTTGTGTTTGTTTGTGTGTGTGGATATTTCTATGTGTGTGTGTTTGTATGTGTATAATTTTCTTGTCTACAAGTAAGTACACGATGCGTTGTCAACAGCAACCTTTGTTTTGGTATATCAGAGAAGCATGTTTACTAACCTAACCTTGGTGTCGCAGAAGAAGCAAATGTATAAATTACTTATACATTTACCTTGCGACAAAACCTCGCCTTTTTTCCTTCTCGGCGGGTGCGAGGGTCGACGTGACTACGGCGATATACCTTCTTGCTTTCTTGTACTCGTCGTCGTCATCGTCGTCGAGACTTACAAGACAGTGCGTAAACAAACGAGCCATCAGCGTGGGTGACATAAACTTTATATAAAATCTACGCCTTGTTGGAACATGTCTCTCTTTAAAAGAGAGAGAGAGGGGGGAATAACCCGAAGAATAGAGAAAAGGGTTAGCGACAGGAGGTGACGTTTGTTGAGTTGGTTAGTGACCGGTGATCAATCGAGAATCGAAAGTCCAAAAAATCGAACCTTTTCACTTACGTTGCTCATCTGGCTGACCCCTTAACTTTGTGATAACATGGAATCTGGATAACAATCAGAAGATCAAAAAATACACTGCAAATACTATTTCATTATTTTCTTTTTATTTTATTTTATGCGATTGTTTTACAGAAAAAAATAAACTGAAGACACATT